>NC_050443.1:66402301-66713967 GCF_903995425.1 Onychomys torridus | reverse complement strand
GATGGAAACATATAGAGACCCAAACATTAGGTCAACCTCAGGGATTCCTGTGAAAGACAGGGAGGAAGGATAATAGGAGTCAGAAGGGCCAAGGACACCACAAGGAAACTCACAGGATCAACTAACCTGGGCTCATAGGAGCTCACAGAGACTAAACAGACAACCAGAGAGATTGCATGGGAATGACCAAAGCCTCTGTACATGTGTTACAGTTACATAGCTTGGATTTCTTCTGGGATTCCTAACAGTGGCAGCAGGGGCTGCTCCAACATGTCACCTGGTTTTGGGAACCCTTTTCTCCTACTGGGTTGCCTCGTCCAGCCTTAATAGGAGAGGAGATGCCTAGTATTACTGCAAATTGATATGCCCTGGCAGCTGATATACATGGGAGGCCTGCCCTTTTCTGAAGAGAAAAGAGGAAAGGATGGGCTGGGGAGAGCAGAGGTTGGGGGATGTAGGGCTGGGAGGAGAGGAGGGAGGGAGGGGAAAATGTGATTAGGCTGAGAAAAGATTAATTAACAACAACAAAACAAAACAAAACAAAAACACTGGAGAATCTCAGATCTCAGAGGAAGGAAGCAAGAACTTGAGTTCAAAGATGTTTAGAAGTTCCTACTTATATTTATATATAAGTTTATCTCTATCAAGATTTACTGCACCCAGAGGAAAAAAAAATCAGACTAGTACCTAAGGCAAGCAGAGGCAAAACACACTGGACTACTCTGGTTCTGTTATTAATGGTCCATTTAGAGCAAAGAGTAAGCTGCCATTCAAGTATTGAATAAATAAGGCAAGCATACTGCATGTGATTTCCAAATACCATGACTAAAACTGAGTTTTATAAATTCCCATCATAACCTTGACCTCAGTCCAGGATTATCTATCTTAGTTAATAGTATTTTAATTGTTTAGGCAGAAACTTAGGTACGAAGCTTGAATTCTTCACATTTAAAATCCATTCTCTGGGAAAAAAAAACAAGTCGTGATCATATCAACTTCAAAATGGATTCAGAAGCCGATCCCTCTCACCATCTCTAATGTCACCATTATGGTCAAAGACCTCCACTAGATGACTGAACAGACTTCTAACTGCAATTTCTGTTTCTGCTCTTGCTCCTTTGCCTACTCTTAATGTAGCAAATAGAATCTGCTCAAAAGGAAGCCACAGAGCCAAGGGAGGCCTGCCCTTTCTGAACGGAGAGGAGTCAGTGGGTGAGGGGATGGAGAAGAGGTGGGGATGGGAGGAGGGAGGGAGGGGAACTGCATTTGGGATGTAAAATAAATGAATAAATTTAATTAATAATAAAAAGTAAGCCATAGCACATCGTTTCTCAATTTTGAGTCTTCATTGGATGCTTTAATCTGTCAATGTAGAGGAGAATACCTTAAATGTCTGGGAAACACTTAGAGATGTGAATGTCAGAGCTGAAAACACAGATGGGTCACCAGAGAACTATGTGCATCTGTAAAGTAATAGGGGTACTGGGAATCGACAACAGCACATCTTGATATTTAGAGCTCATGGGGATGAAAGAGAGAATAAAAAAAACGAGACTGAATCAAAGCAGTCAAAGAATGAGAAACTGATGTCCTGGAAACAAAATGAAAAATATTAAAAGTGTTTCAATAAAATAATCAGCACTGGACCTCTGGAGAGCACTAAGTGCTGGAAAATGGTCATGGTATTTAGCAGTAAGAGGTCATTGTGCATCTTGGAATTATCTTCAAGGAGTGCTGCTGTGGACAACTAGGAGGGTAAGTAACATAGAGAGGAGAAAGTCTGGAGAGCTGAGGCATGGAGCCCAGAGCTGAGAAAGAGTATTTTCATCCTTTTCTCCTTGATACCAGAGGTGAAAGAAGTATCAAAACTATGGACTGAGTCAAGCAGTAGTGGCACACACCTTTAATCCCAGCACTGGGGAGGAAGAAACAGGAGGGTCTCTGTGAGTTTGAGGCCAGCCTGGTCTACAGAGCAAGTTTCAGGACAGCCAGGGCTATTACACAGAAAAACTCTGCCTCAAAATGAAATAAAATAAAATAAAAACTATTGATTGAATAAATCAAATTAATATTAACCAGTCTATTTGTTCTGAACATGGTACATTATTTAAATCACATTTATCACAGAGGCTATTGTTGGCCTCTGAGGAAACATTTCTTTCTTTTCTCCTGGAAGACAGCCAAAGGACAGGAGTTAGATGATATTTAATTCTCAAAAAGCCATTTTGTTGGGTTCCTTGGATACCAATAACTGTCTGTGATTTTCACCACTGTGCCTAGAATACATAACGACACATTGTTCCTGGCAATCTACCTTCTCCTCCATCTCAGTCTCTAAAGCAAGGGAACTGTGAACACAAAAGTAAGGCAAGTTTTAAGAGCTAAGTAGATGAGATTAAGAACAACAAGGAAGTAGCTGACATAAAGTTACTAATTACATTTAATCACACAAAATTTAGTAATTGATAAATATACAATTGTCTTACTTTCTTTAATAAAATAAAAGCTTCCCAAAGTAACTGTCTGAAAGATGAAAGGCATGTGTAGTTGGAGAGCTTCTCTCCAGGTTCCACCAAGCCCCCGCGGTCCCACAACCCACGTATAAAATAATCATACAGACACTTATATTATATAAACTGCTTGGCCATTAGCTCAGGCCTACCATTGTCTAGCTCTTACTCTTATATTTAGCCCATTTTTGTTAGTCTATACTTTGTCACATGGCTTGTGGCTTACCAGTACCTTACATCTTGTCATGGTGGCGGCTGGCAGTGTCTCTCTCCACCCAGCCTTCCACCTCCCAGAATTCTCTTCTCTCTTGTCCTGCCTATACTTCCTGCCTGGCCACTGGTCAATCAGAACTTTATTTACACAGAGCGATATCCACAGCAGGCATGCGGCATAAAAACAATGGAAGAGCAGGCACGCTATGTGAAAGCACGGACAGAAACAGGAGCACCACTCATGGAAACATATGAAATCAAGTTACTCAAGCTTAAAAAATAATGACTCATACAATTTAAATAACAGATGTCAGAAAAGCATGCTGATTTCTAAGTAAAAGTAATACTGAAAGGACATGGAGTTATTCATATATACTTTAATGAGTTAATCCTGAAAAGGAAAATTGTGCATTGTTTCTACAATCAAGAATTCATAAAAAGAATCAAGAGGTAAGCATCTACCTCAGCAAAAAATGAAGAGATGTTACATTTTGTCGTAAGTATAACCTCTCATGCTTTCGCAATACTTGGCTTTTGAAAACTCATTTCTTATTTTGTTTGTTTGTTTTTTTAATTAGAAAAAAAAGCAACCATACTATGAATTTTGGCAAAAAAAAAAAAAGAAGAAAGAAAAAGTAAACATTTGATCATTACAAAATACAGCTGGGAAACACTTGCCAAGATTCACTGGGTAGCTCAGGAACAAAGTGTAAAATTCTATATAGGTATAAAGTCAACGAAGGTCCAAAGTGGGGGAAAAATCATGAAACTTGATTCCTGGTTATAGCTTTTGTTATCAATTACATTCCATAATGACTTTGGATTTTTTTTTTTATTTTTGACCCTTCAAATGCAACTTGGACAAGAGATGGTGAAGGTTATATATATTAATTAATGGGATTTCTAAAGAGGGAATTACTTTGCCAAAGAATATTGTTTTGAGATGAACTTTGTGACTGAGCTGCTCTTCTGTCCAGATTTTCCACTTCCTTTCACCAATCCCAACTTTCACTGAGAGCAGTCAGTGACTCTCCCAGCTGTGGAGATGGCTTTCTATTGGCCCTTTTCCCAGAAACTGATATTCACTCAAAAAGTTCCTGCCTCATCCATGTCTAATTTCCTTGTCCTGGAGGGATCTCAAATTCAGGGACAGGTCAATTAGGAGATGAGTTCTGGGCCCCCGACTTCAAGACAGGACAACTGTGAAATAACACTTCATCTGAAGAGCTCTTGTTAGCCAATTTGAGATCCCTTCTGTTACTCTACCACCCTGCTCAAGTGCTGGCTGCCTTCTTATCTATCAAGCCTTCCTGGAGACTGTCCCAAGCACAATTCCCAGCAAACTAACCCCAGTCCCTATCACGCTTTACAATTTTTTTCTTTTGCATTTATCCAATTTTCTTGTCAAATGTTTTCATTATTGTACTATTTTATTTTTGTCTTTTTCGTCTTCCCCCTCTCCTTAATATTCTCCCCAATATTCTGCTATTTCTCTTGTTTTATTTCTCTTGTTCCCCCTGCATTTCCTTCTATCCCAGGCCCCTCCTGTGACCTCCACATTCACACTGAAGTCTTTGAATTTCATAGCATGCTGTAACCTATGTTTGCTGTTTTTTTATTTCCCTTTAGGGTTCATGGTGGTGGATTAGGGAGGTTGAATTAATTTTAAGTATGACTCAACATATTGTTGGATTTTGTGTTATGGTCCCAGCTTGTCTTTTCTTTTTTCTTCTCTGATTGGTTCTGGGAACAGAAACTCCAGAGTAGGTTGCTTTACTGGGACGATGGATCTTATTTTAGAGTACCTGATGTTTTGGCAAAGGACCAGTGTTCAGTTCCCAGCACCAATGTCAAGTGGCTCAAATTCACTTATAACTTCAGGTTCAGTGGATCTGACCCCTCTGGCACATCTATAGATACATTCATCACCACACAGTGGATGGACAGACATACACACACACACACACACACACACACACACACACACACACACACACACTCCTACCAGGTTGCTTCATGCTTCATTCAGCCTTAATAGGAGAGGACGTGCCTAGTCTCATTGCAACTTGATATGCCATGGCTAGTTGATACCCAGAGGAGGCCTATCCTTTTCTGAAGAGAAATCGAGAAGTAGATATGAGTGGGTGGGTGGTGGAAAGGACTGGGAGGACAAAAGGGAGAGGAAACATCAGTGAGATGTTAAAACAAAAACAAAAACAAAAGCTTCAAAAATAAGTTTTTGTTTTAATCAATAAGGACAACCCAGCAAGCACACTGATATATCTCACATATAAGTGTGATAATCTAAATTGTTGTTTTTTTAAAATGCAGCTCACTCAAGATCATGTACAAGTTAAAAGCCCCTCAGGTTTTGCACCCTGTTTGTGTGTGTGTGTGTGTGTGTGTGTGTGTGTGTGTGTGTGTGTGTTTCTCATTTTGGCTTAGGAGCCTTGGAGAAGTGAGATGTTTGATCTAGAAGGCTCCATTCTTTGTATGTCAGGTGAAAACTCCTGCCTTGCTATTTTTGTGAAAACATAAAAGTTTTTTTATTGAAAGTACAAGTTCTAAAAGGTGAGGTGCCTTCTATGTTTTTGTTGAAGTGAGTTGATGTTATGCTATTTTCTCCATTTAGAACATGCTGGAAAATATTTTTGGGAAGAGATACTCCTATCTCTATAGTTGGCATTGAACAAAATGCTTTCCTTTCTCATATCCCATGTTCTCTGTTTAATACTATGTTGATACAATTTTAAAAATAAACTCTCAAACACAAAGAAAGACTTTCTGAAGGAAATTTGTGATGACTGTAACAACAGGCCTGATCGCCTCAGCCATCTGAAGTTACCTGTGCAGTTTTCCCTTTTCAACTTCTACCTTTCTTCTGAAATAGCTTGCTTCATGTTTAACGGATGAATGTAAGCTGAGAAATGAGCTTATGTCTTAAAACTGTCAGAAGCAAACATGATTTAGATGCAATTTTACAGACAAGTATTCGTTAATCAAGTGTATTTCTATGAGAACAAAACACACTTGACCACACAGCACCCTGGTTTCTGGGAAGAACTCCAGCAGTCCAGTTTTATGTTTTATGTGGGCATCCGAGGTTTCACTATTCCTCCTGACAAATGTTTCCCCTTCACATAAGTCAAAGCCCATACAGCAGCAGATGAAAGAGTACTCAGAGTAACTCCCATCCCTCCAGAGAAAGTAATTATAAATCCATCTCTGTGCTCAGTCAGTGCTACCTACCATCTTTCCTGACAGACCTAAACATCACACCTCATCTCACTAGATGACAAACTACTTTTCTTTGATGATTATGAAACAAGTTTGATCCATATAGACAGAATACAAAATTTGAAGTAAATAAAGCAAAAACATCATTTTTTTTCCTTTAAAAACCCCTTCTGAATCTATGGCCCCTGGTTTTATAGCAACAATTTGACACGTTTTTTATTTCTTTTATTCTTTAAGTATAAAACCTTGTCTCAACTAGATGTCAATAAGCAATCAAATAAACTCAAACTGCAAATGAAAATCACAAGGATATTATGCACAGGCCGACCTAACACTTTCTGAACACTCACCAATATTCTTTATGATGTATTCGCAACTTACTAAACCCCAAAAAATCTATTATTCGGAAGTGATTTAATCATACTATAATATTGAGAGCCATTTTTCCAAAACGAAAAATAACACACCCATGGGTTGTGGATTTTCAATCTAATTCATGTAATCTAAGAGTCACTTCCAAAACCCCAACCCCAAGCATAAACAATTGATATCATTTTTTTTATTTCTGCTTCCCTAATATGTTCAAATTCACTTTTTGTATGTGCTCCTTATCCTTACCTTTATCCTAAACATGAATAAAAACTAATCAGTCATTAAATAGAATATTAAGTAAACCATGTTTTCTAATCACACAGGCACTGAAAACAATGAGGCACATACAAACTTAGTAGTAAAATGAGAAATTATCCATGATATGTGTTTAGTTAAATGAACTAGTATAGTGGGATATTAATTTAAGATGTGTTAGTGTTACTTTTGGTTATGCTGCATTAACTCTGTGAAGCTGTGCTTACTGTGCATGTCTAAAACACCTGATAGTCTAATGAAGAGCTGAATTGCCAATAGTGAGGCAGGTGATAGAAATAGGCAGGGCTGGCAGGCAGAGAGGATAAATAGAAAGAGAAATCTGGGAGGAGAAAAGACGAGGTAGCCAGAGAAGCAGAAGGGCCAAGGGGCCAGCCACTCAGCCACACAGCAAGCCACAGAGTAAGAGTAATATTACAGAAGTAAGAGAATGGTTAAAAGTCCCAAGGCAAAAGATAAATGGGCTAAATTAGCAGGGCAGTGGTGGCACACACCTTTAATCCCAGCACATGGGAGGCAGAGGCAGGAGGATCTCTGTGAGTTCTAGGAGAGCCTGGTCTAAAGAGGGAGTTCCAGGAAAGGTTCCAAAGCTACACAGAGAAACCCTGCCTTGAAAAACAAAAACAAAAACAAAATACACAAAAAATGAGCTATGTTAAGAAAAGCTGGCTACTAAGAAGCCAAGCTAAGGCTGAGCATTCATAATTAAGAATAACCCACTGGGTGGTGGTGGCCCATGCCTTTAATGTCCACATTCAGGAGGCAGAGCCAGGTGGATCTCTGTGAGTTTGAAGCCAGCCTGGTCTCCAAAGTGAGTTCCTGAAAGGTGCAAACCTACACAGAGAAACCATGTATCAAAAAACCAACAGAGAGGCAACTGCCCCTGGGTCCAATCGCGGGATACAGACCATTCCGGGAGGACCTGACCAACTTGACCACCGTTTCCTGCCAATTGGAGGGCCCTGCCCAAAGGTTCCTCTTTTCCAAGACTGCAGGCAGACACAGCAGTCTCCATACCCTGCCCCCACACCCATCTGCCAGAGACCCCAGCCACTTCCTGAGAATCAGAGACCAGCCTCCAGCTTCCATCCGGCCCTGGAACTCCCATCTGGACCAGAGACCAGAGGAACTCCCATCTGGACAAGAGGAGCTCCCATCTGGACAAAATAAGGAGACCCCAGGGACTTCCCAAGACTCAGAGTCCAGCCCCCAGCTCCTATTCGTCCAGCACTCTCATCAGGACCAGCGCTCCCATCTGGCCCAGAGCTTCCATCTGGACCAGAGAGAGGCTCCCTAAATCTGTCAGCTCTCTCTGGACCAAGTACACTGATAAGACCAAGAACGAACCCAAGAGGAGATGGGCAGATGTCAAGGCAGAAGCACATACAACAAAATAAAGAGCAATACAGCATCACCAGAACCTAGCCCTTCTCCAACAGCTAGACGTGAACATCACAGAATGGAAGAATAAGAATAAGAATAAAACAACCTTATAAGTAACATCATGAAGAGGCCAGAGCCTTATGTAGAAGAAATCAAAAATAAAGTAGAGGAACAGACAAACAAAAAATGGGAAGAACGCTATAAAAAACTAGAGGAAAGGACAATTAAAGCAGAAGAAAAAAATAAGTCCTTGAAAGAAAATCATGAAAAAGCAAGGGAGATAGTCCAAGACCTGAAGAGGGAAATAGAAAAAATGAAGAAGACAGTAGCAGAAGGAATGCTGGAAATAGAAAATCTGAGTAAACAAACAGGAAATTCAGATACAAGTATAACCAACAGAATGCAAGAGATGGAAGAGAGGATCTCTGGTGTTGAAGATACTTTAGAAGAAATAGATTCATCAGTCAAAGAAAACACAAAAACCAACAAAGTCATGACCCAAAATGTACAAGAAATTTGGGACACCATGAAAAGACCAAACTTATGAATAATAGGGATAGAGGAAGGAGAAGAATACCAACTCAAAGACACAGAAAATATATTTAACAAGATCATAGAAGAAAACTTTCCTAACTTAAATAAGGAAATGCCTATGAAGATACAAGAAGCCTATAGAACACCAAACAGACTAGACCCCCCAAAAAAGTCCCCTCGCCACATAATAATTAAACAACTAAATGTACAGAATAAAGAAAGAATATTAAGGGCAGCAAAGGAAAAAGGCCAAGTGACTTATAAAGGCAAAACCATCAGAATAACACCCGATTTCTCAATGGAGACTTTGAAAGCCTAAAGGACCTGGACAAATATAATGCAGACACTAAGAGACCATGGATGCCAACCTAGACTAATATACCCAGAAAAGCTTTCAATCATCATAGATGGAGTGAACAAGACCTTCCAAGACAAAACCAGATTTAAACAATACTTATCAACAAACCCAGCCCTACAGAAAGCACTAGAAGGAAAATTCCAACCTAAGGAAGGCAGATACACCCATGAAAACACAGGCAATAGATAACACCACAGCAGTAAACCCCAAAGAAGAGAAGTACACACACAGTACCACCAAAAAATAAAAATAACAAACAGGAACGGACAATCACTGGTCATTAATATCCTTTAATATCAATGGACTTAATTCATCTATAAAAAGACACAGACTAACAAAATGCATACGAAAACAGGAAGCATCCTTCTGCTGCATACAAGAAACACACCTTAAATTCAAAGACAGACACCTCCTAAGAATAAAATGCTGGGAAAAGACTTTCCACTCAAATGGTCTTAAGAAGCAAGCTGGTGTAGCCATCTTAATATCCAGCAAAATAGACTTCAAACTAAAATCAATCAAAAGAGATGATGAAGGACATTACATACTCATCGCAGGAAGGATCCTCCAAGATGAAGTTTCAATTCTGAACATTTATGCCCCAAACACAAGGGCACCCACATATGTAAAAGAAACATTACTAAAGCATAAACCACACATAACACCCCACACATAAATAGTGGGAGACTTCAACACCCCACTTTCACCTCTGGACAGATTGGCCAAATTGAAACTTAACAGAGACATAATGGACTTAACTGATTTTATGGCTCAAATGGACTTAATCCATATCTACAGAACATTCCACCCAAACAAAAAAGAATATATCTTCTTCTCAGCACCCCATGGAACCTGCTCTAAAATCGACCACATACTTCGCCACAAAGCAAATCTCAACAGATACAAAACAATTGGAATAACCTCCTTTGTTCTATCAGACTACCATGGTTTAAAGTTAGATTTCAACAACAACAAAAACTACAGAAATCCTACAATCTCATGGAAACTGAATAATGCTCAACTGAATCACCAATGGGTTAAGGAAGAAATAAAGAAAGAAATTAAAGACTTCCTAGAGATCAATGAAAATGAGTACACCACATACCCAAACTTATGGGATACTATGAAAGCAGTGCTAAGAGGGAAATTCATAGCACTAAATGCCCACATGAAGAAGCTAGAGAAATATCATGCTAGTGACTTGACAGCACACCTGAAAGCCCTTGAACAGGAAGAAGCAATGTCTCCCAAGAGGAACAGATGCCAGGAAATTATCAAACTGAGAGCTGAATTGAATAAAATAGAAATAAAGAGAACAATACAAAGGATTAATGAAACAGAGTTGGTTCTTTGAGAAGATCAACAAGATAGACAAGCCCTTATCCAAATTAACCAAAAGACAGAGAGAAAACATCCAAATTAACAAAATCAGAAATGAAAAGGGGAACATAACAAAAGACAATGAGGAAATCCAGAAAATCATCAGGTCATACTTCAAAAACCTCTACTCCACAAAACTGGAAAATCTAAAAGAAATGGATAATCTTCTGGATAGGTACCACATACCTAAGTTAAATCAACACCAGATAAACCATTTAAGTAGTCCAATAAGCCCTAAGAAAATAGAATCAGTGAGTAAAGTCTCCCAATCAAATAAAACCCTGGATCTGAGGGTTTCACTGCAGAATTCTACCAGATCTTAGACTTAGTACCAATACTCTTTAAATTGTTCCACACAAATAGAAGCAGAAGGTATATTACCAAACTCCTTCTATGAGGCTACAATTACCCTGATTCCTAAACCAAACAAAGATGCAACAAAGAAAGAGAACTATAAACCAATCTCCCTCATGAACATTGATGCAAAAATACTCAATAAAATTCTGGCAAACAGACTCCAAGAACACATCAAAACAATTATCCACCATGATCAAGTAGGCTTCATTCCAGGGATAGAAGTGTGGTTCAACATACGAAAATCCGTCAATGTAATACACCATATAAACAAACTTAAAGAAAAAAACCACATGATCATCTCAATAGATGAAGAAAAGGCATTTGACAAAATCCAACACCCCTTCATGATAAAGGTCTTGGAGCAATCAGGAATACAGGGAACATACCAAAACATAATAAAGGCAATCTACAGTAAGCCAACAGCCAACATCAAATTAAATGGAGAGAAACTCAAAGCATTACCACTAAACTCAGGAACAAGGCAAGATTGTCCCCTCTCCCCATACTTACTCAATATAGTACTTGAAGTTCTAGCCAGAGCTATAAAACAACATAAAGAGATTAAGGGGATACAAATTGGAAAGGAAGAAGTCATCTCTCCTTATTGGCAGATGACATGCTAGTATACATGAGTGACCCCAAAAATTCAAACAAGGAACTGATACAGTTAATAAAAACCTTCAGCAACATTGCAGGATACAAGATCAACTCAAAAAAATCAGTAGCCCTCCTATATACAATAGACAAACAGGCTGAGAAGGAAATCAGAGATACATCACCCTTTACAATAGCCACAAATGATATAAAATACCTTGGGGTTACTCTAACTAAGCATGTGAAGGACCTATATGACAAGAAATTTAAGTCCCTGAAAAAAGAAATTGAAGAAGATGTCAGAAAATGGAAAGATCTCCCATGCTCATGGATAGGCAGGATTAACATAGTAAAAATGGCGATCTTACCAAAAGCAATCTACAGATTCAACACAATCCCTATCAAATTACCAACACAATTCTTCACATATCTGGAAAGAATAATACTCAACTTCATATGGAAAAACAAAAAACCCAGGATAGCCAAAAGAATCCTGTACAATACAACAACTTCTGGAGGCATCATGATCCCTCAAGCTCTACTATAGAGCTACTGTAATAAAAACAGCTTGGTCCTGGCATAAAAACCAACATGTGGAACAATGGAATCAAATAGAAGACCCTGACATTAACCCACACACCTATGAACATATGATTTTTGACAAAGAAGCCAAAAATGTACATTGGAAAAAAGAAAGCATTTTCAACAAATGGTTCTGGCATAACTGGATGTCAATGTAGAAGAAGGCTGCAAATAGTTCCATATCTGTCACCAAGTGGATCAAAGACCTCAACATAAATCCAGCTACTCTGAGCCTGATAGAACAGAAAGTAGGAAGTACTCTTGAATGCATTGGCACCAGAGATCACTTTCTAAATATAACACCAGGAGCACAGACACTGAGAGAAACAATCAATGTTACCTGTTGAAACTGAGAAGCTTTTGTAGAGCAAAGGACATGGTCAACAAGACAAAGCGACAACCTACAGAATGGGAAAAGCTCTTCACCAACCCCACATCTGACAGAGGGCTGATATCCAGAATAAAGAACTCAAGAAATTAGACATCATAATGCCCAACAGTCCAATTAAGAAATGGGCTATAGAAGTAAACAGAGAATTCTCCACAGAGTTAGTTCAAATGGCTGAAAGACATTTAAGGAATTGCTCAACATCCCTAATTATCCAGGAAATGCAAATCAAAACAACTCTGAGATTCCACCTTACACCTGTCAGAATGGCTAAGATCAAAAGCAGAGAAGACAGCTTATGCTGGAGAGGATGTGGAGCAAGGGGAACTCTTCTCCACTGCTGGTGGGAATGCAAGCTTGTACAGCCACTTTGGAAATCAATATGGCACTTCCTTAGAAAACTGGGAATCCATCTCCCCCAAGACCCAGCTGTAGCACTCTTGGGCATATACCCAAGGAATGCTCAATCATACCACAAGGGCATTTGCTCAGCTATGTTCATATCAGCATTGTTTGTAATAGCCAGAACCTAGAAACAACCTAGATGCCCTTCCACTGAAGAATGGATAAAGAAAATATGGTACATATACACAATGGATTACTACTCAGGAGAGAAAAACAATGACATCATGAGGTTTGCAGGCAAATGGATGGATCTAGAAAAAATCATCCTGAGTGAGGTAACTCAGACTCAGAAGGACAAACATGGTATGTACTCACTCATAGGAGGATATTAGATGTAAAACAAAGATGACTATACTGCTACACATCTCCAGGGAGGGTACCTAGAAAATGGGACCCTAGGAAAGACACAGGGATCGCCCAATGACAGAGAAATGGATGAGATCTACATGAACAACCTGGACAACAGCGGGAGTAATAAAGGGCAAGATTTGAGGGAAAGAAAGCTTAGGGGAGCAGGAGATCCCAGCTGGATCAAGAACAGAAAGGGAGAACGAGGAATAACAGACCATGATAAATAAAGACCACATGAGAACAGGAATAGGCAGAATGCCCAAGAGGTCCCCAGAAACCCACAATGATATATCCTTTTTTGCTGGCAATGGTCGAGAGAAAGTCTGATCTGTCCTAGTCTGGTGATCAGATGACTAAACACCCTAACAGTCGTCTTGGAACTCTCATCCAATAACTGATGGAAGTGCATGCAGAGATCCTCAGCCAGGCCCCAGGTGGAGCTCCAGGTGTCCAACTGTTGACAAAGAGGAGGGACTGCAAGAGCATGAATTGTTGAATCCAAGATTGCAAAAAGCACAGGGACAAATAGCCAAACTAATGGAAGCACATGAATTATGAACCAACGTCTGTGGAGCCCCCAGCTAGATCAGGCCCTCTGGATAAGTGAGACAATTGAATAGCTTGATCTATTTAGGAGGCACCCAGGCTGTGGGACCAGGACCTGTTCTTAGTGCATGAGCTGGCTGTTTGGAACCTAGGGCTTACACAGGGACACCTGCTCAGCCTGGAAGGAGGGACAGGGCCTGCCTGTACTGAATCCACCAGTTTTAAATGAGTCCCCAGGGGTTTCTTGTTCCTGGAGGTCATGGGAATGGAGGGGAGGGCCTGGGGGGAAGGTAGGGGTTGGGGTGGGACGGGGGAGGACAGGGGAACCCATGGCTGATGTATAAAATTAAAACACATAATTTTAAAAAAAGCCTCTCTGTGTGATTCATTTGGGAGCTAGATGGCATACCCCCCCACAAAGAGCAAAAACAAACAACAAGCTAGTGACAGCATTTGCATATGCCAAAGTAGACAAAACATCTGCAATTATCAATGACAAAAAATGAGGGAAATGATTTAGAAATGAAAAATTAGAAATCCTATTTCATCTTGTATTTGTGAATTATGTAAAATTCAAATTCTGTAAATTGATGCAGGCTTATGCTCCTCATGCTCTGGGAGCAGAGTGAGATCATAAGCATGAGCCCTGCCTATACTACACAGTGAGATGACCAACTGGAGATCAGCAGATTAAGTAAAATAACAAAGATGCAGAAAAAAGGTATTTTGGGTATTTCTCTCATTTGTGGATCCTAGATTTTACACAGAACAAAAAAAATCATTTATATATGGCATGAAAGTGTTTAAGAAAGAGGCTGGGTGGTGGTGGCACATGCTTTTAATCCCAGCACTCTGGAGATAGAGGCAGGCAGATCTCTGTGAGTTCCAGGCCAGCCTGGGCTACAGAGAGAGTTCCAGAAAAAGCGCAATGCTACACAGGAAAACCCTGTCTCAAAAAAAAAAAAAAAAATTAAGAAAAAGGGTTTAGAAGTGTGTAGGACAGGACACCTTAGATGCACATGGTCAAAATACATGATACACTGAAATGAAATATATACTTACTTTTCTGACTTTTAAAGCACTCTAATAGCTGTTAATATCTCCAAGCCCATAACTCATACATGGAAAAGTGAAACTAAGAAATGCCTATGCTTTAAATGAATAAGCCTTCACAAATTTTAAATAAAATTAATATATACTGAATAGTAAGGAATCAAAAAAATAATGGAGAACAAATAGTCACAAAGTTTCTGAACAGAAAACTAGAGTTCTTTGAAAAAAAATGACAGCTTGCTAAGACACAAAGGGAACTCTAATCCTCCAATAATGTTTCGAATAAAGTAAAACCCACACACACACAAATACACACGTGTGATGCACACAAATACTCACATATATACACTCATATACTCAGATATATGTACATGTATTGACATACACATGTGTACACAGAGATATATGCACAGAGATACACAAATACATAAGTCCATGTGTGCACATGCACACATATGCAAAGATGTTCTACAATTTAAAATTTTTAAAATTCAAGAAACATGTGTCTTACCATCGTGAGAGTAAATGGGTGGTTTTCTAATGCTGATACACTGGGACAATGTAGAATAACATACTAAAAAAGCAACAAACAGATAATATTTTAAATGATCAAAAAAGAAATACAACTATTTCAATAAATCTGTCTACTAATTTTCAAAAGTTACCTAGTGATAAAGGATATTTGCATAGACGCTAACCACTGGCTCACCTGGCCAGGTCTTGCTTTAAAGTTTTCTTTGACCATTCGGAGTTCCATAACATCTGAGGGATGATTGATTACGGAGATGATGGTAACAGGTTTGTTGCTCCTGATGCATCGGTAAAGTCTCTCAGCACAGTATAGGCACAAAGGTCCAGAAATCCAAATCCAGGTCTAAGGGAAATTTTTCATAAGCATGCTTCAAGAAATGCATGACTGTATAAACAACTGAGCAATGATATTTCAATTTGTATTGTAAACAGTAGGATATTGGCAAGAATGAGTAGAACATAGCTGATGCTCTCAGCAATTCATTCAAACAAGGCAAGTTAAAGCATCATATTTATTTGAGTATTATTAAAAAAAAAAAAGAGTTCAACGTTTAGCAAAAAAAGACAAAATAAAATACTGCCCTAGATATTCAATGAACATAAGTATATGGATACACATATGATTTATATACACAATGATAAATGTAAATGCATTTCTAGTTTTGAAATTAGGATGCATTGGGCATGTTTCTATTACAATGTTTATATAATACAATATGGTCAAAATTACTTTTATGTAAAAACGGGCTGCTTTGAATGGAGAAATGCAGGTGCCTATGAGAACAATCTCTCCCCTACAACTGCACACTATAGCCTCCACATCTCTTTAAAACTTTCAACTGAACTGTATTTCATTTACAGAGATGTGTGTTATGTTTGTTGATCTGAGGCAGAGCTTCATTGTGTTAGTAACAGATGCTTTTGGACTTGCTATTATACGGCCTAGGCCTCTTACAGGTGTCTTATTCCATGCGACCTTCAGTCTTATTTAAATGGCCCATTACAGAAACCTTATTTACACAGTTGTTCCAGACATTGCTCATTCAATGAAGACAGTTAGCTCCTGCTTTGCAGATTGTGACAGTCGAACATGACACTCTGAAGAGTAAGCAAGGCAGAATAAGTTCTGCAATGCAGTGACCATGCAGTTTTAAGTCAGTCACTTCTAGATGATTAAGCCCCACATCAGTAAAATGGAACTTTCTATGTTTACCTTAAATAATATCCATTATCATATGACACTCAGAAAATGGCCAGCTGACTTCAAAGTCATCTAAAAATTCATCTAGCTGTGTTACTTCTCTATCTTCTCTCTTTAAAGCAGAATTTTCTAAGTCTATCTCTTCCTCCATTTCATATGAGGAATAGTGGGCCTCACTTAGACGTTGGCAGTTCCCTCAGTCACAAGGGCGGTGTGTGGGGCAGTAGAAGTTACTGAACTATTTGTGGAATCCTTGGAGAACTTTTCAAGAGCAGTACTTGAATTAAAGACCTGCATCTATACACTACTTTTCCCCACCACTTGTTTACAGGCGACAGTCAGGATACGTGTGAAAGCTCAATGTCTTCAGCATTTAATTGAGGAACTGCTTCAAAGTTTAGGTGTGGATATGGAAAGAAATCATGCATACAGAGCAATTCGGCATAGTGCCAAGACGGTCATGGTAAGCTTTCAACAAATTAACTTCACGATTTATAATTTTTAATATTATTTTGTAAAACTGTATTATAACAATTGGTAGTTGTTTCTGTTTTGGTTTATAGTATTTCTTATTCAATCTGCATGTCTTAATAGCTTTAGGATACATATATGTAGTCTTTCAAAGCAAACTCTAGAAGAAACATATTTCCATAAAATGTATAACTAGACATTCTTCTATATTCTAAATGTATGCCTTTTGTCTTGAAGTATTAGATACCTGTCACAAAAAAATATCAATTTTCTGTCTAAATGTCCTGAAATATCCCATGGTATCTGAACACACAAATTCAGAGGCATATTATAATGCAATGTCAGTCACATGAAAGCACAGACTTGGCAGATCTTAAACAAAGAATTAATCTGACCTGTGGAAAATGAGCTTGAAACTTGGGTTCCTCGAGGCAAATCTTCACAACTGTTTTCTGGTTATGACCTTCTAGTTTTGAAAATCCTTCAGGCAAAGATCCACGAAAATGTTCTGAGATGTATTCTAGTGAGGAAAGACCCTGAGAATGGGTCTGGTTAAGACTAATGCAGCCAGGAGGGTGGGTATCCAAATTGGTTTGATACTTCAACAGCCCACTATGTTAAATTGGATAAAACAAAGAGATGGAAAAAGACTGAGTCAGGCGATGAAATGGGGTAAAGAGAAGCAATTGTTTCCTTCTTCTTCTTGGCTTTATATAGCCTTTTATAAGAAGTGTTCCTTGTGTGATCTACTTCAGAACCACTGAAATATCCTAAATTTTAAATAAATTCTTTACTAAGAAGTAGGGGGAAAATGTTTAGTTTTCCAAACAAATGATATGTCTGTGCGGTAGAAGAAGAATGTGCAAGCTTCTTGATGTTATTTGAATTGGACAAACTTGATTCCTGTTAGGAATTCGTATAGCCACTTACAAGTTTTCACTTGAATAAACACTGTAAAAAGAGCATCCTTGCTATATATCTTCAAGCTTAAAAGAAAAACAGAGGGATCATATTTGATTTGGATAAGAATAGATAAAACAGACTCCATGGTTCATGGAGAAGCAGTAAATGAAAATAACAGGCATCAAAAGCTTGTTGCATCTATGGAAACAATTTTTTTCATACCCATTAAGTACTAAAGCTGTTTGCTTTTCAATTTCTCTGTAAACACAACCACATGAAAAGCTCAGTGAACTTAGCTCGAGACTCTTTATAGCAGCAACTCATTGTTTCTTATTGTGCTATGTTCAAATTCCTGAGTTCTGTATTGTTTTCTTTTAGATTTCATTTATTGTACTGTGTGTGTCTATGTGTGTGTGTGTGTGTGTGCATGTTCCTGTATGTACATGTGCACTTGCACATATGCATGCATACATGTCATGAGGAGGTTGGAGGACAGCTGGCAGGAGTCAATATTTTTCTTCCACAATGTGGGTTCTAGAGATCAAACTCAGGTTGTCAAACTTGGCAAAGAGTGCCTTTACTTCCTGTGCCAACTCACTGGCCCTGGGTTGTGCCACTGTTTTCACTGACAAGCAGTCCAAGGAAGAACAAGCAACTGAAGGCTTGTTGGGAAAAATGAATAAAATAAACATTAGTGGGCTGGTGATATAGCTCAGTGGCAGAGTACTCAACTAGCATGGCAAATGCTTGAAGCTCTGGGGTTAATCCCCAGCACCACACACACACACACACACACACACACACACACACACACACACACACGATAAGCATTCAGACAATATTAACTGATAACATGTCCAATGAGAAAAGTTAAGAATGATGATGTGTGTAGACTCTTAAATCCCTAGATTAAAGTTATAGGAGAATGAATTTGGGATAAAAAAAGGGAAGGAACTGTGTAGGAATTAGAGCTATGCCACATCAAAATGGGCATTTTCAGAATTAGGCATTTACACCCTGAGGACATGGGGATTCAGAAGCCAGAAGTATATTTGAGGTTAGTATATGACAGACACTGAAGAACCTGACTTGATCAACCAAGAATTTATACATGTATAAGAACTCACATCATTATTCATAAATATAAACAATTGATACCAGTCATTTAAGTAGGAAGTAAACTTAAAGAGGAAAGTTGTTTGACATTAGAAAAACAAACAGGCTAGTTGGCTTAAAATAAATTCAAAAATTCTACAGCTAAACAAAACCTTACAAAATCACATGAAGTAATCAACCCTTTTCCTGTAAAATCTATGTAAGAAGAAAAAGCGGCCAAACAATTGAATCACCTCATCTTTGAAGCCAAATCTTTTCTAAAATCTTTGCTCAATGTGGATTCATCTCTTCCCTGAATTGTTAGAATTCCTGTAAATAAATGATGTTTGTATTTTGGAGATACAGCCTGCAGCTTTTTATTGATTTTTTTTTTTTTAATCTCAAATCAATTATCTCCCGGGAGACTGAGATTCTACAGTAGATTGTGCCTCTTTACCCAAGTATTCAATACATTGATGGGCAGAGGTGTGGGTGCCCGGCAAATAGAGATTGTTCCCATCAAGCCTACAGTATACTGTTAAATAGAAATTTTAACTTGCATGCATGAATCTTGCATTGAACAACTCCAAGTCTTTTTATTAACAAAAGACTGGAGAAAAAAATAAAACAAGACTGGAGGATGTTATTTCGTAGGTGTTTTAAGAATAAAAATCTGTTTGAATTCCTAGAAATGGCACAAAAGATAACTTAAAATAACTCACCTACATATGTGCACTTGTTAATTTAAAAGAAAACAAAAAACTTCAAAAAGTTGCAAAATTTACCAGTAGCCATTTTCTTCATGTCAGAAACAATCTCTATTTTAGTAAAAATTAAAGTTCAATGAAAAAATATGTAATATAGAATTATTATTGTATTGTGAATGTATACAATGATAATTCCTCCAATATTATAACTATTACAACAATTACTTTCATTTCATTGTTAATCTGGTTATAAAATAGATTTATTATATTTAATTCTTCTGTAGCTCTTTTGTTGGTTATGTATGTAAACTAAAATTGCCATCTGCCTGTGTTATTTGTTCTACAAAAGAGGCTAATTTTAAACAGATCTTTTCTTTTAAAAAAGTCTAAAAAAGTCTTAATACAATCCTCCTTTAAACTAACAGATTTTTGAACTCCTAAACCATAAAAAGGCTACTGTACTGTTTTAAATGGCAAAGGAATATATTTTTCAAAATTTTAATTTAATAAAACATAAAGGCAAAAACAAATAGTTGGTTATGTTAGTAACTGATCACATTTTTTCTCTTTCCAAATAGAAAGAAAAGAAGGGAGAGAAGGAACCACACAAGAAAGAGATGATAACAGATAAATCACAGTCCTGAGTGAGGCCAGAGAAACCTTAAAGAGATATTAGAATGGAAAGTCAAATTCTGAGAAGTGCAAGCTCCCAAAAATATGTATGTGTGTATATATACACACATGTACACACACACACACACACACACACACACACACACACACACACATACACACAAGCATGTGTATGTGTTGCAGTAAAAAAAGAAACTTTTTTCTAGTTCAGAACTGTTTCTTTGAAAAAGAAACTTCAAAATGCCTGTGTCTGAATCAAGTTTGTATTAATTAAGTGAATTTTGGCAAGTTAATGAATCTTCTTCAAACTTAGTTTCCCAGTTGCAGTTTTCAAAATCTTAATCTTCATAAAATCCCAAGAATTTCATTATCAGAAAACATCTGAAACAATATGAATTTATATTACCCTAATATAAGCAATGAATAATTGTATTTTAAATTACTGGTACCATGAATAGAATATGCTGATTCAATGTCGCCTCCATGACCACAGTTCTGAACTAGCAAATTAGCCATTTAAAGAAGAGAACACATGATGTGTTGGTGGTATAAGCACAGCTGCTTTCCAGTAGAAAATGCAAAGCACATTCAATGTACCCAGTGCTTTTGTTGCAGCCTAAGACTCCACAGAATGCACCTCCACCACGGGAAATGAAGCAGGAATGACCAGTCAGGGCTCATGATTATGATGAGTGGCCATGTTTCTGATGCCTTACCTCTCTATGTTCTAGAGAACAATCCAACCCAGTTGGAATAAAGCTGGTTAATATCCCTGTCCTTACTAATGATCTCCAAAACTGAGGAGAGGAGAATGAATATTTTTGAACATGCACCTGAAATAACTAAATTTATATAAACTGCCTAACACCTTGTCAATTATTTTATAAAACAATCTAAAGAAAGGACAATGGGTCTGTTTCTCTAAACTCTCTTTCCCTGGAAAAACTTGACATGAGACAATGGGAGCATGCCAGCTGTGCTCTTACCCAATACTATTTATGATCTGTGAAAACGATCTAGACAAAAAGACAGCGATTAAACTAAAATGTAATTCAGAGACCCAGACATGAGCTCCTTGTAGTTGGGGTACTTGACTGAACTGAGGGCATCCCTTGTGGAGCCCTGGGCTGCTAACCAGAGGCTGGCTCATGCAGAGAATCACCCTTCCCACAAATGCTTCCCTTCTGTTGTATGTGAGGTGAGCACATAGATTGTAGGTACAAAATGTTTCACTTACCCTGAAACATGCAACAGCAGCAGCATGTAGAAGACAAAGAAGAGGTTGTGAGTATACCAGAAGATATCATAATTAGAAACTCTGAAAAAACAAATCAGTTGGTTTCAGTCTGGCTTTACATTTGTCACATTAAGGAAACATGCACTTTGAAAATATGCTTCTTATTTGAAGAGCACTACCAATTGTATAAGATTCATCTATTGATATCAGGGTATTAACTTGCTACATAAGGTGTACTAGTAAAACTCATGAGTAATATTTATCAGTTGAAAATGTTATATACTTATTAAATTATATATAGAGAAAATTTAAATAAAGACCATGGTGTAGTCTAATTTAGAACTTTTCTGTCCTTTTTAGTAGCATTTTCTTTTTATTTGTTTAGTTTTTGAAACAGGGTCTCTCTTTGTAATCCCGGAACTCACTATGCAGACGTGTTTGGCCTCACACTCACAGATCACCTGTCTCTGACTCCCGAGTACTGAAATTAAAGGCAAGCACCACAATTTCAGATCTTTTATCTGTTTTTACACACATATTAAATTTTTAAGTTGTCCTGTAATTTCCAATATAAATAATGTTCTCGTTTCAAAGGATATTTTGAAAAAGTTCAAAGAAAACTCAAGTGGAAAGAAATTAAACGATCACTAAAATTTCAGCATTCCTCTTTCTGCTTCAGCTACCGCTTCCAGGTTTCCCCCTTGAGTCTCTGCCTTGACTTTCTTTGACAACAGATTGTGATGTGGA
Organism: Onychomys torridus; assembly: GCF_903995425.1. Classification (NCBI taxonomy): domain Eukaryota; kingdom Metazoa; phylum Chordata; class Mammalia; order Rodentia; family Cricetidae; genus Onychomys; species Onychomys torridus. The sequence continues at coordinate 66,691,906 of NC_050443.1, read as the reverse complement.
ATTGTAAGCTGAAATAAACCCTTTCTTCTCCAAACCACTTTTGGTCATGGTGTTTCAAGCAGCAATAGATAGCCTTTCTAAGACAGAAATTGGTACCAGGAATGGGGTATTTCTGTGACACACCTGAGCATGTTCTAGAGTGGGGGTGGGAGTAGCTGTGGAAGGACTCAGAGCTTTGGGATAGAAAATAATGGTTTGTTCAGAGTGTACCGAGCTATTGCTAATGACAGTGCAAATAATGTTTCAGAGGGAAGTTAGAGTTTCTTAAAGATTCTATCTGGTATATTCAATATTTTAAACTAAGAATACATGGTTCTGGTCAGCCAGGGGTGAAAAAATGGCCTCAATCAAGAAGAGACCACTGTTACTGAAATGAAATCCTCTGAGAAATTTTCCTCTGGGTCAGAACTTAGAAGCCATGGTCCAGAGGTGGTCAAGTTCAGGCTGGCATCTGAATTTGGTGATGTGTAAAGGTTTCCCAGGTAGTACTGATTTTGGAGGCATGAAGGGGTTATGGAGAGCAGCTGAGTCTTGGCACTGTGGGAGGCCTGGAGAAGCCATGGTGAGGTAACAGACTCAGTTGCAGTAGAAGCGCCAGGACTGAAGGAGTCCTGGAAAGAAGCTGAGGCTTGGCATCATGTGTCAGGGTCAGAGTCCCTAACTACAGCCCCGGAAAGGATACTGGTTAAGGAGCAGCCCAGGTGCAGGTGACCTTCCACCATTTGGGGGATGCTAGTAGCATGGGAAGACCACCACAGACTGCAGCAGGTGTGAAAGGTAGCCTGAACTTATAAGACAAGATACATGGACTGTGGGTGGCAGAACCATAGAAGTGGAGCTGCCTCGGCCGTTCAAGGCCAGATCATGGGTCCAAGAAGTCTAACACAGCTTTACACCACTGAATGTTGTTTTTGCTTTGATCTGATTTGAACTGTGCCCAGGCTCTTCTTCTTGAAATAAAAAGTAAGTAATTTATTTTTGATTTTGCAAAAGAACATAATTAAGAGATTAGAATTTAGAGGGACTTTGGACATTTTTCTTTCTTTCTTTCTTTTTTTAAAGAAAGGAAGATGTTCCTTTTTAAAAAAAAAAAAAAATTATTCATTATATATGCACCATGTATGACGCAGGCCAGAAGAGGGCACCAGATCTCATTATAGATGGTTGTGAGCCACCATATGGGTGCTGGAAATTGAACTCAGGACCTCTGGAAGAGCAGTCAGTGCTCTTAACCTCTGAGCCACGATTTGGACATTTTAAAGAGACTGAATTTCTAAAAACTGGGAATTTTAAAAGTTGAAACATAGTTTATGAGAAATTGAGGATAAATAATAAAGGAAAGTAATATATTGGAGTGTCAATTTCACAAGAGGGCCAACTGTTCTAGGTAGTTTTTTTGTTTGTTTGTTTGTTTGTTTTGTTTTTTTTCAACTTGATACAAACTAGAGTTATTTGGGAAAACAAACCTTAATTGAGGAAAAGTCTATCAGATTGCCTGTAGGCAAGTCTGTGGGACCATTTTCTTGATTAATGATTGTTGCAGAGAGGCCAACCTACTGTGGGTGGTGTCCACCTTGGGCAAGTAGAACCAAGCTGTATAAGGAAGCAAGCTGAGGAAATAAGGAGGAAGCTAGTAAGCAGCACTCTTCCCCAACAACTGTTTCAGGGCCTGCCTCCAATTTCCTGCCTTGAATGCCTGCCTTCACTTCCCTTGGTGATAGAGTGTCGCATCCGAGAATTACAAGCTGAAACAAGCCCTTTCCGCCTCAAGTTGCTTTTTGTCATGGTGCTTTCTCACAGCAATAGAAACCCTAACTAATAGTGTTAATGTTCTGAGGGAGGACAGAAAATAAAATAAGGAGCAGCATTTGTTGAATATATGTGAGAAGCACACAGATTTATTTCACGATTTTAGGGCAAATAATTACTTATTTACTGTATTAGAGGTAGAGGGTAGACGTTTGTAAGAGCTCTTTGAATGACAATAATATTTATCCTAACAACTTTTTAAAACCCTATTTAAGTAATAGCTAATTATTTTCCATTTACTTAATTTATAGCATTTGTTTTCACAATGTCACCAAAATCTTCATAATATGAATTTTGTACATATCTAAATTGCTTGTATCTCTAGGTCAAATATTACATAATTGTTAATATTTTTAATAATTGTCTAATGCTCCCTAAAAATAAGTTTATCAATTTCAGACCCAGCCATAGGGAAGCCTTGCCTATTTCCCCAAACTTAGACTTTATAATTCGTAGTTTCTATAGGAGGCTTAAAAATGCACTTACCTTTTGAGCCAACTATTTCACATCTAAAACTCTGTCCTTAGGATAGAGTTGAAAATGTATGTAAACACATAGATTGGGCACTTGTTTCAGAAGTTACTATTTAAAATCTTACGTTAACCAAAAAAGCTCAACATGCATGGGTTTTGAAAATGATATACATGTGCATGGTGGCACACAGAGATAAGATATGTTAACAGGGAAAATTTTAAAACAGTTATGAGAGACAAGAGTAATGTTGGTGGGGTGTCCCATAGTAAACAAGAGCTAGGGACTTTGTCTATAAACATAACCACACAATGGCAGATTAATCTTTTATGAACAGTGGGAGTGGAGTGTGATTCTGAGTAGATATGTATAGAAGTATAAAAACAGAATCATCTGAAAATATCACTTTCAAATTATTTTTTAACCTTATACACATTCATTTGTTCATTGATTTTCATATCTCAGCCAATGCAATGCTTAAATATTTTTAAATTATGAGATTTTTTTCAGATTTCTCTCTCTTTTGCTTTATTCAAGCAAAAAATTTGATATGATATGTGAGACTTCTATTCAGAAATGGAATGTGCTCACCCAGAAAAAAGGACAGGAAAGTGCTACTGACATATATATGACACTTTTCAAACTATTTTTATTTTCATGTATTTATTTACTTTGCTGTGTGTGTGTGTGTGTGTGTGTGTGTGTGTGTGTCCAGAAAGCCCCAGTTATTCACCTGTCTATAATCTTCTTCCCAGTCCCAGGATTATAGATCTGCACTATGCCCAACTTATACATTGATAATACTGCTCTGCACTCAGGACCTCATGCTTGTGTGGCAAGCACTTTCCTGGCTAGGTCATCTTCCAAGCCCCACCAAAATGTTTTTGCTAGAATCTACCAGGTTGAGCTGAATCCCCAGGGTAGTCTTTGCTCTGGAAGAGATGAGAATGGGGGGTGTGCTGGGGGAAAGGTTGGGGTGGAGGTGGGAGTGGGGAGGACAGGGGAACCCATGGCTGATATGTAAAATTAAATTAAATTATAAAATAAAAATAAAAATAAAAATAAAAATGTTTTTACTAGGAAAAACAATATGAATCAGAGTGTGTCTAAATATTTTAGCATGTATCAATTTTGTTTCAGAGGCTTTATTTAGAAAACTATATTATATTATAGTCAAAACCAAAAACTGTCATCATGTAATAAGCTGTAGAATATTGTTAAGGCACATATTCCTAGGAACTCTCAAAGTCTGAGTATACAGTCAAATTTAATCCCATATCCAATTATGTTTTCTCTGAAAGATCCTGAAAATTTCCACTTTGCTTGGTATTCAATAGAAAATTTAATATATTATTCTTATGATTAATACAATGTAATTTTCAAAAACTGGAAATGAAATATAGAAATGGCTCTACGTCAACAGTGGCAACCACAATAATCCACTAACTGTACTGTCTAAATACTTTAGTCTTGCCAGACTTTTCCTGTTTGTATGGAAATGAGTATAATGGAAGGAAATCTGGACAATGTGGACAGGTGAATAACAAAACTGTCACTCTGACACTACTAACCTTATTGCATAGGTAGAAGCTGTGACCATGAGGAACAGTACCACCACCATGCAGACACCTGTCAGACCCGGAACTGTAAAAACATGTACAAGTACATTTCAACTTCACTCATACTGGAAAGAAAGTTCAAAAATTATGACCTTAAAGTCTAAAGTATAGTATGCTATTCAGTGCAAAGCAAATTCAAATTTTATTTCTCTGTATATACAACCCCGCCTCCAAACAAGCTGTTAAGAAAGTCAGTACAGCCTCAAAGAATTTCAGACAAGGCAGCCTTTTGTTCCTGGAGAAGAGTCCCTGCATTGCCAAATGCTCCACTCAAAGTGATGAGGGCATACTTACTTCTGCACATACATACTCTCTCAAATGATATTAATCAATGCCAGAGCAGTTAGTTTCTATGACTTCTACCATGGTACTTACCTCCTTTACTCTGTTCTGTCCTTGTATGGAACTAGCACCTCCCTTCTACATCAAGTTCAAGTAACTTTTAGACTTTACTACTTGGAACAATTTTTTATTAGTTCTTTGGGAATTTTGTACAATGTGTTTTCATTATATTCCCGCTCCACCCCCAACTCTTCCAGATTCACTGGTTCCTCTCCCACACAACTTTGTGTCCACTCCTTTTTTTCCCCTTTTCTCAACAAGGCCAATTTGTGCTGCTCAAATACCCTTAGGTCTGTGGTTTTCTACTGGGATGTGTTCGATTTATCAGGGACTATACTTTTAGAGAAAATTGATCCTTCCCTTCCCAGCAGCAAAGAACTGCCAATAGCCACTTGGCTAGGGGTGGAGCTATGTGCCCAACTCCCTGCTGCATGCTAGCATTTGGCCTCCTCTAGGCTTGCACATATCTTGACCATGCTGTTACAACTGCTGCGAGTTTATCTGTGAGGCTGCCTCGCTGAATCCAGAAGCCACTCTTTCCTTGTAGCTGTCCACCTCCTCTAACTCTTACACTCTTTCCCCTCCTTCCACAGTGATCCCTGAGTCTTTGGAGGAGAACCATTTTAAAGAAAATAGTGTTTAATTGATGCTGCCATACACTGACTATAGCTCTGCATTGGCATGTCATTATGTAGGTCTTGTTCAGACAATCAAATTGTTGAGGTTTCATGGGTGTAACTTCCCTGTCGTATAAAGAAGCCACTATCTCAAAACAAATGTTCTGGCCCTCTGGCTCTTATAATCTGTCTTCCCCATCTTCTATGATAGGCCTTAACTGTGCTGGTATGTGAAGAAAGCTTCTAGATTATTTTTTCTTCATATCAAAAGCACTGTAGGTTCTGTGAGATAACTCAGCAGGTAAAGGTGCTTGTCACCAAGCCTGACAATTTAAGTTTCAGCCCCATAGTTCACACGGTGAAAGGGGAAAAACAACTCCCATAAATTGTCCTCTGATGGACACCCTTCACACAGACACTGTAACACGCCCCACAGCCAAATAATGTCTACAAAATATAAAAACAATGCTATGGAATAGTATAAAATAACAGAAGGAAACCTAAAACATGATTTTATTTTTCTGCAAGGATGAATAAAATACACTCACATGTGTGTACCATGTTTGCTTTAGCTATTCATCTTAGTTGGTTCAATTTCTTAGTTACTGTGAGTTATGGAGCAAAAAACATGGAAGTGTAGAATTCTGTCTCTCGAAATGATTAAGAGTCTATGTAGCAGGGATGGATCCTGGTGCCTGCAGTGTGGCCCCTTGTGCAGCCTTGGTGCGGTGGGGAGGGGCTTGGACCTGCCTCAGCTCAGTATGCCAGGCTCTGCTGACTCCCCATGGGAGACCTTGATTTGGAGAATGTGGGGATAAGGGGTAGCTTAGGAGGGAGGGCTAGAGGGTAGGAGAAGGGAGGAGGTGGGATCTGAGGGTGGTATGTAGGGTGAGTAGAAATTGTCTTAATTAAATAAAAAAAAAAAGGAGGCAAAAAAAGAGTCTATGTAGTTCAGACTGAGTATGAAGCTCAGTCATGGACTGTTTGCCTAGAAGGTGCAAGCTCTGGATTCAATCCCACAAAACTGACTGCTAGTCAAAATTTATAAAGATTATTTCATTCAGATAAATGAAGAAGAAAATATACAACTGGTAAAGATAATTATATCTTAATTATAATGACTGTTGTAATTATAATGACTGAAAAGGTAAGGGCTGAGACTATCTTAAAGAAACCCCAGGTCTCAATATATGGAAGTAAACAGGGAAAAATGGTGTCTTACTATGTGGGATATTGTGTAGATCTCTGCATCAAATTAAAGAGCTGCACAAGTAGATTTTGTGTTCAGTTAATTAAGGGTGGACATTTAAAGTGTATCATTAGATGTATGATATAAAATAAAGCTGGTCTAAAAAAATCTTGGTCCTTTTTTGGATCCAGGCAGATTAAACAACATAGAAATTACAGCATAGGGGACTCTAAGTGATAAATACTGAGTCATCCCTGAAACATGAATGGCCTCTAGCATACTCTTGGCTAGCAGCTAAACGAAGTTCTAATCCATTAGCCACTTATGGATACAAATTCTAAACTTGCTTACATGAATTATACTTATTTATCGGAAAGTATTCGAGCCTCTCAAATAAAGCCAAACATATACTTGTATTTTTTGAAGAAAGAAAATGGGTACGTGTATCCTTATTTATTTATATCTACTCATCTGAAAATGAATAATTAGTAGCCTTTACAATACATAATTACACCAAACTGCCCTACCTGAATGACCTCGAGTGAATATTATTAAAAAGGAACAATCATTCGCAAACGGAAAAGGTAACACAGTCCTAAAACGTAAGTTATTTTAATGATTTTCTCACTTACAGGTTTTAAGATTGTATTTTCCTTATCAGTTCAAAATGACTTACTTATTAGAACTGCAATAACATCAATAGTCTAGTGTTTTCCCTCTAAAGTTTTTGAGCAGGTACTCAGGACATGAATATTACCTCTTACAGCACCAGCCACTACCACAATTCAAAGCAGGCCTTCAGGGAGCATGAGGGTTACAGTCTTTTCATTCAAAAACATTGCCAAAGAATGTACACCAAACCAATGTGACTGATTACTTTTCCTCTTTATTTATTCGAGCTCCAAACTCTGTTTTCCTCCGTCAGTTGGCACTGCAGCATCATAGGTAAACTATTAACATCGTTTACGGAATGTTGCAATTTAACATGTATCAGCTGTTATGTAATTTGACTATGCTTATTTCCAAAGACCTCTGCTTGTGAATCTAAGGAAAAACAATAATAACAACTTACCAGTTGTGAAGAGAAGCTTTCTAGGATCCTGAGAAAAGAAAAGAAGAAAACATTTGACTGGAAAATAAAATGCTAATGGCATAAAGCTCTGCAAGAGGTTGGCAGTATGTGTTACCTTGGCAATGATCTATCTTCCATTGTGAGTAATAGACTCAATTAAGTCTCAGGACATTTTTGCACTATAAAAAGCAAAACCAGAGAAGGCTTCCCACTCTAGAAAAGGAAAGCACTGGCTAAGGTGGAAGGCCTGACCATTGACCTGATTACAGGCTGTTTGTAATGTAGTTTATTTTTCAATGACTTTGAGACTCAATAACTTAAGCTATAATACAAAATCAAATATATATTATGTTCTCATTATGTTGCCCAGAAGATTGTAAGCTTAGAAATCCATTATGGTCCTGACTCTACAACTAAGATAGCTTTTAAATACATTGTGTTCAATGCACAGCAAAAAAAAAAATAATTTTTCTAAAAACCCAGGCCAGGCATGGTGGTATACGCCTTTAAACCCAGCACTCAGGGAGTCAAAGGCAGGTGGATCTCTGTGAGTTTTAGGCCAATTTAGTCTACAAAGAGAGTTCCAGGACAGCCAGAGCTATACAGAGAAATCCTATCTCAATCCCCAACTACACCCCCCCACAAAGACTAAAAATTCCAAGTGGAATATTGGACAACTAAACATAAATAGGTAGTATGAAAATAGAAAAACTATCATAGGTACTAAAGAAGCATGAATTATAGGAAGAGGAGCAAAAAAGGAAATGCTGCACCAAGGAAACTGTAGCAGGGCCTGGATAATGTGGGAAAGGCTAGAGGATAGCATAGGGACAGGAAGTGGAGAGGAGAAACACAGAACATGACTTGTTGAGCTGTCCCTTGACAAGTTAGGAAGCTAGATTCTCCAGGGAATCTCAGTGCTTTACACCCGGTAATCCTTTTAAAAATAACAATGCCCATGCACCATACTAATTAAATCATATTGCTATTTTCAGATGATCCTAGAGGCAAGAGATTTATCTAAAGTGATCAGAGGTATTCAGTTTTACAATGTGTTCTGTCATTTTTTTCCTTTTAGGAAGAGAATCAAACAAACAATTAGAGCAACATTGTCTGTGAAAGCCCTAAAGGTATGTGGAAGGGAAAATGGAGTCTGGAATGAGAGGAAACGTCACTGTCACTCACCACAAAAGGGCTGGAAGACAGAGTAGTTTGGCTTGGTTGCAGCCATGGCCTTGGGAAGCAATGACTATCTGAACACGATGTGGAAGTACTGAGCAACAGAGACCTAGCAGCGCTGTGCATCTGGCTCTGGCTCAGCACGTAAAACCTCATCTCCCGATCAAATAAGAGATCACATTAAAGAACAGCATCCCTAAGTCAGACATCACATGCTAGGAAATTCAGCTCACGGTCATCCATTTCATGGAAACAAAGTCATCATAAAAACACACTAACATTTGAAGTCAAATAAATTCATTCTTTGGTATCCACAAATAATCAACCTACAGCTGTGCCCTTTTCCCCCAGCACAGTAAGCGAGTTATTAAAGTATTTTTATCTGAGATTGGCACTGTCGAGACTCTCAGCTAACTGAGAAGAATTAGACAAAAGCTGCTGGGAGTCAGAAAGCAGATCTGAGTGGCAACCTTCTGAATATTGCAGGATATAAAAAGTAGACACTGCAGTCTCCCATTTTCAGCAGGAGAAACTATAGAATAGTAATTACCTGCAATTGCTATTGAAAGGGAATAAAACTCAACTTGACAACTGCATTTTAAAAGCACTCAAAGGAGCAGCAAGGTACAAATTTTCTGTCAAAATCACAGACCCTCATTAGTTATCTAATGACAAGTGAGAGGGAAAGGGAAGGGCAGGGACCACCCACCTCATTTCGGTATCTTGCTGCATTCAGTTCGAGGAAATCTTCACTATAGTTCACTGAGAAGTTGAGGGCATTCATCAAGTGGGCAGCCACATGCACACCTAGGGAACCACACCAGGTATAAGTCAGTGGGCTTTCCACACATGCACTTTGGCTAGAAGCCAACTATTCTCCATAAACAATTAAGGATTTAAGGATCAAACTCCAATAGTTATCTAAGCAATGAACTATTAGGTTGAAATTATTCTAAAACACAAAGTAAAAATCACCTGAATGTAGAGAGGTTACTAAATCTTAAAAAGCTAGAATTAAATAACCATAGTAATTTAGGTCAAGATCTTGGGATTTTCACTCAATGTCTCCCATTTCTCCCTCTACTCCCCGCCCGCCTCTCTCCTCCACCCAACATTCTGTGTCTTATCAACACAAGCGTTCATTTGCTTACTAAATCATTTCCTGGATATCTTTGTGTTGCACACCCTTCATCTTTCCTATTGCTCCAGCCCACTCTATCTTATATACCTCACTGTCATCTATCCCAATCGCAGCCTACTGGATGGCTTTCAACCAGCTGAAGCTTTCCACCATCAACAGGTAATTCTTTAAGCTCAACAGGAAAGTGTTGAGAGGCATGTCACAGAAGAAAAAGTAGGGAAAACAGTGACCACCACTTGACAAATATCCCACCTGTAACGACACCACCAACACAGTGCTCACCTATCTCTGAGGGCATATAAAAGATGCATGCATCAGGGAATTACAGGAGGTTTGAAACAACTCTTTTTGTCATAGCCAGGGAAGAATATTATCTCAAGACAGGCAAGCAGAGAACAAATTATCTGTTCAATTAAGCTGCCATACCTCCTCCTTCACCAATCTGTTATTGTAGTTTAAGTGAGTATAAACTAACATTCTATTATAATGAACTGACTAGAGAAATTCCTGTAGCTTTGGCCCTATAACCTGTCTATTAATCTTAAATTGATCTGTAAAATGATGGAGACAGAAAAGTGTTAGAGCCCACTAGGTTTCCTGGTGGCTGTACGCAGCAGGACTGCATAAGAAGTTGATTGGAACACAGGCCTGAGTATCAGGTGTTTGTAAGGGTCTACACTTGACTGTAACTCTCAAGGGGGGGGTTTATTCCACCCTTTGGCATTGTTATAAATAGACCTTTTGGAATAAAGTTCTGGGCTGGTGGATAAGGATCCAGGCCCACTCAAGTCTATCCTGTGTTTTCTCTCCCCTCTCTATTTCTAAGTCTCTTATCCCTCATTCCTCATGAGTTCCTGGGGTAAATAAATGTGTGGGCTGGTCTGCCACAAAAAAGAAAGACATAAATATTCTGTAGTTGCTAATAAACCATTACAATTTACAATAATATATGAAGTTTACTGGTTCAAAGTAAACATGGCTTGGAAACTAGACAAGCTTACAATCCCTGAAACTTAAAACTGTAACATACAGAAAAACCAAGAACTAGGGATTACCCACAAAGACCAATAAAGGCAAGAGACACTCAGGATGCCAAATATCCTAGAAGTTAACTTTTAGGACTTATAAGTCAGGGAATCAAGTTGGGCATGAACAAAGGCTTGCATTAAAAGCAGAAAGATTCTCAAATTGCCAAGAAGTTACAGTACTCAAGAGGGCATGTTACTGACAGAAAAATATAAAAGTGGAACAAGGGAATAGAGAATCCAAAACTGGACTCAAATGAATATAACCAATAATGTTTTTACAAGGACAAGAGACAACAAATGGCAGAAAAAGTCTGATTTCAGCATGTAGTTTTTGTTTGCTTGTTTTTCACATTTTCAAGGTTACACTTCTTTTTAAAGATTTTAATTTATTTGTTCTTATTAATGTGTATGTCTGCAGGATTATATGCACAATTGTGTGTGTGAGCAAGTGCCCATGGAGGCCCTAAGCTGGTTCTAGATCCCTTGGAGCTGGAGTTTCTGGCTTTTGTGAGCTACCAGATATGGATTTAAACTCCAGTCCTCATGACTGAGCAGCACTCTTAAATGCTGGGCTTTCAAAACTGCCTTATCTTTCCATCTAAAATGTAAGTCTTTAATCTACTTTTAAGCTGATTTTTATTTGGAGTTAGAGTTATGTGAAGACCCAGTACACTGAGCACAACTTAATGGCAAGACTCCTGTTCATCCACTATGTTTTTGGCACCTGTGTAGAGAATCACTGGACTGCAACTGCATGGCACACTTTTCTGACTCATTTGTCTATCTGTGTTTTTATCTTTTTAAATAACCAGTTTTCTGGTCTGCGTGCATATACATGCAACAGTACATATGTGGAGGTCCAAGGACAACTTTCAAGAGTTAGTTCTTACCTTCCAACTTTCTGAGACAAGGTCTCTTTTCTTTCTACTGCACAGCACCATGTAGGCTAGCTAGCCAGCCTGGGCTTTCAGCCATTCTCCTGTCTCTGATCTAGCAATAAAGAGTTCTGGGATGACTGATCCATACGACAAACTCTGGCTCTTTGTGTGGGTTCTGGTAAAACTCAGATCAAGAGGGCTGTGTGTGGTACATGCTTTTACCCACTGAGTCATCTCAGAGATTCTTTGTGTCCTTTTTATATGCTATTATCATGTTCTCTTTTTAAAAAAATGCATATCTATGGGCACATGTGTGTCTGTGTATACCACATGTGGGCATGTGCCTGCAGAAACTAGAAATGGGTGTTGGATCCCCTGGAACTAGAGTTGCAGACAGTTGTGACATGCCTAGTGTGGGCGCTGGGAACCCAAGCTATCTCTCTAGCCCTATACTATACTCTTGATTTCTATACTTTTGTAATCAATTGAATCAAAATTGAAGTTAGAGAGCATAATGCCTCCATCTTTGTTCTTTTTGCTCATGACTGCTCTGGCTATTCAGTCTGTTTCACTTTTTTCTCACTTTCATATAAGTTATAATATAATTCCATGTATTCTCTGATTCTGTGAGGAACATCATTAATATTTTATGGAAATTACATGGAATCAATGAACTAATATTTTGATTCAGTTCAAAGAAATAATCTATAAAAAAAGACTAATAAAGTAGACAACATTAAGATTTAATTTTTTTCTTCCAGGAAAGATTCAAAGGATGAGAACACATGCTAGGCAAAACCACTTTCAAACACTTTAAGTCCTGAGACAGACTCTTTCTTGTTTGTTTTGTGTTTTTTCAAGATAGGGTGTTCCTGGCTGTCCTTGATCTCCCTCTATGCAAACCAGGCTGGCCTCCAACTCAAAGATCAACCTGCCTCTGTCTCCTAAGTGCTGGGTGTAAAGGTGTGAACTACTTAAAACAATAATTTAAAAAATTACCTGATTAAAAGATGAGTCAAGGATCTGAACAAATAACTCACAAAAGGAGATATGTAAATGGTAAATAAGCATAAGAAAAATGTTTCACACTTTGTATCATGAACTGTAATAATGTAAATCACTTTCATAAAAGAATGGCTGAAATCTAGAACACAGAATATCAGATGCTGAAATGGGAACTCTTTCACTGATGAGGGATGGCCTCTTTGGATGATAAAATTCAACTTATTTTCCTCTCACACTTACCCAAAATACTTACAAACCCTCAATCCACAAAACACACCTATGACATATACACAGGAGACAGAGACAGATTCAGAGACAGAAAATGGAGGGAGAGAAGGAAAGGATGACAGAGATGACAGAGACATAGACAGAATATTTTACAGCAACTTTAACCATAACTGAAAAAACTTGGAAGCAACCAGGATGTAGGTGAGTGCATGAACTATAGTTTATCTGGACAGTGAAATAAATACCAGTCAACTCTGAAATGATATGAGCCATCAAGTGATAAAAAATATAAGAAGGAACTTTAATTTATATGATCCAATGGACATGGCAAATCAGAAAAGCCAATGCATTCTATGGTTCTAGCTACCTGACATTTTAAAAAAAGGAAAAACTCGATAGGAAGGAGAGTTTCAGGGAGAAGAGAAAGACAAACTGGTAGAACACTGAGTATGTTCAGAACAGTGGAAATATTCCATATGATACTGTATTGGTGGGTACATGTCACTGTATACATGCCAAAACCCAAAGCATAGTATGTATAAATGTTTATGATTAAAATTTATATTGAATCAACTCTTAAAAGTTTCTCACTTTACATTTGCTAACGTGAAATGAATCAAGATAAAATTACACAGATTTAAAATCTATTCTTCTACCCAATAATCGATATAAAACATGCTTGCCAAATATATACTGAGCTAGCATCGTATTTTTAAATGAAAATCTCACATTGTAATTTTCATTCACATAAGGTCATACCATAATACTTTTAAGCTTGGAAATGCTTGGTGTCCTTATTTTAAACTTTACAAATGAAATAATTTACAAGGAAATTACTGTGACCTTGGGTTCAGCGCCTGGACAACATAATGCAAAATGCCACAAGAAATACCCATGTCCTGTAACTCCTTTCAAAACTCTCCTCCAGGTCACAAAAGAGCGACTACCACACAATTAGAGAATCGCCCATAAGCTCACGGTGGGTGAGAACATACAGGAGAAAATCAAACGTTCTACATCGGTAAAATAGACAATTCCAATAAAACCGTGCTGTTCAGCTTTCTCACCTGAGAAAATACAGATAGTTATGCCACAGGTTATGTGGAATGTCTTACTTTTATCCAATAATCTTCTTGTTCTCCTGCTTGGAACCTAAATAAACATGAATTAATATGGTAAGAGTAATACAACCAGTCAAAATATGCACAAATTTTTCATTACATCATTGCTAGTGTCATCAAAAATTTGTAAATATAACACAAGTTTATTAGTCAAAACTGTGAGAATTATGGCATAATTATTCACTGATGCAATTCAAACAAATATGAGGAGGTATGTTATTTATTTGAAAAGCTGAAAGACATGCTGTTAGATAAAAATATTAGAAACTGCATTGTATCTTATGTTCTTCAAAGCAAATGTCACTGCACTTAAATGTCTGTGCTGGCATTTGTCCCCAACTGTCATCAGCAGTGGTTCTGTTGCAACACAGGTAGGTGAAACTGTCTGATAACCTGGCATATTTTTTTTTAATCTTTAAATTTGATAGAATATATGACTTCCTTTGTGTTGCAAAAATAAGGTTATTTTTTTTTTTAAGTTAGACCAATCGAATCTGTTGTTTTAAATACCCGCTCGATTTTGTAGAAAAATAATTGCCAGGAATCTTTGAATATCTGTGCTTCATACTAGGCAACAACTCTTTAAGGCTATTTCCTACTGAGAAATCTATGAGGAAACTTTTCACTTCCTGTCACTTATTTTCCTTCTTTTCATGCCAATCCAGTGGCCAGGCAGAGGGATCAAATCCTTTAAGAATATTGGCCACCTAGGGAATGTTATTTCCATAAATGATTGCATTAAGATAAAGACTTTCCAAATATAATTACCTGAAAAAAATTAGTTTTGCTAGAGTAAATCAGTATTATGTCTTTCACAGATCACTGCAACAATTTAGCTCTGTTGGTCACTCATTTCTGATCTTGGTCAAGCCATATTCTCTGTAGCTCAGGTTCTCAAGCTTAAAATAGAGCAGCAGTATTGGATTGTAGAGCTGTTCTTCGGAGTCATGAGAGTCCTGGAGTACTGAAAATAGTACCTGAAAGCAAGACTGAAGATATGTCTGCAATCCTCTGCCCTGGGCTAGTGTTCGCAGAATAGCTTTCTGACCATGTGTCCCTTACCACATAAATCCAAATAAAATCAGTTCATAAAAACAGCACAACTAACATGGAATCATTACCCTTGATTTTTTCCCACAGAAATCCATCAAGGTTTTCCCCTACCTTCTGTGATCCTCGAAGATAAGCCAGGAGTGTCCGGCACATGGGGAAAAGGATAAGGCTGCAGTTGAGGTTCAGGACAGATGCAGAGGCTCTGCTTAGACACAATCCTACCTGAACAAACAAGACAAGGGTCAAAACAGAGTCAAGTACAAATGAAAAGCAGCCTTGACCTGCAGTGGCAGGTCTTGCCCTGCTCTCTAAGGTCCATGACAAATGCCAGTTCCTCTAAGAATCCTGAAGGGTTCCTTTCATCTTACTAAAGCTCCCTGAGGAAAAACAATTTCCTCCTGCTCTCAATGGCCTTAAAACTGACTTTTCTCCTTTTTGCTAAGGATATAATCACTTTAATATATTTTTCCATTTCTGGGTCAATTTCTTATACTAGCTTAGCTTTAAGATGCCTGTGGTCTCAGCACTGTGTGTTCTACAACTCCATAGTCAGGTGTCACAGGAATCTGTATTCACTGATAAGCTCAGGAGAGTTCTAAAAGAAACCTCACTTGTACTTTCCCCTCTCTCTGGAAGTCTCTCCATTTCTACACAGCCTACTTATTCACACACATTTGTCTCCAAGCTCTTCAACCCAGTAGCTCGATTCCTCTTCTAGCTTCTCCTTAAACTCTAGTCCTCTGGAGTACTTCGCTGGCCTGAGGATGGGACTGATACCTGTGTCAAGCACTCACATTAGTTTTGTCCTGTCCTGTCATGTTTTCAACACTCTTTCCAGTCACCTCTTCTTGAATCTTATTTTATTTTTAAACGACAAGTAAGTACTGTACACA
This sequence comes from Onychomys torridus, assembly GCF_903995425.1. Classification (NCBI taxonomy): domain Eukaryota; kingdom Metazoa; phylum Chordata; class Mammalia; order Rodentia; family Cricetidae; genus Onychomys; species Onychomys torridus. Next base: position 66,676,261 of record NC_050443.1, on the reverse strand, counting down.
TTCATTAAGTACAATGTGAAGTATTTATATGAACACACAATGTAAGACGACCAAACTATGCTAACAAAGAGATGCACCACTTCCTGCTCTGCATCAGCACTTACCATTCCTTTGCACTAAGCAAACTATAATTCCACTCTTTTCAGTCTTGTAAAATACGTAATACATTTCTGACTTATAATACCACAATGCTCGACTGGCCATCAGAACTTATTCTTCCCATCTACTAATAATATTTAACAGATATTTTCTCTCCCCGTTCCACCACTGCAAGCCTGGTAATCATTATTCTACCCTCTGAATCTGTGAATTCAACTATTGTTAGATACCAAATATAAGTAATATCATGATAGTTCTCTTCTTTGCATGGCTCACTTGAGTAAGCACACTCAAAGTTCAGAATGTTGTTGCAAATTACCAATTTGAAAAAAGACCATATCCAGTAAAACTGTGATTCATTTGTTTAAGTATATAGGGTATTTTTGTTCTTTTAGTGATTGTGCTTTAGCTTTTTTAGGGAATCCATTTCCATTTAATCATTGTTAAAATATTTCTTAATGCTTGAATAAATGAAGAATTATATAGAATAGATGCTATAGATGTTAACGAACACACTTATCTATCTTTGCTGATTATTCACAGTTTGGTCACTTTACATTTATTAACATTAACTCTCCCATGAAACTTTAGTATGTAATTACTATTAATAATCTCTTCTATATGGGAGAACAACATGCCATTCTGATATTAAGATTTTACCCAACAATAACAACAACAAAAGACAACTTGGAAGTTATAGAACCAAAGCACCAAGCTAAGGACTCTGGCTCAAGTACCTATGCTATTAACCCACTGCACACCCTACCTCTTAAGCTTGGCTTTAAATAAAGCAGAGAAGCAAATAGCAGGCAATAAATACTTTGTTTACTGATCAATGAAGATTAGAAGTAAGCAGTTTTAGAAAGCTGCCCTACGACTTCTCCAAAAATTTGGACTCAATCTACTTCAAGATGCAATGATTCCAACTGTGGGCATATACCCAAGGCATGCTCAGTCATACCAGAAGGACACATGCTCAACTATGTTCATAGCAGAATTGTTTGTAATAGACAGAACCTGGAAGCAACCTAGATACCCCTCAACCAAAGAATGGATAAAGAAAATGTTGTACATATACACAATGGAGTATTACGTAGCTGTAAAAAAACAATGACCTCATGAAATTTGCAGGCAAATGGATGGAACTAGAAAATATCCTGAGTGAGGTAACCCAGACTCAGAAAGACAAATATGGCATGTGCTCACTCATAACATAAGTGGATACTATTTGTAAAGCAAAGGATAATGAGACTACAACCCACAGCTCCAGAGAAGTTCGAGCCTTCATCCAGTAACTGATGGAAGCAGATGCAGAGATCCACAGCCAAGCACCAGGCATGCTCCCAGAGTCCAGTCAAAGAGAGGGAAGAGGGACTATATGAGCAAGGCGGGGTAAGGTCATGATGGAAAAATCTACAGAGACAATTGAGCCAGGAGGATCTCATAAATATCAGACTGACAAGTGTGGAACCTGCATGGGACCTGACTAGCCCTCTGCATACAGGAGAGAATTGTGTAACTGGGTCTGTTTGAGGGGCCCCTGGGAATAGGATTAGTATTCATCCCTGGTGCATGAGCTGGCTTTCTGGAGCCCATTACCTATGGTACTATGGTGGGATGCCTTGTCCAGCCTTCATGGGGGAGGGGTCTTGCCTCAAATGAATGTACCAGGCTTTTCTGACTCTCCATAGGAGGCCTTACTCTTTTAGAGCAGAAGATGGAGTGGAGCAAGATGGGGGTGGGGAGACTGGGGAGGGAGCGGGAGCAAGGATAAGTGGGGATCTGTGGTTGGTATGTAAAATGATTTTTTTTTCTTAAATTAAAAAAAGATGGGAAAAACACCATCATTACTAATCAAAAAAGAAAGAAAGAGAGAGAGAGAAAGAAAGAAAGAAAGAAAGAAAGAAAGAAAGAAAGAAAGAAAAAAAGAAAGAAAAAAAGAAAACTGCCCTGGATATCTTCCCTCCTACTAGTGCCTGCCATTCATAAGATGGTCCTTGTTCCTGTTCTTAATCATTACAGATGCCTGAGGTATGAATTTTGTAGTACTGGAGAAAGCCACAAGGATATATTCATTAAAATGGACTAAATGGTATGGTGGAGATAGGATTCCCTGCAGAATTTTTCTCTTGCTCTGTTCAATACATGACATACTGGTGCCTTTGGCTTCCTTTGTTCTCTCTAGTTTCTCTTAGTGCATGCTTATGTCCCTAAGAACATAAGATCACTTTGCATCAGTTGCTCTGAAAAAGTTTTTTTTTGTTGTTGTTGTTGTTGTTTGTTTGTTTTACTGTGATCCTCAAATCAACTGTATAAAGTAGGCTCTACCACCTCATAGATGATGACCTGTTACAACATAAGAGCTACTCAGGCAGGAATTCTCAGCTCTGTGACTTGGGGTAGCATCTGGACAACCGTTTCTGCAATCTTTCCAGATGACTCTAACAATGCAACCTGGGTTGAGGGCCATGGTCTTCAACTACTTAGCTAAGCTGTGCTGCTTATGAGGTAAGAAATGAAGGCAACCATTTATTGTTATTAACTATAACAAGTAAGTGGGTATCCCCAAATGTATGACCAAATTTAACTTCAAAAATTAAGAAATATGGAAGCAGCCCTCTGTCAGATGTGGGGTTGGTGAAGAGCTTTTCCCATTCTGTAGGCTGTTGCTTTGTATTGTTGACCTTGTCCTATGCTCTACAAAAGCTTCTCAGTTTCAACAGGTCCCATTGATTGATTGTTTCTCTCAGTGTCTGTGCTACTGGTGTTATATTTAGAAAGTGATCTCCGGTGCCAATGCATTCAAGAGTACTTCCTGCTTTCTCTTCTATCAGGTTCAGAGTAACTGGATTTATGTTGATGACTTGGATCCACTTGGACTTAAGTTTTGTGCACAGTGAGATATGGATGTATTCGCAGCCTTCTACACGTTGACATCCAGTTATGCCAGCACCATTTGTTGAAGATGCTCAAGAAATTAGACATCAAAATGCCCAACAGTCCAATTAAGAAGTGGGCTATAGAACTCAACAGAGAATTCTCAACAGAGGAAGTTCAAATGGCTGAAAGACATTTAAGGAATTGCTCAACATCCCTAATTATCCGGGAAATGCAAATCAAAAATGACTCAGAATGGCTAAGATCAAAAACACAGAAGACAGCTTATGCTGGAGAGGATGTGGAGCAAGGGGAACTCTCCTCCACTGCTGGTGGGAATGCAAGCTTGTACAGCCACTTTGGAAATCAATATGGAGCTTCCTTAGAAAATTGGGAATCCATCTCCCCCAAGACCCAGCTGTAGCACTCTTGGGCATATACCCAAGCAATGCTCAATCATACCACAAGGGCATTTGCTCAGCTATGTTCATATCAGCATTGTTAGTAATAGCCAGAACCTGGAAACAACCTAGACGCCCTTCAGCTGAAGAATGGATAAGGAAAATATGGTACATATACACAATGGAGTACTACTCAGCAGAGAAAAAAAATAACATCATGAGGTTTCCAGGCAAATGGGTGGATCTAGAAAAAAATCATCCTGAGTGAAGTAACCCAGACTCAGAAAGACAAACATGGCATGTACTCACTCATTGGAGGATACTAGATGTAAAACAAGGATGATTAGACTACTGCATAACTCCAGGGAGGATCCCTAAAAAACCGGACCCTAAGAAAGACACAGGGATTGCCCAATGACAGAGAATGGATGAGATCTACATGAACAACCTGGATGAGAGTGGGAGTAATGAAGGGCAAGGTTCGAGGGAAAGAGATCTTTGGGGAGCAGGAGATCCCAGCTGGATCAAGAACAGAAAGGGAGAACAAGGAATAACAGACCATGATAAATGAAGACCACATGAGAACAAGAAGAAGCAAAGTGCTAGAGAGGTCCCCAGAAATCCACAATGATACATTCACTGTTGACTACTGGCAATGCTCGAGAGAAAGCCTGATCTGACCTAGTCTGGTGATTAGATGGCCAAACACCCTAAGGGTGGTGCTGGAACTCTCATCCAATAACTGATGGAAGTGGGTGCAGAGACGGCCACGCCCCAGGTGGAGCTCCAGGAGTCCAATTGTCGAGAAAGAGAAGGGACTGTAAGAGTGTGAATTGTTGGGACCAAGATTGGAAAAAGCACAGGGACAGTAGCCAAACTAATGGAAACACATGAATCATGAACCAAAAGCTGTGGAGTGCCCCCAACTGGATCAGGACCTCTTGATAAGTGAGACAATTGAACAGCTTGAACTGTTTGGGAGGCACCCAGGCAGTAGGACCCGGACCCAGCATGAGCTGGCCGCTTGGAACCTTGGGCTTACACAGGGACACTTTGCTCAGCCTGGAAGGAGGAAACCAGACCTGCCTGTACTGAATCCACCAGGTTTAATGAATCCTCAGGGGTGTCTTGGCCCTGGAGGAGATGGGAATGTAGGGGAGGGGCTGGAGGGAAGGTGGGGCCAGGGGTACAAGGGGGGAGGACAGGGGAACCCATGGCTGATATGTAAAATTGAAACACAAATATTTTTTAAAATGTAAAAAATTAATTAATTAATTAAAAAAAGAAATATGGAAGCAATTATTCCAAATACACACAATTCATGAAGTGACAACAACCTCACCTCTTTAAAGCTGACACAGTATACAGAAGAGCAGCTGGGATCACTGCCTGATCATCTGATGCACAAAATGTAGATCAGTGAAAAGAAAAAGACCTTTTCAAACCTTTGTAAGAAAGAAATTATTCCACATGTTTTGCAGATGATTTTTAATGGATCTGAAGAAGTCACATAGTTTTCCCAAAGGCACAGAAATTGAAAGAGGTAAATTCTGTACCCAGACTATGTCTTTTTATCTCATGTTAAAAACATAACCCAAAAGAAAAAGAAAAAAAAGGCATCAAAGGCTATGGGAGGAAAACCATGAAATGGAATAAGGTAGCTCCAATAGTTCCCATGAGCCACACACATCATGACTGTTGCCAGTACAATTCACTAGCCAAGTCAAGATCTTGAATTTCCTCTCCCACCAAGCCTGTGTGCTTCACTGCATTCTTGGGTTCTGATTTACTGCTACAGTCCTAGTCAGCACCACTTCCTCTTCAGTTAACACTCATAAATAGATGTGTGTCTGTGGAGACATCAAGCTTGAAGTTTCTCTGCATTGCCTTGATTCTCATAAAGGCATTCATAGAGAGAAACAATATCTTTACATCAACTAATCTCTCCTATTACCCGGCTTTCAACTCCAGGATTACATCCCTGACTTGTTCCTGTCTACTGTTTCTTCATACCCATGTTTCTCAGAAGCAAGGTCTGGTTTTCATAGAATTTTACCCTCAGCCTAACGTTATGGAAGTAGTCTGTAAAAGCAAAACTTACTTGACTTCACATGCAAACCATGCATTTATAGCCATCTTACTATTAGGTTGCAATACTTCGTGGTGTCTTTATTTGTAATGTATGTGTCTAACAGTAAGTTTACATTAATAAGTTCACTGTATTTCACATAGTCAATGAAAATTTCACTACTATCAGAAGATACCATCTCTGATACACATAAAGAATAAATACAATGTTTTTAAAGCTACAAACTTCAGGAGCATACATAGGTCAGCTGTTATAACTTCCTTATTGTAATCCCCAGAATTCATATGCAAATCCATCCAATGAATCGACCCTAAGTAAATCTTCTGTGAAGTGACTACTTGTATAAAAATAAATGATAAATTCAAGTAAATATATGTCACGTAAATCAACACGGAGGCTTATTTTAATGGGTTTTTAAAAGATTGAAATGTAGTCTGGAAGGACACACATAAATCCAGTAAGATTCTGAGACAAATCAGAGGAATGAAGAACAGATTCTCAGTAGAGGATATTTTTATAAGTCTCAGGCCTTGAAATTGTCAGAATTTAAATACTACAACAATTCTTCCCAGGTATGGGAAAGCCATTTCTGCTTTCTGATTTTTGCACTATTCATCTGCATTGATAGGAAAGGGCAGCATCTTGTATGGAAAGTAGTCACAAATTATTGTAAAATACAAGGAATTCTCTACTCTATAGATGTTATTCTTTCTAACATTTGATATATTCTGCTTTCGGTGGAAGGAAAGAAAGAAAGGAGAAGGGAGGAAGGTAAGAAAGAAGACAAAGAGAAAGCAGGAAGAAGGGAGAAGAAAACTTTAAAGAATTCCCCAAAATATATTACAGTTTCAGGTTACTCAGTTCTTTGTTGAACTCCACTGTTTCTGAGGAATGAAAAGAGAAGAGCTGGAGAAATGGCTTGGTGGTTAAGAGTTCCTGTTACAAAGCACCAGAGTCCGGTCCCAGCACCCATACGGTGGTCCCAGCACCCATACGGTGGTTCCCAGCACCCATACGGTGGTTCCCAGCACCCATACGGTGGTCCCAGCACCCATACGGTGGTTCCCAGCACCCATACGGTGGTCCCAGCACCCATACGGTGGTTCCCAGCACCCATACGGTGGTTCCCAGCACCCATACGGTGGTCCCAGCACCCATACGGTGGTTCCCAGCACCCATACGGTGGTCCCAGCACTCATACGGTGGTCCCAGCACCCATACGGTGGTCCCAGCACCCATACGGTGGTTCCCAGCACTCATACGGTGGTTCCCAGCACCCATACGGTGGTCCCAGCACTCATACGGTGGTTCCCAGCACCCATACGGTGGTTCCCAGCACCCATACGGTGGTTCCCAGCACCCATACGGTGGTTCCCAGCACCCATACGGTGGTTCCCAGCACCCATACGGTGGTTCCCAGCACTCATACGGTGGTTCACAACCATCCAAACTTCAATTCTAGGAGATCCAAGGTCTTCTGACAAGTGCGGGTACTGGACACACACTTGGAGGACAGGGATACATGAGCAAAACACTCATGTAGATAAAATAAAGTAAAAATCTAAAAAATTATTTTTAGTGGAGGAGAAAAAGAGGAATTATGAAAGAATGTAACTATTCTCACACTCTCTGCTGTATTGCCTCAGGGAAGAGAGTAAAATTTTCTGTACATTCATGCTTATTTAGTTACTAGACTGGACAAAAAATTGTCATTATTTTTAAATTCCAAATAAATATGAAAACTACTCAGTCCTCCTCACCATACATGCACACACAAATAAGTGCCCATGACTTAATTACTGAAATTTGCAAATACTTATGTTACTTACCATATTGACTGTATAGATAGAATTATGCTTATAGATTTAAAATATGGAGAATATCCTAAACCACATAAGAATTAAGAGAGCAGAACTTTGTTCCACTGGAGGGATAGACAGACATTGGGCAGAAAAGGTATCAAAAGAATGTGGTGTGGGAGTTTCTCATGCTCTGGGACGTGCTGACTCTGACATGCTGCAGATCACATGCAATAGTAATAAGATGCTTGTGGACTTTAGGGCATCCCTCATCAGCAAGGGAAGAAGATAAACTCGATCCTACTATGGAGAGACTGTGCTCTCCCAATACCTTCAGTAATTTAGAAGCAGAGCCTCTCAACACGGAGATACTTTCACTTCAGCTTTTATAATTACAGAGTAAAGAACTGATTGAATTCTGCTAGACTTCTGACCTATAGATTTATGCTACAAGAAATATGTGTCATTTAAACCACTCTCTTGGTGGTAAATTTTAAAACAGTAATACAAAACTGACATAGGGAAATACAAGAAATCAATTTTCATCAGGGTATTATCAGTTGTTTCCTGACAACTATTTTTAAGCATGTAAATAAATAAATAATAATTCTCTTCATTACAAACATACCAGCTTCAAGATTAGTTAATTTTAAATTGCTTAAGTAATGGATTTAAATATTTTTGTTGCTAAGTTTCAAGTTAATTATACTGTTGATAAAATGAACTTTATGTTCTCCATATTTTAAAATGCATCCTAGTTTCATTTCCCATTCTTTGGTGTTATTTATCATTTTGTGATAGCCAGTTAATAAACAATGATTAGATATATCATAAAAGTCCATGTCTGATATTTACCTTTTTAGTAATTAATTTCATAGGAAAAGTTCTAAGCCTAAAAGTTTCAAAAGTAACATGGGTAGCTCTCACCCCTTGTCCAAGAAGTTTATTTTTGCAGAGATCCAAAATGGTCAAAATGCAGAAAGTAAGTGACCATTGGGTGCCCAACCCAACTACCACTGGTACAATTACAACATGCCTAAAGTTCAGAGAACATCACAGAAGAGGAGATATTAAGATTGTACAAGGCAGAGGACCAGGATGCCTGATGTGAGATAGTGTCTCTTAGACACAAAAAGGATGTTGCACCTGTGAAATCTCAGTGATACGAAAATGTAAACAAATCTAAATAATGAGCAGACAAGCTGACCTGCCAACATAGTTGAGGAACCCTCACAAGGCCCCACCCCTAGATGAAAAACTACAGGCAACCAATGACTATAGAACAAGAAGAATCAGACTTCTCCAAGGAAGAGCCTCCAATAGGTAAGCCAATCAATCCCAAGTGGCCAACCCTAACTCATGTGCATACAAAAAACACTAAATGGACATAGAAGTTTGTATATGTGTGTAAAAGACAATAATTGCAAAAGAAGTAATAAGTTGAGAGTGAGTATGGAGTAGTTGGAGAGGGGAGAGAAAGGATGGAAATTATGTAAATATAGTACCTATGAATTATCAAAAACTATTTTTTTAAAAAAAGATACAAAAATAACACTAAGATTCTACCAAATAAAACACAAAATAGGGAATGGAGAGAGGGCTCAACAGTTACAAGTACTTGCTGCTCTTTCAGAGCACTCATACCTAGGTTCGGTTCCTGACACGTACATCTTCACTCACAACTATACATAACTCCCGTTCTAAGGGCCCTGGAGCCTTCCTGTGGACATTGTGAGCATCAGGACATAGGCAGTACATACACATACATATAGGTAAAACATATATATATGTAAATTAAGTAAATATTTAGAAATTAGTTACAAAGATAAAGCATCATAATTAATTAATATAACATATAAGCAAATGAACAGCAATGTCTGGCCATTCATTCAGTATTCCAAAAAGCTAATTGCTCTGCTATAGGATGGCATAAGTATGTTTGGTAAACAATGAATATTTTGAAATTTTAATACTTTATTGTATATAATCAATAATTGTTTAATTACTATGGAATAAACTTAACAAAAAAGTGTAAGAATTGAATATGAAAGCAAACAATAAAAGATGTAAAAGATGTTGAGCGGATATATATATATAAAATATTCCTCATGGCACAACTAAGGTAAATATAGATGCTAATCTTTTACAAATTGATTTATGAACTCAATGAAATGTTGATCAAAACTCCAATAGTATTTTTTAATAACCTGACTAACTTTAAAATGTATGCACAAAAGCTCAATCACAAAAGGTAAAAAACTAACAGAAAAAGAAGACTTTGACCTCTGTCCAAGGGGTTTACTACAAAGTTGCAGTAATTTAGTGTTATTTTTGTGGGTAGATAAATCACCAAAGGGAAAAAAAAACAAAGATACATATATACAAGTGTACTTATCTATGGCATGTTGTAGTGGTATTGTGTTCCCCAAAATATTGTGTGTTCCCCAAAATAAACTTATCTGGGGTCAGAGAACAGGGCAACCACAATATTAGACATGAGGATAGGCAGTGGTAGCACACGCCTTTAATCCTAGCATTTCAGAGACAGAAATACCTCTGGATCTCTGAGTTCAAGGCCACAATAGAAACAGCCAGGCGAAGTGACACACACCTTTAATCCCAGAAATCCAGACTTTAATCCCAGGGAGTGATGGTAGAAAGTAGAAAGATTATATAAGGCATGAAGACCAGAAACTAGCAGCATTTGGCTGGTTAAGCATTTGGCTGGTTAAGCTTTTAGGCTTTGGGGCAGCACACTTCAGCTGAGATCCATTCTGGATGAGGACTCAGAGGTATCCAGACTGAAGAAACAAGACCAGCTGAGGAACTGGCAAGGTGAGGTAGCTGTGGCTTGTTCTGCTTCTCTGATCTTCCAGCATTCACCCCAATAACTGGCCTCAGGCTTGATTTTATTAATAAGAACTCTTTAAGATTCATGCTACAGCATGTGATATGAATTGTGTGTTTGATTAGTGGCAAAGGAAGAACACATTTGATGATAAGAAAAATGTGTAAAACATATGAGAAAATGGGAGAATATATCTCTACTTCAAATCATTATTTTTTGGATGGCTAAGGATTTAAATATCAGAAACAAGGTATGAATTTTCAAGAGATTTGTGTGTGTGTGTGTGTGTGTGTGTGTGTGTGTGTGTGTGTACATGCTTCAGTGGTGAGCATATATATATATATATAAACATTCTGCACAGGTAAGTATTTCTCAAAACATTAAAAGCTCAAAATAAATCTTTAAAAAAATACAGTAAGGATGTATATGGGACAAAGTATTTTGTTTCAATAACAGTGAAACAAGGAACCCAAGCTTCATAATAATAGGAATCTCTTGCAAGATATGAAGAGAAAATCACATGATCATGGTAAGAATCACAAGTGTGCTGATGTAAGTTCATTTGCAATTGTAAGAAAACCCATGGATGTACATTAGAACTTTAGTGAGCATAAATACACAAATTAGCACCATGCCTAAACTATTGCACTGTGTTGAGAACTGAGGATCAACAGTGACTGGATTCTGTACATTTAAAATAAACAAGAAGCTAGGAATGGTGTTGAATGCCTCTACTCCAAACAATTAAGAGGCAGAAATAAGAGGGGAGTGAGTTCAAGGAAAGTAAAGGATACATAACAAGTTTCAAGCCAGCCTAGGCTGTATGATGAAATCCTGATTCAACACTACTCCCAACAATATCAGCAGCATTAAAACATAACAAAGTAAAGTAGGAAGAACTTAATTCATTACCTGCCATATAACAAGAACTTAGTGAAGTGATGATATTCATAACAGGAACATTATTTTCAGGATCACTAATAGATTTCCATCACAGATAACCTTTGTCGCATCCATACAATTTAATCACAATCACACTGTATAACACATATTTGGAAACTCAGTACTCTTTGGTCTTGATGAAATAGCTTTCAGATACTGTTGTAAACCATACTCTGGCAAGACCATCACCCAGATTCAGTAGTACCACTCACAAGAATAAAAGATGAGGTCCCAGCTGCACATTTGTCCAGAAGTAGGCATCAAATGAGCCTCCTTTAAAAATACTAAGAAATACATATAAAGCAGATGTGTTTCTTGTCTTAAGTGTGTCTATGCCCCAGAGGGTCCCAAATTAACACTTAGCAAAATAGTGACTCTGATAAGCTAGGGTTGTTGCCAATATATGAAATATTCGTCACAAAGGGTGATGAGATAATAAATAGTGTTTTTTTTAAAAAAATAATTTTCCTTAAGAGATAAAAGTAATTAGTATGTCCACCAGACTCTTCTAGATCAGAAGTTAGAAAAACTTAGGGATCCAGTTCAGTGAATATACTTGAGTGGACACATAACATTATCATCTCTGGACTTATTGTTTAACATGTTAAATACAATTTTCTCCCCTCAATCAGAAAAGTCATTATCATTTCAGAGTGATAGATTTGTTGTTTATCTGAGCCTTCAGAAAAATGTTTAACTGTTATTTCTTTTGATCTGGCATCAGCATACGGTAGGAAACTTTTAACCCAAAGGATTATAGGCAGCTATTTTATCTGCAATATTAATATACCAAGATAGCAACATCTCTTGAAACATGTAAGCTAAAATCTAGTTCAACACAAAAATCTAGAATGTTAAAAATACAGATAAATTATCTCTATTTCCTTTGGGGTTCAATACTTTATAAAAAAAAAATGTATACTTCCTCATTTCTAGTTACTGCATGTCTGGAAATGTTTATTTATTGTGTTTACATTAAACCACATAGCAATTCAAATCCAAGTGACTTTAAATGTCCCTTTGGGAAGGACAGAGTTTATTTTGGAATTCTTTTCCTTCCTTATGATGCAAAATACAACTGGAAATTTTACCAGTGATTCATTTCCTCACATATGTTTCCTGAATATACTTGGTTTAAAAAAATAAAAGAAAGAAAAAGAAAAACTAAAACCAACACTTTCCCCTCAGTACACAGGGTAGAAAACTCACACACCCAGAAACAGTGGAGAGGGTGAGGAAAACAGAGAAAAATCATTTTAAAATATCATTATAGGAACATTTCACCTCCTTCCTTCTTGAGTAGCATTCTACATCAGTAAGTTTGCTAAGTCTATTTGCTTCTATTCAATCATTATTCTGCCACAGACTCCAAGAGCATCCACATCCTGAAATGTGCCCTCTAGAGTTTCCACAGCTCCGGAAGCTGGCTGTCACTAGAGGGCAGTGTGATTTCCTTAGTTCATGGTTTGTCCTAAGGTTGCTGAGACATAATTAACTGAGAACTCCTTGTGTGCTGTCATGTTAATATTATAAATACTCTTTAAGTTGTTGTTATAGACTGCTTGATCTGCACCTCCCAAGTTTATTTGTTGAAGCATTAGTCCTCAAGGTGAAATTCTCCAGCACATTGGAAAATAACAGCTTAAAGAAATCAAGACACCCCCTCAGGAAAGAATTAGAACCCAGAAACAAGAAGGGAAGACTAGTGTGTCTGTCTGTTTATGTCTATCGATTGTCATCACAGTGTTCAATAGCACCCTGAAAGCAGCCACTTACAAAGCACAAAGACGGCCCTCACAGATACACCGAACACACTGGCAGCTTATTCTTGGATTTCCCAGGCCCAAAAGCAATAAGAAACCAACAGCTGCTTTGTAAGTCATTCACTTCATGGTGTGTTGTTAAGGATGGCCAAAATAACACTGCACAACTATAAAACCACACAGTATGACAACTAGGTACAAGTTCCTGAATTTTCAAATCCAGGGCTTTGCAGCTTAAACCTGACACTTCCTCTTTATCTGTCACTACTTAACTGCCTACAAAGTTTATCTAACCTAGTATTATATAATATTAGCTATAAGAAATTAAATAATCCAAATATAATGTAAATAATATAACATGGTAATAGACTTATCCTGATTTTAGGACTTTTGTGAAATGTAAAAAAAAATGACTTAAAATGAAGGCAGGATGTAAAGTTCTGTCTAAGTGACACTGTATCACACATTATTTCTCTATGAACAACAAGCATTCTAATCTCATTGGTCTGGGAGGGAGTGTCAAAATCCATGACTAAGGCAGACTTCCTATCAGGTAAGGATGACTTCCTCATAGACATGTCTTCTCTCTCCTTACACAATGTCCACTAGTCTCTGTCACACAGATTCTACTCTTCTGATCTATTTGCCTCATCAATTAAAGGCCTCAATTCTTAAAACCATCATTGTATGGGGTGGAAGGGGAGAGGTTACCTGCATTCAGACCATATGTAGCACAGAGTAAGTGCATTTTAGGCTGAGAAGTGGTCATTAGAGCAATTGGTGTTTAATAATGACTACTGTCAATGAACAGTGTCAATGAACAGCCTAGAAGGAACTAGGAGGAGTTAGCCTGGTACCTAAGGATGTTCATATAGTTTTAAAAAAATAAAAATTTGAAAACAAGGACATTATAAGCTAATTGTGTCTGAGTTACCCATAGAAGGGGATCAGTATTAGCCAGGATTTGCTGGGGAATTATGTTGCTACTAACTTTACTAAAAGCATAATTCTTTTTATTGATTTGGCAGATATTTTAATTAGCTTGACTTAAGTGAGTATTTCACAGTATATACATATAACTAATTGGGTTGTGTATCTTTAGTATACAGTCTTTTGAATTGTCAATCTTAATTCCTTTTACTCAATAAATAAAAAAAAAGTTAATCCTAATTTCCTACAAGTGGATGAAGGAAATGAGAGGGGGAAATGATGTAATTATACTAAAATTTCAAAATAAACAATTATATTTTAAATTAAATGGCTGTATATAGCTAAACAGATATCATTATTAAATATATTTTACTCACAATATTAAATATCCCTCTATTACTTTAATCTTAATTACTATTATACACCCTTGCTTGTGCATATGATAATAGATTATATGTATTTCTTTGGGTATTTACATATCATTGAATATTTAATGTTTCTAATGTTAGACATATTAAAACACCTAGGGTACGCCTGTTGCATAAACTTTCTCTATATATTTAACCATTTTATAAGCCAGATTTCTAGTAATTGATTACAAATGGCAAAGCTGTTAAAGATACATCATCACACTAGCTGGTGGTAGAGTCCACCTATTAATACATTGCCTTTTAGTGAATCACTCTTGATCGGCTCTTTTCCATAAGCTCATGTTCCCCTGGCAATCTGTGCACTGTGAATCTAAAGCTCCCTCCCACACTCTGTTTTTATCAACATGTTTTGATAGAACTAGGCAAAGGGTTTGGAGTACTACTCAGCAGTGAAAATCAATGACATTACAAAATTTGCAGGCAAATGGGTGGAACTAGAAAATACCATCCTGAGTGAGGTAACCCATACTCAGAAAGACAAACATGGTAGATACTCACTCATCTGTGGATATGAGATGTAAAGCAGGGGATAACCAAATGACAACCAGCCCATAGCTCCAGAGAAGCTAGCTAACAAGGAGAACCTTAAGAGGGACACATGGATCGATTGCCCTGGGAAGGGGAAATAGATGAGCTCTCCATGAGTAAACTAGGGGTGAGGTGGAGCAATAGAGGGTAGGGGTAGGGGTAGGGGATGAGAATATAAGCGAATAGGATGGTCGAGCTGTAACAGGGACAGAGTGGGAAAGCAATGACAGAGATAACATGATAGAGGGAGACATGGGGTTAAAGAGAAACCTGGTGCTATGGAAGTTTCCAGGAATCCACAAGGATGACCCCAGCTTAGACTACTAGCAATAGTGGAGAGGGTGTCTGAGCTAGTTTACCCCAGTAATCAGATCGGTGAATCCCCTGTCATCATAGAGTCTTCATCCAGTAACTGATGGAAGTAGATGCAGAGAACCAAGCCAAGCTCCAGGAGTCCAGTCCAAGAGATGAAAGAGGGATTATCTGAGCAAGGGGCATCGAGGTTATGATGGAGAAACTTACAGAAATAACCAAACCAAGCTACTGGGAACTCATAAACTTTAGACCAGCTGCTGTGAAACCTGCATGGGACTGGACTAGGCCCTCTGCATAAGCAAGACAGTTGTGTACCTTGATCTGCTTAAGGGGCCCCCTGGTAATAGGATTGGGCTCCATCCCTGATGCATGAACTGGCTTTTTGGAGTCCATTACTTATGGGGGGACACCTTGCACAGCCTTGATGAGGGGGTGGGCTTGGACCTGCCTCAGCGGAATGTACCAGGCTCTGCTAATTCCCCATGGGAGGTCTTACCTTTTAGGAGGAGGGACAGGGAGGTTCTGGGGGAAGGCTGGGAGTAGCAGGAGGAGGGAAGAGAGGGGAATCTGTGATTGGTATGTAAAATGAATAAAAAATTATTAATAAAAAACCATTTTCATGGTGACATACAAACAATGTACTTTCATAATGTACCCCCTTACCTTCTTATCTCCCCTCCACTCACACTGATCCTATTCCTCTTCCTTAACTGTCTCTGTTATATGTTTCTATAATTAAAATATATCTAGATTCCATATATATGAAAGAAACAGCATTTCTTCTCTATGAGTTTGACTTACTTTGCTTAACATTATGATCTCTAGTGCCACCCAATTTCCTGCAGACGAAATGATTTTATTTTTATGGCTAAATAACCATCTGTGTATGCATACTACACTATCTAGTCATCTGTTGATGTGTATTAACCTGAGTCCGCAATTGTTTACTGTGACTAGTGCATCTATACATGGATGTGCAGGTATCTTTGCTGTTCGCTAAGTTAACTTCCTTCAGGGATAGAATGAGGAATGATATACCTAGATTATATGGTAGCTCTAGTTTTAGAGTTTGTTGCTGTTGTTTTGAGGAGCTCTATGGTGATATCTATATGAGGAGCCTCTATGGTGATATCTATAGAGACTACAATAATTTCTATTCCCATTAGGAGTATATTAGAGGTTTTTCCCCCCTGCTTATTGTCAACATCACTTGTAGAACATACATTTTTAAAACCAGAGAATCTAAAGGGCCTCATCTCCTCCCATCCAACCCAGGACCTGTCTCTTCCCTGAGAGTCTCCAACCAAGAAGAAACACCTTGTTTTAATTTCTCCAGAGACAGCAGTCTGTTCCACTGTCAAACTGTTTTATTTTCTTATGAGAAGATGAAATCTGTTTCCTGGTAACTTCCATCCGCTGAGCTGCAATGGATAACAATTTCCTGAAATTGATATCTAAAACAGAAGATAAAAGGGTCTGAAAAGCATACAATTTCCTGCTCCACTATTATTTTTTCATGTTGAACATAATTGGTGGTCTCTCTAACTCTTGAAATAATCTTGAAAGTCACTTATCATCTAAGACACTTCCCAAAGCACCCTTGTTAAACAAATCTACAACAGAGACACAGAAGAGCACTGAAGATCACCATATTCCTTACTCTGATGACATCTGTCATTCTAAGACCCCAAATTATAGAACAATTATACCCAAAGGTGGTTGTCCTTGAGTTCATGACATATATGCTTGATTCCCAGGAGTTGCTATGAAGCCATGACCCTTTTATTCTACACTAGAAAAAAAAATAATGGGGAAGAGAGAATAGGGACAGAATTTGCTCCTGCCACAGCTCACTAAATTATATAGAGTGTAAATCCGACATGCTATTTTCCCTCCTAACTTTGCCTAAAGTAAAAGCTTTACATTCATGGGGTTTGCTTCTCTATCCAAATTTCTGGCAACCTACTAAAAGACTTTTTTTTTTTATTCTATGAATTAGCTGACTCCAGAAGAACACAGCAGGTACCATTTCTGATGAATTAATTTTCAAATGAACATTTTTCTCTCAACTAAGAATTTTCTTCACAATTTAGAGAAATATGACATTCCACAAAGAAAGGACTATGCAAGTTTTGTACAAAGGGATCTGAAAAGGTCTGGGGAGTATTAATAGTAAATGCATAGAACTGGTCTTTTGTAGCTTCACCTTGTGAGTCAACAACCACCCATTTCCAGAGTCAATAAAAATAAATGTTTTTATAAAGCACATTTGTACTGTGATTCAGTATTTATACTTGTCAAGATATATATAATTTTTATCCTATAAAGTTAATTTTATCTTCTCTCCCTTGAACATATTTTAATTAAACCAAGTGAAGACAATATAATGCCTAATTCTTACATATTTTAAAGCCACAGCTCTTTCATAGACTGGTAAGTCATCAGCTCCTTGTTCTGTTTATATTTAAGTAAACTACACCAACATTTTATAAAGAGACAAGGATGGGAAGAGAAATGCCCTGCGTGCGCTGGCACTTTCCTAACTACATATCACACCCCAGAGGAGAATGTGGACTTAGACTCCTTAACTAGTACCCCTCCAACCCACAATACCTCCTTACACTTTTATCTGCTCACACTTTTTTCTCATCCCATACATTTTCCTATCATTACATGTAAGTCTTTACAACAGTTTCCCAAATCTGACTGGAAACACCTGATGAGGTGATAGTCAACTTTAAAATAAGCATACACTCACTTCCTTTTGTAAAATTCTGGGTTTTTATATCTCATAATGGGTCGCAGATTGAGTGGGTAAGAGTGCTGAATTCAGACTCCCAGAGCCTTGATTAAAACAAAACAAAACAAAAAACAAACAACAACAACAACAAAAAACAGAAAAATTGCATGTCTGCAACTCCAACAATGTAGGGGTCAAGTCAGAATACGTGCTCAACTGATGCCAGCTTAGGTTCAGTTACAAGGAGAAATCTGTCTCAAAGGAATAAGGCTGAGATGGATACCTCACATTGTCCTTTGTCCTTCACATTTGCATTGGAATGTATGCACACAGGCCCACATGTGCACACACATGTGTACACATACACATTTATAAACCACACATACCTATATCACACACCCACATATGCCTATACCACAGACCCCAAACAAATGTGCATTTACCACACCTAAGTGCATATATTACACCAAACACACACACACACACACACACACACACACACACACACACACACACACTCTCTCTCTCTCTCTCTCTCTCTCTCTCTCTCTCAAAAACAAAACAGCAACAAAAAACTTTGTGGTATGCCCCTCAAGATACACAACTAGTTTTGTGTTGTCCTTGTTTAGGGTATATTCTGAAGCCAGTAAATTTAATTTTGAAGTCCCTTTACTAGCTGTGTGAACTTAGGTAATACGTATTCTATCTCAATCTCATTTTTCTCACCTGGAAATTGAAAAACAAAGAGACAATAAAGTACACATATCACAAAGGAATATATAGTAACAAGTAAAGGATACAGAATTAAGTGTAGTCATTCCTAGCAATAGATATTGGTAGCCCTCCACAAACATGATGCAGTTTCTCTAATGTTCATTACTTCAGATTTAACATCTTTAGCTCTGCAGAGTGGGGTCCCCATTGCAATTATGAAGATGAGCTTTATTTTGCTCATAATCATTTAATGAATTCAAAGGAAGTTCTAAGCAACTATTGAATGTTGAATGAATGAATGGTCCTTCAACATTCTTTCACTAGAATAAAGACGGTACAAAAAGTGACTACCCAAGAAATCTAGTTCACATCTAGGCTTAGAGTTCAGAACCATCCTATCTTATCACCTAAAAATAGCCAGTCCTTTTCTACTCTCCAGTTTCCAGCAGCTCTGAATTATTCTGGAAATGAGCAAAGCCCAGTTTAAAGAAATAACTGATAGCAACTGGAACTCTTTCATGAGACTACAGAGGTCAGTCAGTCCAAGCCATTTTTGTCTTAATTTATATTACAACTAGGTTGTGACAGCCAAATTGATGATATCATAAGGCCATGTGGCTATATTTTCATATGTGGCTCAGATTAGCTCCCAGATGCATTGCTTAAATTAGTCCACATTATCACTACAAACCCCAGTTCTCTATCCACAGCTCACACTATTTCTATTCCATCTGTGATGCAAGCTGACCTTATGCAGCCTCTATGACAAATAGACGAACTGTAACAGCCTTCCAACTCCAGCTAGAGGCTTACTTTTTCTACAAGGACTTATTAAAGCAAATTCCTCACTCTATCCTCTATATCCTTCCTCCCCTTTTCAGATACTCTGACAAGCCTGGAGCACTTCTCAGTGATTCATTTTCACATCAAAGAGCATTTAATTCTAATGTTGGATTGTTTTATCTTTGACTCATCACGTCTTCCTAAGTTACCAGGTGTCAGTACAGATGAAGTGCCAAAGCCTATAAATTGCCTCTTAAATTTGGTGATCTCAAAATGTATGGTCATTCATAAAGACATATATTTATAATAAGCACTCACTGGGCAAAACGTGGTTTAAACAATGAAAGGCAAAAATAAAATGTGATCATCAAATACAGATAAAAGACAACACCGTGAAGAAGCTTATTATATAATATCCCAAAAATTTGTAGGTAATTTTCTTTTTCATAGTCTAAAACATCTATAAAACTATAGTTCTTATGCCTATAAATCAATTCTTTATTTCTAATGTGAATGGTTTCATTATTTGGTTTGTATAATGAATAAATCATTATAACGATATTAATTTAGAACATTATAGATGTTCCATGGCAGCAAGACTTCACTCAGAAAGAAAAGATGTGCTAGAGAGTTGGGGGATGGCTCAGTCAGTAAAACACTTGCTGCCCGAGCATTATACTCAGAACCCATTAAAAAAAAAAAAAAAAACAGCATGGCAGTGTGTGCCTATGATTCCAACACTGGGAGGAAGAGACAGGTAAATCCTGAAGGCTCAGTGGCCAGTCAGTCAAGCCAACGGGCATGCTACAAGTTCAGTAAGGAATCCTGTCTCAAAAAAAAAAAAAAAGTCAAGGGTGCTACAGAAGACATTCAATGCCGCCCTGTGGTTCCCATATATGCATAAATAGGCAGGTATACCCACAACGTGTTTGCAATACACACACACTAAAAACAAAACAAGAGTTAGCAGAGGAGTAGTGTACTTGCTTATTATGAGTCCATAAACTTGACTCCTAAACCACAAAGAAAAGAAAGAACAAGAGAAGATGACGAAGAAGAGGAACAGGTAGAATGAAGAGGAGTAAGACAAGAGAAGGCAAAGAAGGAGGAAGGAGAAGGGGGACATTTGAAGGAGGGGAAAGAGGGAGAGGTGACAGATTGGGAAAATAAAAGTGGCATTTCAGCTATGAGCAACTTAAAAATCAGATTAAATAATAATGATTATGTTAAGGCTTCACCAAATCAATAACAACTGGCATACTGTGAACAACTAGAAAACAGTGCATAGTAATCAACTGTTTAAAAGAGTATATACTCTCCTTTCATTATTTTTTATAATACAAATGAAAGTGGAAATCCTTAAGACTTCAGTAAACTATAACTGAGTCCAAATAATGCTAACAGCCTTCTGTCCTCAAGCTAACCTAGAAACTGCAAACTTCCCATAATTTTTGACTCCAGCTGACTCGTTTTCTCAGTTTAAACAGTGGTAAGGGAAAACAACATCTCCAAAACAAGTGATCATTTCCAGAGGAGATAAAGGATCAGTCAGTAAAGGATGTGGCACATGCACAAAGACCTAAGTTCCCTGGCCAGGGTCTTGGTAGAAACTGAGTGTAGTGATTCCTGTCTATAACCCAGAATAGGCAGATCCCTGGAGTTAGTTGGCCAGACATTCTAGCCAATCACTGAATTCCAGGTTTACTGAGTGAGAGACCTTGTCTCAAAAAAAAAAAAAAAAATGGTAGAGAGCAATAGAGAAAGACACCTTGATTTCAATCTCTGTCTTCTGCACAAGTGCAAAAGTGTTCACACACTTGCACATTCACAAATAAACTACTAAGGCATGCACACTAAATGAATAAATAGAAAAAGCTGAAGAATTGTTTTCTTATAGAAATAAAAATATAACCAAAAAGTTAGAGCCTAACCTACTCTGTATCCAGATTCCCTTATGGCCAACTTAAATCCTTCCTATGTTACATGCTAGTGTATTTCTTTCTGTTCTTCCTAAAAATGAATGTCCTTTCATTTTCAGTGCAAGTGTGTTTTTTCCTAAAAGTTTATTACAAGTTAATGGGATAGGTAGTTATAATATAAGAATTTATAGCTTCTTTCTTTATACAGAAGAAAACAATACCAGAACTTGATATTTCTGTCAGGTTATGTCTACCTTGTCTTTCATGAGTCCAATCACCTGGAGTGATTCACTTCTAGACTGTCTGTCTGGGAAAGTTAATGTTCAACATGAATGGAATTCAAGATTGCATTAAGCATGTCCATGAGCTTCGACAGACAGTGTTGTTGAAGGAAGAGATCACCAGTGGCACAGCAATAAAACGTGTATCTCAAGTAACACCTGTGGCCTCAATTAAGGTCACTGGCTTGTAGAGCCTAGAACTGAAGAATTGAAAGAGCCTTAAAAAGTGCCTTTATGTGGCTTCAAGTAACAAAAATGCATACAGTAAACTCATGAAATGTCTTCACTCTTTGGCTGAAAGACATTGTTGAAGTGAATCATCTCTTTGTATCATCTTTGCAGTAAATGTTTGTGCCCACCCCTAAGTCTTTACTAGATTCTAAGGTACAACAATACTTCCAGAGCTAGAGAATTTGGTTACATAACACTGCTACATTTTCTTCCTTCAATGTAAGTGATCTGGGACCTGGAAATAGCATAAAGTACATATGACTCTGTTGAACATGGTTGACTGGAAAGCTCAGATAGGCCCAGCTTTTCCTGTGCAACAGAGGCACCGCATTTGACTACAGTCACTGCATGCATAATGACTTAGCAGGTACTCTTCATCCAAAATAACCATCCCAAACCCTTGCCATATCCCTTATCATTAGACCATTTTTAAATTTTCCCAACATACTTTCTAAAATTAAAAGCCAAAGCATATACCTTTATTTTCAATTGAAACAGAGGAGCCAGACCCTGTATTTTTAATAAATTATATAAAGTGTAATTTGAAGATGGCAACTTGATCAATGTCCATAAAATTTATGTTATTTGTGAAAGATCATTCCATTACCATTGATACTCTGAAGTCTGTAGCTATTTCCATATTTGACATTTGAACTAAGAGATACATCCTGCTCAGAAAAGGTTAATGGCAGACATTTCGTTTCAATAGAAATTAGAATGCATGTCAAAAAGTCTTCAACAAATTATATTTTCTATATCTAAAATCTTTCTTTAAAATGCATGCTTCTCCTTACAGTTGAGATATTCAAGTAGAATAAAAGACCAGTTATATTCAAGCAAACTTTCTAAAAAGGTGAATGCAGTCTGAACCAGCAACCAAACTCTTCAATGAATTTCATTTTTCTTTCTAACATTTGAAAAGAGGTGGGGAATTAAAATCTCTAAATAGTTATTTCAGTGAAAGTTTCTACAGACCAAGCCTATTTTCAACCCGAAAGAAAATCAGAATGAGATGGAACAAATGGAGCATAGACAACTCTCAACAGCAAACATCACCTCTTGAACAGAGAATGAGCCTTCCTAGTGGAATTCTACATTCTTGCAGTTTAAGGTGAGTCATTTCTCACCAGCTGAAATCCATTAATACAGACCACTGATGATGTTTACCAGGTGTTCCCCTTAGACATTAGGAACTAGTGGGGGGGGGAGATATTTTTCACCTTGTCCAATTCAATATACTTTGAAAATGAAATTGGAAGCTCATGGTTCTTCAAACCAGAATGTCTGACAAAGCTCAAAACCCCCACTTGGCTTACAAAGTAACATGAGCATGGAATATCAGTGGGGCAGGGAAAAGCAGCCTTATTACCCTAACTCATCCTGTGCCCCAAACTACTACTTTTACTTCCGCACTTCATATAAAACCCTCTTTGCTTAGGGCACCATCACTCCCCTTGAAATCAGGGATGGCATGATAAGAGGAAGGAACAGTGCAAAGCATTCTGAGGAGCTAGGCAAACAAGGAGACATAAAAGCACAGCATGGTAAAAATGATGCCTGCTTTGAGCAACGGCCAGTCTGCTTCCCTCCAACTGAAGTGAGCTTTCCAAATTTCATTGAATGTGGTTATTTGTAATCTGAAGTCATGAAATTGAAAATCCTATCATGGGAAAAGAGAATGTGGTCAAAAAAGGCATCATCTAAAATTACCTCTTAAATAAATCTTAATTTTAAAATCTCTCTATTTTTATTATCAGAGATACAAAACATTTTACTGTGAGTACATAATTCATTCCATTTTGTCTTTACTACATGTGACTTTTAATAATTTTAACATATATATATATACACACAGACATATGTCTTTAAAAATTTCAAAGACCATGGAAATAACTTTGACCCTATAAAGCAGTATGCTGACTTAACTTATCATAGACAGAAACCAGAGTCAAATTCAACTTTCTAATTTCTAAAAATGCACACAAACAAATTGAACCAAAATCCACATTCTTCTTACTCCATCTACTTTTCCATTGGTCTCATTGCCAGTACTGGAAAGAAACTTATTTTCATAAGAAACTTTATCTAAATTTATCACAGCACAAACTTCATTATATATGAAGGTATAAAGTGACGTGGGCTCAAGATGCTGAGTATTTTCTAATTGAGTCACTTGCTGTTAAACAAGTGTTATTATTATCTAAAACATGGCACAGACATTCGAAATCACACTTTGGCCGTGACCTCTGTAACTGTAATGTGTATTTGACACTGAAAGTTCACTGCAGTTTTTCTTCAGGAAGGAAAACTCTTCTCTTATTACTCCTTTCTGAAAATGTTTCTTAATGACCTTCAGAAGTATCATGTCATGGCACTATGGCAATACCCTTAGAACCTGTTGGACACTAAGGGACACAAACTATATATAGCATCTTTCACATCTGTGTGGCTTTCAGTTTCCTGAAACACTTGACTTTCATGTCATAACACTCGGTGTAACACGGATATGACTAGAATATATTTGTGTTTTCCACGGTACTAAGTGGTAACATGAATTACTATATAAGGTTGGAAAGGAAGAGACTACAGGAAAGAAGGAAATTGACATTTTTCACACTTTTAAAACTAAGACAATGAGTTTCATGTTTAAATTCTATTCTTTAGTTTCTTCTTATGAGTAGGACCTGCCTTGAACAAGATTCGGGACTTTGAAAAAAATACAGTAGGAATATAGGCCAATTTCTAGTACATGAGAAGGCTTCAATGAACACTGCACTGTTTTTTTAATTTTATTTGAAGAATCAGAAAAATATGAAATAATCACTATTTTTCTTGTTTGTTAAAAAACCAAAGCGTCAGTGAATAATAGTAATAAGTCTTCTTAATGACTTCCTAATGAAAAAAAATTACCTGCCTCAAACAGAAACTCTACACAACAATCAGCCAAGTTTCTACAAACTTTGTGACAATGACAAAAAGCAACACTTATTGTTCTTCTCTCAAAAAGAAGCAGGGAAGAACTAGGAGGTCAATCAAATAATTCAGATTCAAATGTTCCAGCTGAGCAGCAAATACACAGCCTCATCAGTGAGCATCTATTTACTATGCATCCCGTAAGCACTACAATAATGGAGCAAGGGACAAACCAACCTCCCCTGCAAGCCATGTGCTGTATGTTCAGCAAATCCTTCCCATCTCTATGTCATTGAACTCCATTTAGCATGTATACTTATAAACATAAATAATGCATAATATTTCTATTTAATAGTATCTACAGTGTCATGGCCAATAATACTAAAAAGTACTATATAGTATTTATAGTAATACTTATTTTCTAAGAACGTATGTACCATATACTAAGCATTGCCCATGCTTGTTCATAGGCAATCTTCAAGACTTAATTTCATTTCAAAGATTAGACTGTCTCAGAAGGTCAGTTTGCCAAAATCCTAAATGCAAAGAAATGCCTGAACCTGATCTCTGAGATCGAGGCCAGCCTGGTCTATAGAGAAAGTTCTAGGAAAGCTACACAAAGAAACCACTTCTCAAAACAAAACAAAGCAAAATGCTTGAACCATGATTCAAACTCATATACATAGAATTCTAAAACCCAAAGTTTTTGCAATAAGAAATTACAAAGTTATCTCCATTCTTCCTCTCCAGAATTAGCCCTGCAATTTAAAAAAATTATTTCTATGGCAAACACAGTAGTTAGCATGATGGACATGAATAAGCATAGACCAGAGGTTAGTTAGAAGATTGGCTGTCCACATTCAGCTTTGCTTTGAGTACACACAATCCCTTTGGTCTCTGTGATGTATCACAGTACTACTTACTGTCTTCCCTCACATTTCCCCAGGCAGACTAATTCTCAGTAGAAAGCATCTTTGGTCTCCATGACTACTATATTCACAGTCACTACTACTATTATCAGTCTTTGCTGCATGCAAAACCAAATAGTTCCTCAGAAATCACAAAGTCAGTTTCCTGAGGTCACATTCAATGACACTAAAGCTATCAAAATGAAATACTGATACTATTGCTCATTAAGAGTTCATTTATTTGATTTTCAACAACATGAAGATAGTATAAGGATCACAGAAGAACGTTATTTGAAATAACGTTGGCAGGGCTAGGAACCGGCTCAGTGGTCAAGAGCACGTGCTCCTCTTCCAGGACCTAGGTTTGATTCCCAGCACCCACATGGTGGTTTACAACCTTCTAACACTCCAGTCTCAGGAAATCCAATGCTGTCTTCTGATCTCTCTGCCATAGGCATACAGGCAGGCAAATCACTCATACACAAAATAAAATACATAAAATTTTAAAATATTTTCAGAATAATGTAACTGTCTTTTCTTGACTTTGGTTAAGTTCTTATTGACAAACATAAAGGTATATTAACATATATAAACAAACATCTAAACAATCTTATTCAGGACCATTGTGAGAGGATGCCTACGAACCTCAGTTAAGGACAGGGAACGTAGGTCTCCGAGATAGCCCAGCAAATACAGACACTCACTACCAAACTTGATGGCATCTGTTTAAATATCCCTCAGATGAATGCACACAATGGCAGGAAAGAAACTACTCCTACAAATTGTCTTCTACCCATATGCCACAGCATGTGAGCCTCCCCTCAACACACACACAAACACATACATTGTACATACAAAAGTACAAGAGAATTCCATGTTGTAACACAATCTGTCTGAGAGCCCTGCACAATAGAATGCGTGAGCAGATGTAGTTTCACTGTCACACCAGTGAGGGCTCAGATTGGACTTTGACATTCGTTAGCTACAGTGATTGGTAGAATGTTACCTAATCACTGTGAACCTAAAGATTTCAAATTTTATTGTGCTTAAATTCCTATCTTTCGTGATTGTTGTAACAATTCAATTAATTATAAAGATTAAATAAGTTTGAAGAACAAATGGACCAAGAACTGTTCCTAGAACATTGTGTGTGATCAATAAATGGTAGCAGTTATTACAAGTAGAACTGTACAAAACGGCTGATATCTGATGGTTCCCGACTCACAAAAAAATGTCAGTTCCATGTGGTCCACCCTGATATTGGTGTGCATAGATGCAGATGAGCACAAAAACCCATAAGACAAGTTCTGTCTGAAGAGTAATAGGTAAAGAAAACACAGACCATATACAATGACACAGTATTCCGTGTTTAAACAAAGTAAGTGGCAAATCCTGCCACTTGCATAGCATGACGGTAACCTGGAGATTAATGTGCTAAGTGAAACAAGTAAGGCACAGAAGAACAAACACCACCACCTGATCTCACTGACACTTGTAATCTAGAAAAGCTAAATTCACAGAAGTAAAGAACAGCATGGTGATTCCCAGGATAGAGGTACTAGGTAAAGTTGGGATCCAAAAACACAAATTTTCAGTTATTTAAGAAATAACTGAAGATTAGGAAGTTCAAGAGATATATTAGACATTATGGAGACTATAGCAACTAACCATCATATTTTTGAACACTAGCCTCAAAAATGATAAGTTAATGTATATATGAGTTATCTCATTGAGCCATTCCATATATATATATATATTTCAAAACAATATGTTAGAGAAATGAGTATATTCAGTTTATATTTGTCAGCTAATTAAAAAAAAAGATGAAAATTGAACAGCTAGAAGCACTGGGCTATAGTCCAACAGTATGACTGGCAAGTCAAGGAGTCTCTATAACTCAGTTTCTCAGCTAAAAAACAAAAACTGAAAAACCTATACTCCATGGTTTAATTTAAATAATTAAATAATTAATCAATGTAATGCTATGATGTAGTTATGGCCTAGATTCCACTAGTCTTCAACAATGTATTGTTATTGATATTACCATTTCTGTAGCAAAATGAAGAAGCAGATTTAAACATATTTAAGGTAATCTCAGTTTCCACTTTAATGCTATTTTGCATATTTATAAAAATGTGTAATGCAGCAGGTATATAACAAAGAGGTTAAATATCTAGCCCCAAATTTCTGATATGTGAAATTAGGAACAATCTACATAAAATACCTCATACTTCTTTAACAATTTAAGAAGAATAAAAAGCAAACACGATGCTGAAAATATATTTTACCTCGAAGGTAAATCATTAAGCTTCCTTAACTTCTTACATTGACATATGTTTTCAAGTATCATTCACATAAAATGAAAAGCTAGTGATCCATACGTTGTGTAGTTCAAGGTGTTCTTTCTCTTTAATTTTGCAATTATTATTGTGCTTACATGTGAATGTGTCTGAGCACACATGATATGTGTGTGATAATGGAGAGGAAATGTGTCACAGCATGGGACATTAGAGATTCAACATGTTCAACCAGGGCTTTAACCTAAGTCAGTCACCTGGCCTGCATAGCCATCTTGACAGTCCAATTAATGCTATTTATTCCAGGAAGCTAAATCTGGCCTGAGAATCAATAGACTAAATAGTGATCGGGCCACTGATTCAGTGGTCAACAGTGAACAAACCACTTCAAACTGAATTTTCTATTTTGGAAAATAAAAAAGGAAATCTCCGATAAGGCTTGCAAACACACTGGACCACTGGTACAGGCTGTAATCACAGTGCTCAGAGGGAGGATCACTAGGGCCTGGCTGATTTCTGCTTGTGCTACATGGTGACTCCAAAGCCATGCAGTATCAGAAAGAAAAAAAAAATGTCAAAACTTGCTATCTAGCATGAGCAGATAAAGAACATGTGATTGCTGTCAAAGTAATGTAATATATATATATAGTCCATCTCACTTGTCAGTGACCAGGTTCTCCCATCTCAACATTAACAAAAACACTCGCCTGAAAATAACTCTGAACTGAAAGCTCAATCCATGCGTGGCTAAGTCTAGACAGTGACTATTATAATTTATACAATAAAGAGGGAAAGTTAATGATTAAGCCCTCTTGGAAAGTCAAAGAATGTATATTTCCTTCCTCAGCAGAATCAACGCTGTGAAACTAGACCACAGACTGCATGGTGAGCAGGCAGATATGCGCCTCCTAAAATGCTCTGTGATAGCCCTAGAAACCAAGAGATGGTAACTACCGTTAGAAATGCCATATTTGTATATCACTAGAAATTTAAAAAGAGCCGGAACACTCACAACTTTCTTCCAACAACATGGAAATCTCAGTTAAGACTTTCCAAAGGAACAGAAAAACACCATCACTGCAGTAGATCTAAAAAAATATTTGTGGGGGGAAAAGGAGAAAAAAATAAGTTCTCATCATAGCAATAAGAACAATTACAGAGAAAATAAATACTTTGCACAAAAAATGCTTTGTAGAGAATACAAAACAGGAAACAGAGACAACTTGATCTATTACTAGTATATGCTTGCCTCATGTTAAAATATTTATACCAATTAAAAATCACCCTTTGCAGGTGATAGAACTCAGGGCATTGTGTATATCAGGCAAGCACTGTACCACTGAGCTACATCCCCAGATCCAGATGTTTGTTAATACATGATATATTGGAAAGAAATTGGTTTCATGAAATCTAACACTATGAACAACGACTTTATACCAATAAAAAACAAAAAAGACAGTTTACTCCTTCCACCACGTGAGTCCTGGAGATTGACTCAGTCCATCAGGGTGGCTCACGACACATTGGTATTCATTAATGTGGTGAAAAAAAAGAATAACCACATTGTACATCCTTAAAATAAATGGAAACAGACTTCACCTTAAATATTCAAAGTATCGTTTATGTTAAAAGTTGCTATGGGAAATTGGAGGAAGTTATTAGTTGATTTTATTTATTTGTTTGTTTGGACGTTTCTCTTGGCTTTTGCTCAATGGTTTCTTTGTTTTTGTTTCGTTCTTCTTCTCTTGACCAATGTTAAGCTTCCAAAACACACAGCATGTTACAATTAAACATCTCCTAAGGCGTGCATGATTCGCACAATAACTTGAGCATAAACCAGCCATGACAATGTTGTACTCTGTCTGGGAACAAATAATTATAAGAAATCCTACCAAAACCTATTAATCTCACCTTTCCTGAATCTTTCAGTGCTTCAGATCTCATTTTCTCTGTTAGAAGTTTCTCAACCTTTAAATGTGTTCCAAAAATAATCACAGGGCCATAAAAAAATGAACACTCCAGTTTTGAGAATTAGTTTTCTCATAATTCTAAGCAGCTCCCACCAACAAGTTCAGATCATGAAGCAGAACTCAGAAGTTTTTTTCTTGTGCAGACCAAACATTACATCCCATACCTTCCCACTCAGTGTCAACTTCTGTTCAGCAGAGAAGGAACTAGAGAGTCACCAAAATGCAGATCTAGTGGTGGGATTTTTGGTTTGGTTTGGTTTTTATATTTATGGTGTGTGTGTGTGTGTGTGTGTGTGTGTGTGTGTGTGTGTGTGTGTAGATTAGAGGATATCTTGGGAAAACCAGTTCACTCCTTCCACCATGTGACTCCTGGGCATTGACTCAGCCCATCAGGTTTGGCAGCAAGTACTTTACCTGCTCAGTCATCTCATTTTCCCAGAGGCATATGTAACTAAGCTAGTTTGCTGAATAATTGTTTGCTTTAAGCAGAATGGTAAGGTCACCTGGCTATCAAGGCAAGAATATTCTACCTTCAAGGTCTTTACTTGAAATATCCAAAACAAGCCACTTGCCCCATCTGGTGATTTGGTGTGTTAACTGTACCTAGGATTACCAAGGGACTGATTTGTTGTTCATTAATTTTATTAACTTTTATTCTTGAGACAGAGTCTTATTACTATGTTACCAGAGTTCAAATGATCCACCTATCTTAAGTAGCTGAGACTGTAGACAATAAAGGTATGGGCCACAGGCACTGGACTCCTACATTTAAATTGTAAAGCTGATACTACGTGTGTTATTAGAAAAACTTTATGTATGTGTGGAGCATTTATGTATGTGAATCTGCTTTGTATCTATAAGCTTTGTGAAATCTAAATAGTCTAGCATTTCTAATAACAATTTAGTTAGTGAATATGTTATAATGTAAATGAGGATAGAATATACACTCTATTACAAATACTTGGCAAGATAAACTGTCAAATATTACTTTGATTTTTTCGAATAGTGAATATATGTCAAAAGAATGAAACTTTGTATTTATTGGACTAAAGGTATTTTTCAATTAATTCCTGTAGCTTTTTACTTTGTCTTGCATTATATTTGTATTGAACAGCACTTATAAGAAGAAATATTAATCAATGGGACAAGTACCTAAGATGGGCAGGGCAGAAAATGTGTAGTGTGAGAGAAAATCTGAGAGGCTAAAATACTATAACATCAGCCCCACCACTACTACCATTTGAGCAAGGCACACAGCAACACTGGTGTATAAAATGGGAAGAATAGCTTCCTGGATAAAACCAACATTTGTAGAGTGTTTGGCATATTTTAAATATATGTATATATGAACTTTCATAGATAACTGACTTCAATATAAAGTAGAAATTTCAAACAATTATTAATAATTAATGCCTCTGGGTAGCTACACCTTCCTGGGAATAAGATATATTCAGTGGCTCCTTCTAGCTTATGATACCAGGATAACTTTGCTATTATATTTTACAGATAAATGATAGTGATTTGTATACTTAATGCTATTATCAAAATGTTTGCAGAATGGGTTTACTATTTCCCTTTGTGCTTTTTTTTTTTCTTTTTGGTATCTGTGTGTATTTATGTATCTGAGTGTGGTGTCTGTAAACATTTGTGTTTGAGTACATGAGCCCATGTATGTAGACGCCAGAGGATACCTGATGTCTGGCCCTATCACTCCCATCCCTTTAAGACAGGATTTCTCACTGACCTGGAGCTAGGCTAGAATCCAGCCAGGCTCAGTGATTCTGCAGTGTTCAATTCCCACAGCACTGGGGTTACAGAAGCTCCTGGCCACTCCTTACTCCTTACTTTTTTGTGCCTGCTGGGCATTTGAGCTCAGGAATTCAAGCTTGCCGGGCAAGTGCCATTGTCCATCCTCCATTTCTGTTTTAAAACCACGTAAATTGATTTCTAGAAATATCACCATGCTATTTTGTTTACACAAAAGATGTAAAACATGGAGACCAAAAGGTACATTTTAAAATTAATTGCATCTCATTGTTGTGCTGGATTTGTAATAGAGTACAAACTGTTAATGCTTTCACAATAATACCATACCACAATCATTGTAAGATTAGGAAGGTAAGCCTAGGAAGACTATCATGGATAAAAATCGCATTAAATACTCCCTTACAAAGTAAAGAGTAAAACAATGGATGGAAGTCCTCGTTCATTAGAAAACAATAGGTAAATTGAAATATCTATTCCAAATAGATAGCCTAGGTAAACTAGTACTACAAAATTCATACCAGATAATTTTCAGTAAGTGAGAAGTGCCAACAAAGGCCTTGGAGGTCCACCCTCTGTGATTAGTCTGGAGTTTCCAAGAAAGCTAAGGTATGATGACCTCTCTTCATCAGCCTGATTGTTGTTCTTTATGCTCCACATCACCTGGGTGAGCCTTTCATTCATGAGTCCAGTCCCTGCCTTGCACCAACAGTTCTTAGACTTCTCTGATTTGTACCATCATTTACTCAAAAGCACCAATGCAGAATGAAGGTTGAAAAGTGGAACATATTTTAAAATGTCTTCAAAATGTGTTGGACTTCATCTGTTCCTTTATGCATGTGCATGTACATGCCATCTTAATCATACCTGATCTGTCACTAACATGAATTTGAAGTTAAATTACACAGCATCCAAGTACATGAAAACTACATTGTTAGATACTAACAAAGCTAGTTTGCTTTAAAAAAAGAAAGTTACTATTTTGTTAGAGTAAAAATCCCAAACGGAGTTGTGGCTTTTCCAGTTCTTAGGTTTGTATAGTAACACAGGCACCCTGATCTCAAGAAATTCTGCTAGTGTCATTTTTGCGGGTTTTTTTTTTTTTCCCAAGTTATTCACCAAGTGCTGTATTAAGTGAAATAAACCTCACATTTAAAAACTTATTAATTCATTTTGAGCAGTGAGTTTTCAAGAGATGAGGATGAAAAGTTGGGAGTCCTTGGGAATTCATCAGAGAATAACCTTAATTTGTTTCTTAAGCTACAGCTATTGGCCTGGTTTTGTTTGCTTGTGGACTTTTGCTGCTGGTCTGCATGAGAGTGCAAGGCACTTGAAAATTAGTGAAGGTTTCACCTCTGCGTCCATTTGGAAAGCAATGTGAAGGAACAGTCCTGGATAACTAGATCAAAGTTGGACAGATGAAAGACAAGCATGTTAGCTTCAGAATCTTCAATAAGAGGTTGTTTGCTTTTGTTTGTTTGTTTGTTTGTGTGTGTGTGTGTGTGTGATTGTTGTTGTTTTTGAAACTATTTTTTTGAACCTACTACTTAGAGCTAGAGGGATTAAATGTTAAAAAGATGTCATAGCTTAAATTCTGTTTCATAAAATATCAATTAATTCAGCTGCCAGTTACTGCAGGCTTGACATGTGATAACCACTACTCAAATTACTAAAGGTAAAGGATGAGCCTGTGGATGCCAGACACAAAAGGGAAGCTGGATACACTGAACTCCTCTGAAGTGATTTTATTTAAATAGTCACAAAATTATGAAAAAACAAAGCAGTAAGTTTCATAATACATTTCACACTTTTTGTGGTTGCTAACAAAAATTCAATCTCCTTATGCAAAGATGTTCTTGGAGAACCCTGCCATTTATAGGGTCTACTAAGGTGGAGATAGAATGGGAAAAAGAGATGAGAAACACCACCAAGAGAAATATGAAGATGAAATAATCCAGAGCAAAGCTTTGTATGTTGGCCTCAGACCAGAACCATACCTAGCCAGTAATTTACAGCAACCAGCCAAGACCTACCCAGAAATAAATAACAACTCGCTGTGTGAGAGCTGTTAATAAAGAAGACAGTGCTGAAGTCCTCTGGACAGACTTGGGGGCAGGCAGAAAGCCTTGGTAAGTGTAGACTAACAGCCTGTCATCGACTGGTCCTCCAGGAAAAGGAAAGAATCCCTTCAGGGCTCCCAGGTGCAGCTTGAAAAAAAAAAAAAAAAAGCAGCAGCTGCCTTCAAGCATGAATAGCCTGGTCTGACAGGTTCATTTACCTCACTTAAGCAGATACTACCCTTGGTCCTTAAGGAACCAAATGATAAATCAAGAAGCTTGACCGCTTCTGAGAGAAACACGTTTCTTACACTTACAGCAAATACTACTTTTAGAATTGGATTGACTGACAAATTCTGTAGCAGTCTGCTGCCTCAGACCCACTCCACCAGGTCACCGCAGTTTCACTTACGCCCAACATCTGGTGAATGTAGTAGTATTCTGGCCCTTGATTGTACAGCAGGAAGGTTTTCCAGAAAAGCAGGACATTTAGGGACAGCCAAATGAGCTAGACCAGTCAAAGAGAGAGAAAGCAAAAATTACAAAAGAAATATGACCCAATACAAGCCACTCACTGGACTTAGCTCT
Source organism: Onychomys torridus (assembly GCF_903995425.1). Taxonomy (NCBI): domain Eukaryota; kingdom Metazoa; phylum Chordata; class Mammalia; order Rodentia; family Cricetidae; genus Onychomys; species Onychomys torridus. The sequence goes on along the minus strand of NC_050443.1, from coordinate 66,642,074 downwards.
GCGCATGCAACCTCAGCGTTTACCGAAAGCATGCTCAATCAGAAAGTGGAAAAGCCACTGAGGACCCTCATGTGAGACTAAGAAATCAGTGGCATCACTATGGCCCAAGGGAACTGGAGCAATTGAAAGAGCAAAGGAGGCAAGCCTTTGAAAAGCTAACGAAGAGTAGTCTCCTTAGCTCCCAGTTCCTCCACATAGGCTCCCCATCACTTTGTAGTGAAGTTCCCCAGCAATGAGCAGGAAGGAGTTAGCGCTAGGAATGCGTCAAGTTGCGATTAGGTGAGAAAGTCTGAAACAACCCCCCCAAACTTCCACTCCTCTCATCCCACCCGTGCACATCTCTGAGAGAATGAATCAAACTCTCTGCAGGACAGACGGAGCGCTAAGCCAGCCTAGCCCGCCAACCTACCAGGCAGAGGTGTTTAACCCCTTCGTTGGCCAGCCAGCTCCTCCAGGACACCGCCATGCCGGCCGCCCGGGTGCTGCGCTCCGCTCGGTGCGTGGGGCTGAAAGGAGCTAGTTGAGGCCAGGGCAGCGGTTCCCGGGGCGCGGCCTGCAGGGGGGCCGAGGGGGACCGAGGGTCAAAGGCTGGACCGAGTCCGGAGGCCCGGCAGGAGGTCTCCGCCCCGGCTCCCACCCGTGCCGCGCCCTCGCCTCCCCGCGGCCCCCTGGTCCCGCGCGCCGCCCCGTGCCGGCTTCTTTGTCTCGCGCGAGCCTGTTGTTGTGGCGGCGGCTCAGGACGTCCCGGGTGGGAAGGTGGAGGCGTCCCCTGCAGCCTCCAGCCCCGCCTGCCCTGCTGCAGACGAGTTCCCCCCACTCCGCCCCCCCCCCTCCAGATGTGTGAATGAGAATCGGAAATGTGGGGAGGCTTTCTGCATCCAGGCGCGCACACGCACACCTACTTCCCTAAGAATGGTTATGTCTCCCTTCCCCCACCCCCCAAAAAAAGTTCAGAAGAAAGAAACTTGGTATGGCAATTTGAGCCGGAAGTAGCCTTTTGTGTATTAGCGTCCTCCATCCCGCCAGTCCGGGGTAAGTGGCCCTACCTACAAACAAACAGCACCTCATGGCTAATAAGCCAGTCTCCCTTGGCCTCTCCCTTAACTATCAGCTGCACCACCCTATCCTATCTTGAGATAAAGCTTTCTAGACCTTGCTAAAGACAAAAGGCTGGCAAAGAGTTAACGCTGACGTCATTTTCAGGAGTTTTAGAAAGGCTCAGATTCCCTCTAGGAATGTGTGCTTTATGCTGCCTAAATGCAAAGTCAACTTGGTTAAATGAAAACCTCTCAAACTTATACCAGAAGTCCATGAAAGGATAAGGAGGGTGTAATGGGCATAGTTAATTAAACGATCAATCGTATGAAATAACGTCTGTAGCATAATCGATGTTCAGTGACTTTATTAACATACTCAACAGGTGACAGACATGCTTAACTTAATCGTGTGACCTGCAAGATTTTTCCTTTAAAATAAAGTTGATTTTATCACACTGGCCGTGAAATGTGGTTGAAACTAAAATACAATAAAATCATGCTGTCCTTACTTCATGCAGTGTCCTTATCTGAGTTAATTTAAGAAACCCTATAATGATTTCAACCTTCAGTTTGAAAAGCAGGAATAAACATGTATCAGCTCCTAGTTGACTTCCACACACGTTTCTTTCTGTCATTTCATTTTAATATATAACCTGTCTCAAGCATGAGTGAAGCAAGAAAACTTTCCCAACTAGAGTTTAGGACCATATTATGTGTAAATAATACTAAAATCTTATTGGCAATGTCATACCTAAAGAAGTAGGAGAGTCACAAATGGAAACACCCAGGAGTATATATCACCAGTGAAGAAAGATCAGGTGTGTGTGCCTCTGTGGCTCTCATTCAATACATGGGGCCAGGATTACAGGAAGTCAAAGTCGTCATGTCTATGTAATGTGCTGGAAAAAAAAAAAAAAAAAAGCATATCAGTTTGGAAAATTGGTTTCATAAAAGACAAATTTTAAAGTTTCAGCTACTTTCAGAAAAATATAATAACAAAGATGAAAACATAAAAGACATCATTTTTGGATGTCCGGCCAAATGTAAACATGTTCCTGCTAAATTTCAGACACTGGCCTGTATCTGTATACAAAAGTCTCACTTCTCAAAGGAACTCTTTATGGAGATTTACCTTCCCTAAAGATGAAGAAAAAGCTAAAACAGGCTTTTGCTTATATTAGTTGTGGAAGCAGGTTGGCCAATACTCATCCTGTAATCAAGAGAATGCTGCACACAAAACCTGATTGCACAATGCACTTCTATTGTTTTGAGGCTATAGAACCTAAGTGCTTTCGCTGACTTGCAATGAAACAAACAGTACAACAGCAAGCCATCCCCATGGGACAGAGTTACTAATGTGTTATGTGAGAACACTCATTGATCAGGTTCTTTGCAACAAAATTCTCTCTAAGCCAGAATGTGCAATGCAAGTAGCTAATGCCTATCTGGGACTAGGAGAGACTGCCCTCAAAAATTATGAGGGACTGGAGAAATAGCTCAGTCAGTAATATGCTTGTCAAGGCATGAAGACTTGAGTTCCATTTCCAACACCTACGTAAAAAACTACAAATAGAGACTAGATTTGTAATCCCAACACTGGGGAGGCAGAGGCAGAAGTTTACTGACCAGCTAGCTTAGCCTAGTCAGCAGTGAACTCCTGTTCAATGAGTGACTCTCTCTTAAAAATTTGGTGCAGGGCTGGGCCATGGTGGTGCATGCCTTTAATCCCAGCACTCAGAGGCAGAGCCAGGCGGATCTCTGTGAGTTGGAGGCCAGCCTGGACTACAGAGTGAGTTCCAGGAAAGGCACAAAGCTACACAGAGAAACCCTGTCTCGAAAAACCAAAAAAAAAAAAAAAAAAAAAAGTGGTGTTGTGAAGAAATGAGAAGGTCCAAAGCCACTGTATCCTCTAAGTCAACACTTACCTTTGTTTCCACAGCCATGTCCTCAGGGAATGCTAGAGGAGACAAAGCCCCCAAGTGAAAGCTCAGTCTCAGAGATCCTTGCTGAACTTGCTCCTCCAAATTCAGAGCCTAAGCCTGAAAAGGCCACTGCAGAGAAAAGATAAACGCTGTCCCAAGGGAAAAATTGGGGAAGCTGATATTGGCAAGGATGGGAACAGCCCTGTAGAAAATGGAGATGCAAAAACTGAACAGCACAAAAAGCTGAGGGGCTTGAGGTGCCCAGGGAGCTGTCAGAATTTTTGTAACTGTGTGCTTCTGGTGACGTTGGAGTTGGAAATACTATTGTTATCTAGTTTTATGCAAGTGCAAAATTTTGATTAGCTGGTTTGTTTTAAGCAATGTTGTTAGCACACAGAACACACTTTATTGTTTGCAGAGTGAGGGATGTGTTGCCAACAAAATGTCTACCAAGCTGCATTGATATGGGAGAAACATTTCATTCTCCTTGTTTTAAAAGGTTCTTCTTGTCTCCCAGGAGGATTTCTCTGATGCTGATATATATGGCCACCTTAGCACAAAATGCTTTGTGCTATAGTAAAACTCAGAATTTATTTCATGTCTTCCCCACCCTCTATCATTAAGAAATTTAGCTCCTTTAAAATACAATACTTATTTGGACCTGACCCCCTAAAATTGTTTTTGCTAGTGTGTGAAGTGACTGAGTTTTACAAGAACATTACTGAGATGATATTCCTCAAAAAGCAACAATTCCTTTTCTAAAAGACTGTAGTTTTTTTGGATTGATAATTCTTCTTCTTGCATTTCCTTCCTTGGAAGTCAAGGGGAACTTTTGAAAATTCACTGAACATGGCTTGCCTGAAATGTCTGCCTTAAGTCTGAACTTCTGCTCAGAGCATCAAATATAGATTCCGTTGGATTTTGTAGTGTCTTTCTGATTTTAATAGTCCACCAGAGAAGGGATTTTGAAAGTGCCTAAATACTGTTAATGATTGTCTGCCCATGTCCTGCATGAAAAACCATGATCAATTGTGAAAGGTGTGTTTAATAACAAAGTTGAATACAGTTTGACTTAGAAAGTAAAAGTGGTGAAGAGCAATCAAGAATCAAGAAAGACAGCAATCTCGGGCCTTCATAGTCACACACACACACACACACACACACACACACACACACACGACATAAATAAACACGTGTGTGTGCATGCGTATAAAAATGGAAAGAGAGTTCTGTAGCTCCACCAGTGTGTTTTAAATATAATTAAAATCATACTTTTTCTCCAGTTAAAGATTTCACTGGAAAAACTCAGGTGATAAAAAACTATGCTTTTGACTGAAATAGTGCTCAGTTTGCAGTGAGACAGTCAACTTGGCATCTGGCTATAAAATGTTTCATGACTAGAGATTGCTCTGTTTGTTTGATTTTCTTGGTTTGGCTTTTGAAATATATTCTTCTGTGTGGCCCTGAAAGACCTCTAATTTGCTGTAGACTCCCTGCCTCAGCTTCCTGAGTGTTGAGATTGCAAGTGTGTCCTAGCAAACCTGGCTTTATAGATGCTCTTAGTTTATTATATTCTACTTGATAAACAACAGAAGTCATTGTTTAATGTCCTCAGTGGGGAATACATGTGTAAAATTGGTTAAGTTTATTCATCCAGCTGTACTGTACTCCTTTCTGTGTAGGCAAAGAAGCATGAAGATTTGATTAAACAGCAGCTTTTCCACAAACACACAAATTCATCTAAATGTGTGAACTTAGTGTATTAACTAATACCCTGAGATTTTCCACATGATTGATTTTATGCATGCATGTGTTTATGTCTCCTAATAAACTAAGCTTTGTAAAAAGAAACACCCTGTCTTGTTCAGTTTTAATACAGGTCTTGGCACAAATCTTGACATATTAAATGGACTTATAAAATGTTTATTCGATGGATGAATGATTCACAATATTCATATGATCTTTCGCCCTAAAACTCCTTTTATCAAGTGTAGCTTCCTAGTAAAGTAAGAAAGTTTTTGCTTATCTTGATAATCAACAACCAGACAAGGGTGAATAGAAAAATATACCTCCAAATGGTTGTCACTTTCTCACAAGTTAAATGAGACATCTGTGACAAGTGGACACACATTCATTTCCTGCTGCTGCTGTTACAAATTACTGCAGAACTCTTCATTTCAAATCATCAAAATATGTTCCCTACTACTTCTGAGGTCCAGAGATCTGAAGTCAGTGCTACCCAGGCAAGACCAGATGTTGACAGGACCATTGACTGAGGTGTCAGGACAAGATCTGTTCCTTGTCACTCCAGCTTCTGGTAGCTAACAGTGATCTTTGACTTGTGCGTGTCTGGCCCTCCATGGTTGTAGTAATCTCCTTTCTTTAAACTACCTGTAGTCTCTGTCCTCTGAAGACACTCAGCTATATAATGTTCTCATGTCAAGACCCTTAACTTAATCATGCCTACAGTAATATTTTGTTGTTTCTGTTTATAAAAACATTTATAGGCTTCAAGAATTGATAACAGATCTTTCCGGGGTAGCCATTACTCAGTCTACTATTATTGCACTTAAATTAATTGATGTTATTTTTCTATTTATTTTTTTTTCTTTTTTCAAACTGAAGATGTCAGCCTTAGATTTTGTGTTTTAAAGTAATACACTTTAAGGGATTAAAAAAATGTAGCACTTCTAAACGGCATTTCTTTTAGGAACCCACAAATTATGTTTTAGAAGTATGATTGGCACAGCAGACAAGAATTCTCGAGTTTACTGCTTTTGTTAGCAAATGTCTGATTGCCAAGACACAGTGGTATTAAAACTGAAAAGGAAGAAGGCTTGTATGTTTTCCCAAGGAACAAAAAGGGGGAAACCAGGAAAAGCCCTTCCTAGGAACTGCTTGACTGATAAAAAATCCAAGACCTTTGAGCAATTGACAGAGTAACACAAAGGAAAATGCACCTTCTTCCTAAGGCCCTTGGCAAAGAAGAAAGCCAATCAGAGAGCCAGTGAACAGTGGCCTGGAGGCTTTTGAAGAGTGGGGACAAGTTCCAGACAGTGACTCACTGTCATTTCTATACAAAACAAGTGCAGACCACCATGTGACTCAGTCTCTCAGGAATGTCTCCTGTTCACTCACGTGGCTAGGGCAGCTCCTGAAGGAACAGAGATGTTGGAGAGGTTCTCATGCCCTGGAGGACCAGATGCTCTGCTGAAAAACAAGTCTTACAATGTGAAGGCAAGCTAAGAATTCCAGGGAAAAAATTCAACCACAACTTCTTGACTAAAACTGAATAATAATGCATTTTTGTTTAGAATTGCCTTTTATCAAGAACTTGTTAAAACTTCTAGAATTCATAGACCAATACAATTAATAAAAAGATGATTGTTTAAAATACACATTAAGATCTAAACATCAATTTATGCATATAGAATACATAGACAGTTGTGTCACAATAATACACCCATTGAGTTGTTGCAAAGTAAGTAAATAAATAATCACCAGCAGAGACTAACCAATAACCACCAGCAGAGACTAAACAAAACATTTTGCAATTAGAGCACCTTCTAAAATCTAACAACAAATACACCAGCTACAAAATATTGACGGTTTTCTACTTCAGTAGAAACTAAATTTTCTTTTTCTTTTGGTTATTTCACAACAGATTTCTGATTGTTTATCATTTCATGCCCAGATGTCTTGCCTACAATTGTAAGAACATTTTCCACCTTCAATTTGTGCACAAGCAGACTGAGGTACATGAAAAATGGTCCATGATGCCATAGCACTAAGTAGTAAATTCCCAGAAGCAAATGTTCCTGCTTCTCCCTCTCCATAATTGCATCACTATTAAGCCAACAGTTCCATGTGCTCTGAGTTCTATTACTTAAGACCACAAGTATGACTGTGGTTGGCAGTCTCCACAGTCATTCCAGATGTGTAGAGATGTACCAGGTGCCTACCATACTGCCAGCACAGTGCATATTCATAGAAGACAGCTGGGTCTACTGTTTGTGGTATATTTGTCCCTTTTAGTGTATTGTTTTTCGTAAGCGTGTCTATTGACAGAATAATTCCTGAATGCTTGTGGAATTCTATTTTTTTATATATGAATTTTAAAAAGCCAAAAAATATTCATAACACTTAATTCTACATTTCTGGTTGCACACATGGACAAGATAAGATGATCTCCTATCTTTTTACTTCCTAAGTATCACTTTCTAAAAATATCATGAAAATATGAAGCCAAAATTATTGCAACTCGTGTTAAATTATAAGATTTTTAGAAACACACACACACAAAAAATCACAATTTGCCCAGGTATGTAATAGATACTTGTCATCTCAGTAGTTTTGAGGCTGAGGCAGGAAGATCACAAGTTTGAGCTCAATGTGGTCTATATATGTATGGAGGTGTTGCCTCAAAGAAACAAACAATAACACAGAATGTGAAAAGGGCTTGGATGGCATCATGGCTTCCATTGGACTTATGAGGAAAACTGTAAGCTCCCCCTCTGCTCTTTGATATCACTAAGCTTCCTCACTTGGCTTTTCCATAACCTGGATGTCATATATTAATATACTTGATGATGAGGGTCTTTGAGTAATGTCCGTTTCTCCTCCAAGTTATGATTTCCCCAAAGATAGGCACTATGTCTATTCATGTTCTTTTCTATTCCTCCCAGAGTCTAGCACACAGCTAGGAACATGAGTATATACTCAATAATTGCTTTGAGTGAAATAAATGAAAGCCAGGCAAAATGTCTTACTTACTAAAGTTATCCTCCAATAATTCTTTCACCATAATATGTTTCCATCCATACTGCTTTGCCAGTTCTTTCTATCTTCCCAACACATCCTGTTTTCTCACATCTCCCTCCATGTCTGCATCCTATTCTTGCTTCATGATCTATCAATTTGGTGATACTTGTCGAGTTTTTAAAACCAGAATAAGTATCTTTTCCTCACAGAAGCCCTCAGGGACTCTACTCAGCAAAATCAGAAGCTTCCTCAATGAACTCATGCCTGTTTGTGATGTTGTGAATCTGGGCAGTTAATTTTGCTGTATTTCTGGATGTATTTTCTAGGTAGTTTCCCTACTTAGGCTGAAAATATTTTGAAAGCAAGATTTTTTTTTTCTAATGTACTGAGAGCCTGATGCTTAATAAGTGATCAAAATTAGGCATAAACAAATGTGCAACTACCTCAAACATAAAACAAAGTTAGATTGTTTCCTAAATGCAAACTCAGCACTCATTGAATTGTATTCTAGTTTTTCAGAGTATATCAAGAATTTAACTTAGAAGTTGCTAGAGAACAAGTTGGAAAATAAAATGATGGAGTGGGGAAGCAAACATAAAAACTTAACATTTTCACTAGGCTGGAAGTATCCTTGAGACATGCATTAAATGACAATACTCTAAAAAGTAACTAGGAAATGACATTAAAAGTGTTAGTGATCTTGTGAATGTGTTATATCTGCCTTAACTATATGTTCATCTTTTGTCTCTTGAGAGAGAGAGAGAGAGAGAGAGAGAGAGAGAGAGAAGATTCTGCTTTATTCAGGGTGCTGTATCTAAGCTTGTGGTACTGTAATTATATATTATTACTGTAAATATCAGACTCTAAAATCAGCCTAGATGTCCATTAATAGATAATAAAAATTCATCACATATACACAAAGCAATTTTGTTTTGCAATAAAGAAAGGCATTATGTCAGGCAGTGGTGGCACATGCCTTTAATCCCAGCATTCAAGAGGCAGAGACAGGTAGATCTCTGTGGGTTGGAGGCCAGCCTAGTCTGCAAAGTGACAGCCAGGACATACACGAGAGCCAGGGCTATAGAGAAACCCCGTCATGAAAAACCAAAATAAAAGAAAGAAAGAAAGAAAGAAAGAAAGAAAGAAAGAAAGGAAGGAAGGAAGGAAGGAAGGAAGGAAGGAAGAAAGAAGGAACGAAGGAAGAAACAAAGGAAGGAACGAAGGAAGGAAGGGAGGAAGGGAAGGAAGGGAAGAAAGGAAGGAAGGAAGGAAGGGAGAGAGAAAAAAAGAAAAAGGAACAAGGAAAAGAAAAAAGTACGGCAACATCATGACATTTGCAAGAAAATATATGCAATATATGGAACTAGACAACATTATAGTAAGTGAAATTACCTGGACTTTGAAAGACAAATTCTGTGTGCTGTCCCTCATATGAGGATCCCAGTTTCTAAATGTTGAATATGTGTATCTAGATGGTAGTAGATATTAGTAAAGGCAAGAGAACTAGAAAAGGGCCCGTAGTGCAAGAATAAAGAGGTTTTAAGAGAAGGAATGAAACAGACTACAGACTACATGAGCTAGAGAAGTGGAAGAGGGAAAATGGAGTAAAACGGTAACCAAGGAAAGGGAGGGTGCTGGAGAGTTGCAAACTGAGTAGCAGTGAAGGAGAGAATCAACCACACTGAATTATGTATAAAAGTGATATAAAGGAACTTGTAGTTTTTCTAAGTCAATTAAAATATTTTAAAATAATTGGAAAATAACAGCAATTGGTTCCAGAAAATTGGGCACTTACATAATAATCAGCAGATAGGTATGGTACTTATCTGACCATGATTGTGCATGCCTGAAAACCTAGGACTCAGATACCTCAGTAAGAGAACCATGTCTTACATTGTTTATTCAGCATACTAGGTGCTGGAGAGATAGAAGCAAGCTAGAGAATGATACTGCATGATACTGAAAACATTACACCTGCCAACAAAATATTTTAAATCTTATGTATTTGGCTGTTTTGGGTGCTGTTTAAAAGTTTATACAAAATGTTTTTATAAGAAACAGCATCAAGTTGGGAGAGTACTTGCCCCTTTGCAAATAGAATGAAAAGCAAGTGCATGAAGTCAAAGCTGCAGCAGAAACAGAGTATGGAAACACTTATCAGGAGAGGAAGTGGAACTTGGTTATACCAAACAACTACTCCAACCAGCAAGATTACAAATATTCACAATGAACTGAACATCTAAGGCGGTCCAGAAACTACTCTGTGTGTGATTTACACTTCTTACATTTCTAACATGGGTTCTTTCATTGCAGTTAATTCACTACTCTTCTATATCATTTATCAGGGCCAGGGTAGGCTTCGAACTTGTGTTTAGCTAACTTCAGATCATAAAGAATGACTTCCAGGTCTGATGGAAAAGACTGTATTTAACTCCATTTGTGGTTTTCAGCTGCGGTGGTAGTTAAACCAGTTTTTGCTTGAGCATCATTGAAGGAGACATGAGTGTATTTATGATGGCAGAAGAGATGCACAGACACATGCATAGTGAGAAGGACAAACTGACAGAAACATAAAACTGTCCATGGTTACTCATGCTCCCTAGTCAACTTTCTAGTAGAATACCAGAGATTTATATGAGTTTATCACTACCCAACAAAACTCCACATTTCCCAACTTGCCTTGGAGGTGGGAGCAATTTGACTGCATATACACTAGTAGAAATGATATGGAATTGCCTCAACTTTCTTTCCTCCTGGTAAATCCCCCTATGGACTGGAAAAAAAAAAACTGTTGATAAACTAAAAATAGAAGAGGAACCATATTACTGAAGACACTGAAAAATAGATGCCCAAATGACTGACTGCCTACAGCTGGCAGACTTCAACATGGGCTGGTGGACTACAATGTGAGAGGGAGACAAAACTATCACCTTGATGTACTAAAACTGTATTTATGGGAAAATCTTACTGCTATAATAACTTAATCTATATTCCAGTGGTTACAACTAAATTATGAAACTATATATTGATGATAAAATAGGGACAAACAACCATATTAACTTTCTAAACATTTACATTATATTTTAGTTTACCAGTATGTCAAAGATTACATCTAAATCTTTATATATCTAGCATTTATCTTATTGTGTGGGATTGCAATACATCTAAATTTCTTTCATTAATTGCATAACAATAGTAAAGTTATGATGGTTGTAAATTTCAAATATTTTTTTCAGTGAGTTTCAATTCTGACTCCTCTATTACTGTTGTGTATCTATTGGTGTGCAACCTTCTCATTGAGTTTTGAATTGACTAAGTCATCTGTCATGTGGTAGCATGAGTGGGGAAGAGATCCACACACATCCCCACCCCCATCCCTTTACCCTAATCCCCCATCCCCCCCATCATCCACCTCAGGTGGGAGAGCTGGCCCCTAAAGTCATAAGAGTGGGCTGTCCCTGCCCCTCATCAGCTACAGCTGATATTATTCATATCTATCCTATCTAAATTAAAAAATCAGCTATTTGCATTTATTTGCCCTAAGAACTTTAATCATTAATTTTAACATCAAAATTAAAACAACAGCATTGTTAAATTTGGGATTTGTTTCTTATCAAGTTCTTTCAAAATGATAGCATGTCCCAGGATTTAAGAGATAAAACATAAAATACAAGGTCATCCTTGGATTATAGATAGCCAAGCCAGGGTACATGAAACTCGTGTGTGTGTGGGGGTGGGGAGAGAGAGAGACAGAGACAGAGAGAGAGAGAGAAGGAATTCTTCCAGATATTACAAGGTTAGGCCAATGAATCTTCTAACAGTCCTACCCACATGAACTTTCAGCTCATTAATGTAACATGAGCTCAAAATATGCAGGGAACATATAGGAGTAATATGATAGCCATAACATTCAAAATGAAAATTAAAATCTGTCATTAATTTTTTTTTGTTGATCACCAAATTACATTTCTTCCCATCTCACTGATATTGATTTTTCTTTTTGATTTTTTTTCTTGTTGTTTGCAGCAGCAGCAGCAACAACACCACCAGCACCAAAATCAGGCTATGAAGCTGGCAATTTGGTATAAACACAAACACATAGTTGACAATCTTAATACATAGGACTGAGCTGTACAATGAGCATTGGAGACCTAGTTCTGTGCAATCTTTGTTCTGCAACTACAGTTTTTATTAACTTTGGACAAATAAATTAATGTTTTCCATAACTAAACTTTTATTTGTGTATATGAGATTAGTGGAATAGAGCAGGACATTTTGTTCCACATCTGTAATCCCAGTACTCTAGAAGCAGGAGGATTACTCCAAGTTTGAGGCCAGTGAGACCACCATCTCAAAACAACAACAAATGTCACCAAAATTCTGATGTTGTGGTGCTCTTGTATATCCCAACATGTATAATCTAACAGTCAGATTCAGGAGGCAGAGAGAGGAGAGTCAGGAATTTATGGCCAGTCTTGGCTTTATGATGAACTTGAGACCAGCCTGGGTTATATGAGCCCCTTAAAGACAAAACAAAAACTAAAAAAAAAAAAAAAAATTAGTGATGTGTAAGTAAGACATTTGATGGTTCTAAAGTTTTATAGATCATACAACATTAATATTCATCTTAACACATATTAATCACCATCCTAGATATAAGCTGAATAAGTGGACACCATAGATATGATTCCCAACCTACCAGAAAATAAAGTGACCATTCTAATAACTAACTCTAAATAAACCATTAATTTTATAGGCAATGTTGCCATGGAGTGTGGACAGTGTTTTAAGGTATAACATACCCAAATCTGCCACTACCTGGGGTGTTAAGAAAGATTCAATGATTACATTGAAACCCTCAGAACAATAGTCAGGCAGATAAGAGTGGTAGCAAAAGACATGTCCAGACAAAGGAAATATAATGAACAAATAGCCTCTCCTGGAAGAAAGGTCATGCCACAGTCTAAGTCTAATTGTAGCCTTAGTTAGCTTCTCTGCTGCTTTGATTAAACACTGAGAAAGTGCAACGTAGGAAATGAAAGGGTTTATGTGGCATAGATGGGATAGCAACTCAAGGGAGGAATTGAAACACACCATGGAGGAAGGCTGCTAATTGGCTGGCTTCCAGGCTCACATTCAGCTGCCTTTCTTTTATAAGCCAGGCCCATCTGCCCAGCATTGATATCACCCACAGTGGTCTGGGACCTCCAACATCCATTAGCAATTAATAAGAATGCTCCCACAATATTGGGTGTAGAATTAAGGCACCTCCATGTAGTTAAAAGTTTATTTTATGGGGTAACTTACAAGTAAAGGGATAGGTTACAGGGTCTGGGAAATGAGTAGAGCAGTCCAGCAGTGTTCTCTAGAAAACTCCACTCAATCTACCTCCAGCATCCAGGATCCAGGAACCAAGAGAGCCAGCCCATCCAGATCTTGGGTCTTCAGGGCTCCTATCTCAGCACTGCCTTGTAGGCATGTCAGTTACTGAAGCATCAGTGGGGGTAGCACTTCCAGGTCAAAGCTGGAAGAGCTATTCCATACACTACAGTCATGTCACAGGCAGTTTTATGGAGGCACATTTCTCTTCCCGTGTGATTCTCTATGTGTACTTGACTCTGAAGCTCACTATCACAATTTCTAAAATCAAAGGGGTGTTTACAGAACACATACACTAAGAGCAAATGTGATAGACAATCAAACTGGACAGGTAAGTAGAGTCAGTACATTTAAAATATTTTTGACAAATACAGAATGGGTTTTGACTCTGTACAAAATATAGAAGAGATGGACACATTTCAAGTAGAGAAGTGATGGCATCAGCTTTGCCTTTCAGCCTGACCATGCCATTGACTAGGAAATCAGAGGTGGTGATTGCCAACAGATCACATCCGAGGTTACTCTAGTAAGTCAGTGAGATGTAGTGATTATTTTAAAGATGTTACAGTTAACATGAAAAATAATAGCTAAACAGTAACTTTATGAGTTTAGGAACTAGAACCTACCAAAACTATGATTAGCTTGGATATTGGTTTTAAAGAAGTAAGGTTCTGAAAAATGGTTTTCTATATAGACAGTAGTCTAAGGCCCTCAGGATATGCATGTTAGGATATCCATAAACAGAATCTGACATTTTCAAGTAATGTGCAATAATATTTCACTATATCTTAAAAATGGAGGCCATTGGTTTTCAGATAATTCCATATGTTTGAGACACAGACTTTCTGTTAATTACATGTCTTAATTTTCCCCATTTTACCTCTGAACTTCAATAAAATAAAAAATGGTAATTTATTGCATTTAGAGTCAACAGTTTAAGCATGTACCTTTCTTCTGTGCCTACTTTGTACTGAGTTTCTTCTCTCCAGGCTAAGCATCTAGTTCTTGGCCAGCTGTTACTTATCTTCCAGGTCCCAGATTAAAGACTGCTTTCTCAGAAAAGCTTATCATCGGATTAAAGCTCCTCATTGTAAAACTCTCCTATCACTTTCCTTTTTTCCTTTGTAACACTTCTTAGCTTAGAAATCATTAATGCCTTTCTTCTTTGCTGGACAAAATGCACAAGGACTCTGTGCCTACCAAGGTTAAAGATGAGCAAAACCATAGAAGTTATGCTTTTCATAACAAGTAAACAAATAAATGTAAAATTCAAAACAAAATAAATTGCAGTAAGAAAATTCGTGGTAGAGGTATAGCAGAGGAACATACCTTTTCTGAGAACATCAGGATTAGAAAAAGCTTTCCAAAGAACCTGATATTGAAGCTGAGATTTATTACTTCAGGGTAATAAAATCTGGAGAAAATGAAGTTATAAAATTTATTTTTAAAACACTTAGTTGTAGGTAAAGATAGGGAAATTCCACTCATATTTTTGCTGTGGGATAATGATTTTGTTCACTGGTTTAATAAAACACTGACTGGCCAGTAACCAGACAGGACGAATAGGTGGGGTAAGTATAGGAGGAGAAAGGCTGAGTGAGGAGACACCAGCCCACCATCCAGGGAGCAGCATGTAATGGCACACAGGTAAATCCACGGAACACATGGCAATATATAGATTAACAGAAATTGGCTGAGTTTAAGTGTAAGAACTAGTCAGTGGTAGGCCTGAGCTAATGGCTGAACAGTTTTAATATGAGCCTCTGTGTGTTTACCTTGGTCTGAGTGGCTGCATGTAAAAGATGTCCTCAAGCCTATCCCATTCTGTAACTGAGTTTGCAAAAACAAATGGGATCATGCCACTTTAAAATTTTGTCTAATATTCTGTTTGATTATAGCCATTTTAATTCACTTTTGACTTTTTTCTTAGTTTTCAAAATGTTGCCTTTTCCAAGGATGGTACTAACTTACAGATATGACTTTGGTAGAGGTACTTCTTGGGGGCATTATTTTATTCTCAAGAGAAGTAGTGATGTGACTTTAAGGAAAAATGAATCTTTTTGAAAAATCACAGTTTAACTCAAAGTTCATAACATCAAAACAAAAAGAAAGTAAAGTCCAAATTGTTAATCATTCTCAGCTAAACAAATTCAAACTTTTTTTCTGTCTTCATAGTTTATGTAGAGAGATTTATTCTATTACTAAACACTCATTTTTTCAGACTACACTCATTCTGGAAACTCAAATTAATGTTCTTTTAAAAATAGCATAATGTGCCTGCACCTAGGTCCCAGCCCTGGGCACCAGCCATTCAGGGGAAGAACTGCCCAACTTGGCCCCAGGTTCTGGCCAGAGGGAAAGACTCCCCCTCCCCAACACCACTGGGAAGGTTCCCCTTCTCCAAGACACCCCCAGACTCTACAATCTCCACAACCTGCCCCCACACCCATCGGCCAGAGACCCCAGTCACCTCTTGACACTTAGAAACCAGCCCCCAGCTTCCATCCTGCTCCGGAACTTCCATCTGGACCAGAGGTGAGCACCTGGGGTCATAGCTATAGAGGCCCCACCTTTAGGTACCACCCCTGAGCACCAGCCATCCTGGGAAGACCTGCCCAACTTGGCCCCAGTTTCTAGCCATTCAGCGGGCCCTTCAGGAAGGTACATTCCCCTTTTCCAAGACTGCAGGCAGAACCTGCAATCCCCACACCCTGCCCCCACACTCATCTGACCTAGACCCAAGCAACTTCCTGAGACTCAAAGACAAGCCCCCAGCTCCCATCCTACCCCAGAGCTCACATATGGATAAGATATGGACCTCAGGAAATTCCTGAGACTCAGAGACTAGCCCCCAGTTCCCATCAGGCCAGCACTCCCATCTGGACCAGAGCTCCCATCTGGACCAGAGAGAGGCTTCTTGAATCTGTCAGCTCTGTCTGGACCAAGTGCACTGATAAGATCAAGAATGAATAAGCAAGGAGATGGGCAGTGTCAAGGCAGAAGTACATACAGCAAAATAAAGAGCAATACAACATCACCAGAACCTAGCCCTCCTCCAACAGCTAGACCTGAACACCACAAAATGGAAGAAGCAGAAGAAAACAAACTTATGAATAACATCATGAAGAGGCTAGAGTCTTATATAGAAAAAATAAAAAATGAAATGGAGGAAAAACAAAAGATAGGAAGAATGCTATAAAAAAACTAGAGGCAAGGACAAATAAAGCAGAAGAAAACAATAAGTCCCTGAAAGAAAATCATGAAAATGCAATGAAACAGATGAGGGAAACAGTCCAAGACCTGGAAAGGGAAATAGAAAAAAATGAAGACAGCACAAGCAGAGGGAACGCTGGAAATAGAAAATCTGAGTAAACAAGCAGGAACTTCAGATGCAAGTATAACCAACAGAATGCAAGAGATGGAAGAGAGGATCTCTGGTGTTGAAGATACAGTAGAAGAAATTGATTCATCAGTCAAAGAAAACACTAAAACCAACAAAGTTATGTCCCAAAATGTACAAGAAATTTGGGACACCATGAAAAGACCAAACCTATGAATATTAGAGATAGAGGAAGGAGAAGAATACCAATTCAAAGGCATAGAAAATATATTCAACAAGATCATAGAAGAAAAATTTCCCAACTTAAAGAAGGAAATTCCTATGAAGATACAAGAAGCCTATAGAACACCAAACAGACTAGACCGCCCAAAACATCCCCTCGCCACATAATAATTAAACAACTAAACGTACAGAATACAGAAAGAATATTAAGGGCAGCAAAGGAAAAAGGCCAAGTGACTTATAAAGGCAAACCCATCAGAATAACACCCTATTTCTCTATGGAGACTTTGAAAGCCAGAAGGACCTGGACAGATGTAATACAGACACTAAGAGAACAATGGCCAGCGTAGACTAATATACCCAGCAAAACTTTCAATCATCATAGATGGAGTGAACAAGACATTCCAAGACAAAGCCAGATTTAAACAATACTTATCCTCAAACCCAGCCCTGCAGAAAGCACTAGAAGGAAAATTCCAACCTAAGGAAATCAGATACACCCTTGAAAACACAGGCAACAGATAACACCACAGCAGTAAACCCCAAAGAAGAGTACATACTCACTACCATCAAAAATAAAATAACAGGAATGAACAATCACTGGTCATTAATATCCCTCAATATCAATGGACTTAATTCACCTATAAAAACACACAGGCTAGCAGAATGGCTAACAGAGAAACAATCAATCAATAGGATCTCTTGAAACTGAGAAGCTTTTGTAGAGCAAAGGACATGGTCAACAAGACAAAGTGACAACCTACAGAATGGGAAAAGGTCTTCACCAACCCCACATCTGACAGAGGGCTGATATCCAGAATATATAAAGAACTCAAGAAATTAGACATCAAAATGCCCAAAAGTCCAATTAAGAAATGGGCTATAGAACTAAACGGAGAATTCTCAACAGAAGAAGCTCAAATGGCTGAAAGATATTTAAGGAATTGCTCAACATCCCTAATTATCTGTGAAATGCAAATCAAAATGACTCTGAGATACCATCTTATACCTGCCAGAATGGCTAAGATGAAAAACACTGAAGACAGCTAATGCTGGAGATGATGTGGAGCAAGGGGAACTCTCCTCCACTTGTGGTGGTAATGCAAGCTTGTACAGCCACTTTGGAAATCAATATGGTGCTTCTTTAGAAAATTGGGAATCCATCTCTTCCAAGACCCAGTTATACCACTCTTGGGTGTATACCCAAGGAATGCTCAATCATACCACAAGGGCATTTGCTCAGCTATGTTCATATCAGCATTGTTTGTAATAGCGAGTACCTGGAAACAACCTAGATGCCCTTTAACTGAAGAATGGATAAAGAGAATGTGGTACATATACACAATGGAGTACTACTCAGCAGAGAAAAACAATGACATCATGAAGTTTGCAGGCAAATGGATGGATCTAGAAAAAAAACATCCTGAGTGAGATAACTCATACTCAGAAAGATAAACATGATATATACTCACTCATAGGAGGAAACTAGATGTAAAACAAAGATGTTTAGACTGCTACTCACAACTCCAGGGAGGCTACCTAGAAAGACACAAGGATCCCTCAATGGCAGAGAAATAGATGAGATCTACATGAACAACCTGAATGTGAGTGGGGGTAATGAAGGGCAAGGTACAAGGGAAAGAGAGCTTAGAGGAGCAGGAGATTCCAGCTGGACCAAGAACAGAAAGGGAAAACAAGGGATAACAGACCATGATAAATGATGACCACATGAGAACAGGAATAGGCAGAGTGCTAGAGAGGTCCCCAGAAATCCACAATGATACATCCACTGTAGACTGCTGGCAATGGTTGAGAGAAAGCCCGAACTGACCTAGTCTGGTGATTGGATGGCCAAACACCCTAACTGTCGTGCTGGAACTCTCATCCAATAATTGATGGAAGTGGATGCAGAGATCCTCGGCCAGGTCCCTGGTGGAGCTCCAGGAGTCCAATTGTCGAGAAAAAACGAAGGATTGTAAGAGTGTGAATTGTTGAGACCAAGATTGAAAAAAGCACAGGGACAAATAGCCAAACTAATGGAAACACATGAATTATGAACCAAAAGCTGTGGAGCCCCCAACTGGATCAGGTCCTCTGGATAAGTGAGACAATTGAATAACTTGAAATGTTTGGGAGGCACCCAGGCAGTGGGACTGGGACCTGTCCTTAGTGCTTGAGCTGGCTGTTTGGAACCTGGGTCTTATGCAGGGACACTTTGCTCAGCCTGGGAGCAGGGAACTGGACCTGCCTGTACTGAATATACCAGGTTGAGCTGAATCCCCAGGGGAGTCTTGGCCCTGGAGGAGATGGGAATGGGGGGGAGGGGCTGGAGGGAATGTGGGTTCAGGTGAGGGGGTCTCAAGGTGGGAAGACAGGGGAACCCATGGCTAATATATAAAATTAAAACACAAATATCCGTATGAAAATAATAAAATAAATATAATTAAAAATAAAAAAGTTACTTACTGAATTGCCCATAAATTGGTTTTTTTTAAAAATTTACAAATATATTAGTTAAACTAAAAAAAGTAATAATAAAATAAAAATAGCATAATGTAAAATTTATTGGTATGCACATTTACCTTTTCTTGACCCCCAGGATACTTTATTTGGAAGAACCTTACTTAGTATCATGCTGTTTTATAATATATCTGACCAAAACTGCCATCATGTAGAACAAATATACTTAGAAATGACCTGTGAAAGGTCCTACAAGGGTCATGTCTGTACAAGAGATATTACAGGCCCTGTAAATGAGGGTAGCTCTGTTAAATGTTGTTCTTTGGCTAATTCATGGACAGACAGGCACAGGTCAGAAGTGAACTTTCTGTTCAAAGTGATTTTGCTAATGTATTTGATAGGAATTTCAGTCATCGGCATCTGTAAAAAATTTTTTTTAAAAAATCCCTTTTCTAAGATTACACATGCTGAGAGAAATAAATACTCAGCAAAATATTCAAGTCAAGATAACTGTGGGGTTTAGAATGTTCTCAGCACTGGGCCAGATTTCAGTCACTGAGATAAGACAGAATCATGCAACTGATGACATGCCCCAGATTATTGTATTCCCTAGGGGCATGTGTTTGAGAAGGATGTCTTGGAGAGAGGGTGGGAATTTCTTCTCCTGTTTACCATGACAGATCTGTTAAGGAAGCTAAATATATAACGTTCACATGGCTTTTTAAGCACCAATTATTAACCTCATTCTGAATAGTGAAAAAATTGTTATTCAAGTATTGACTTTCTTTCTAAGCCTCTAAAACAACAGAATAATGGACTATCACTAAGAACCACTGTGTAGAACTGCAGAGGGTTTCTATACCACAGTCTCAGAGAAAGACCAAGGAAGAATCTAAAAACTGATATATAAGCAACAACAATAATCAAAAACAGGTCATCAATTTAAGAGGGAGGAAGGGGAGGGGTTGGGTAGGTCCAGAGAGAGGGGACTTGGGAGAAGTTGGAGGAAAGATAAGAGGCTCTGAATTTGAAAGAGAGAAAAGAGAGGTATATGGGACAATTTAGAAGGAGGAAACAGAGAGGGAAATTGTGTAATTATAACCCCAAAAAATAAAAGAAATAACTAAAATGAAAATTTGATATTATTCAAGAATGATAATGTCAGCTCTAATTGAGATCATGTCACTGAGGACTTTATGGAGATGCCCTTAGTATGCTCTTTTCCTTCCATTTTAAATTATGATGCCATGATCTTATTCAACAACAACAACAACAAAAGGAATCTGACACAATAAGGAGACACTGGCAAAGAAAAAATCATTCTTAACAAATCTAATTACTTTTTGTTCCAGCAAAACTGCATGGGTGGAAGATAATGGAAGTACAAAGGAAACAATATATCTTGATTACCAATATAACAGACTGTGTCTCTAAGACACTAGGACAATTAATTAAAAATAGACTCCATCTAGACTAAAAGTTGACTTCACAGGACAAAAGGGCCAGAGGTCAGTCTGGGACATCCAACTTGCCCATCTCCAAGAATCATTTGTAATAGTCCTTGAGGAGCAACAATTGTCTAGGATGACAAAAATGACAAATCCCTCTGTCTCATTCTGGCTTTCCTTTAGATTGCATTAGATGGAGGTCAACTTCAGGACCCTCCAATAACTACACACCAGGGAAATGAGTAACAGTTAAGAATCAAATGTGAAGTGGTGGTAGAAGGAAGGTATACAAGACCTTTTCAGGGCTCCAAAATGACTTCTAAAAGTACTTGCTATGGAACCTAGGCTGCCTCTTGCCCTGCCTCTGAAGAGACAATATAACAATAACAAAGATCAGTCAGCCTTAAATGCATAGACACAGAAAGAAGCTGCTGAGAGAGTGAGTAGGATATTATACACTTAATGAGATTCAATACTCTGCCTAAAGGCACACAGCCATCAAACTTTAAAAGGAGAATTAAAACATAATATGTCAGTGTTCCCAGTGTGACCCAAGTGAACTGCTCTGATGTCATTTTACATGAGAATGAACAATGTCTATGAGATGTCTCTGTCCAGACACTGCCAGACCTCACACATTGGAGACGACCTTTGAGAAGATGGCAAGACAATTATACATAACCTTTCGTATTAGAGATCATGTGAATGTGGAGAGGGCTTCACCAAGAAACAACTTTGGATTTGTCCTGGAATCAGTTGACTGTTTTGAAGAAAATATATTTTATTGTACTGAGAATGCATGGAAAGGGTTCCATGTGATTCCACTCTTGGGTGTCCAGGCTAGAAAGACTAGCCTAGGCTTCCAAAGTTCTCACTCTCCTAAATTTACTCTAGAAGGCACACTTCTCATTCAAAGGTTACAGAATATGAAAAGTCTGAGTGAGTTATTGGCATGAAGACCCAGAAAATTCCTTACAAATCTCATAGATGATGACAGAGTGGCCCAAAGTTACAGTGTATATGGCAAAGAATAGAAAACACACATACACACACACACGCACACACGCATGTGCACACACACATGCACGCACACACACATGCATGCACACACACGCACACACATACATACACATACGCACACATGCATGCACACACACACATGCATATACACACGCATGCGCACACACACATGCACACACACACACGCACGCACGCACACACGCATACACACAAACACAAACACATACATGCACACACACACGCACACACGCATGCACACATACACACACATGCACAAACACATACACACACACATATGCACACACACATTCACACACACATGCACGCACACGCACACACACAAACATGCCCACACACACGCACACACACACACACACACACACACACACACGCACACACACACACACACACACACACACACACACACACACACACACACATGTACACACACACAATGGTTTCACTCAATAGCTTGAACTAGTCTCAAACTCACGATCCTCCCGCTTGAGCTTCCTGAGTTCTGATATCAGCAATATGATAGTACAACCTGCTGAAAGACAATATTTTGATTACTAGCAAATGCACATAATTTGGTAGTGGATCAGTGGCATATTTGTGTGTAGTGATTATACTTTCAAAAGAATACCAACATTTTAACAAAAATTCTAAAAAAATGCAAAAGCAACAGATTTTTTTTCACTATCATCTTAAAATACTTGAGTTTTTTTCTGATGAAAGATTATTTTTCAATTTTAACAGAAATATGTTCCCAGCTTGCTTTCATCATATGCATATTACTTGAGAAACATTGGCTTGGATCCAGGAATTGCCAATTTGTAACACTCTATTCCAGGACTAAACTTTGATCATTTCCGAGCTAACTGGAGGGGCTTCATTCTGCCTGTGAAAACTGCAGATTACATCGTCCTAATTTTAACAACCTCTTCTGCTGCAGCTCCAGAAGTCCCAAATGTCTTCTGACATTTTTGAGACTGTAAAAGTGTAATTATTTGTGTCATTTTGTGTCATGTTATGCTGTTTGTGTCATGTTATGCTGTTAGTATTCCTTTATTTATCATGTAGCTTTTTTAAAACATATTTTTTTTTATTTCATGTAGCTTTCAATAGCAACTACGTATATTTATTCTATGCTTGTGATATTTTTTCAAGAAGATTGAATCAAGCTTACTAACATACTCATCACCTCATCAAGTTGTCATATTTTTGAGGATAGAAATTTAAAATTAAAAATCTATATGGGGCTGGGAATAAAGTATAAGAGTAGATTACTTATCTACATGTGTGAAGCCCTAAGGTTCAAATACCCCCCCCCGCCCCCGCCCCCCCCCCCCCGCCCCCGCCCCCCCACACAAGTTCTTCTAGCAATTTGAAGCATTCATGTGCTATTAGTAACTAGGGTCATCATGCAAAGTTAGCTTACTGCTCTAGTATAGGTGAAATTTGCTATATTTTCAGTGAGGATCTTTCCTCTCTCCCATTTGTCCCCTTACCTCTACTAGATACTTTTCGAATTTCTGTTTCTGTTAGACAGACTTCTAAGGTGGAGAGAAAATTTGGACGGACAGGATTTTACTATGTAACAGAGGCTAACTTCAAATTCTTCTTCCTCCTACCTCAGATGCTGAGACTGCAAACCTGCACCGGATGTACCACCACAGTTGTCAAAATCAACTTTCATACATTGCCCACATTTGTGGATAGTATTGGAAAAGCTTTTTTTTTTTCTGGTAGAATTTAATAAGCCAGGGTTATTTTTAATGAAGGCTGGCCTTTTCCTGGCTGCCTAATTGCTGACAGGTATTCCAGTAGCAAAGATAAGATCTGATGGTAAGTACTTATGTATCAGAAGACACTCCAGGTCCTCTCTCAATACTGAGTATGGACAATATATAAAACCTAAGTAGAAAACATTAATAAATGCTTCATTTAGCCCTAGTTAAGGGCACAGAACTGCTTGAATTATTTTCCAAGATTTTTGTTTTCAAAGACTGTCATTCATCTAAGCAAAATAAAGATAAAGGGAAGAAACACTTCAGATTTTCCATATGGTCCACATACATAGCTCATGCTTGTTTCCAAACAAGCCCAACTGCTTTTAAGGCCCAAATAATTTACTAAATCATAAACATATTGAAGCAACACTCTTCTCATCAAGACCATCAGTCTCTGTTTGTGTATTACAAACACAATTAGTATTTATATCATGTTTACATTGCTGAAGCCAGTCCTGAGCTCAACAGAGCAATTTAAAATTAATTTTTCTTCATATCATATAAATGTATTGCACTCTATAAGTTCCCTTTAAATAAATCAACACTTTAATCTTCTAACAAATTTATGTATATATTGCTGGTATATAAAACTACATGTATTTAAAATATACAATTTGATGAATTTGGACACATGTGAAACTCATAAAATACCACAATTAGTAACAGACATCCATCATATCCAAGTTTTTTTCTGTCCTTTTTTTGTTTTTAAAAGCCACCCATAACACATGTTAAGCCCATGCTACAGTATTTTTTAATATTATATTGTGAAGTGCATCTGTATGACTTATTTATTTCACATAACAGGAACTTTATACCACTTATCTATAGATTACAATTTCTCCACCTCAGATTTTATATTTCTGGTCAAATACCATTCTATGTTCTTCTTCTGTAAGGTTGACTATTGTGCTGGTTATTTTTATGTCAACTTTACATAAGCTAGAGTTATCCGAAAGGATGAAACCTCAATTGAGAACATGCCTCCATAAAATTCTACTGTAGGGCATTTTCTTCATCAGTGATTGATGGGAGAGGGCCCCACCCATTGTGGGGTTGTCAACCTTGGGCTGGTGGTCCTGGGTTATATAAGAAGGCAGGCTGAGCAAGCCATTAAGCAGCACCCCCTTCATGGCCTCAGCATCATCTCCTGTCTCCAGGCTCCTGCCTTGTTTGACTTCCTGTCCTGACTTCCTTCAATGATGCACAGTGATGTGAAAGTTTAAGCCAAATAACTAGCTTTTTGGTCATAGTGTTTCAGTGCAACAATAGAAACCCTAACTAAGAGAACTATTTTAGATGCTTCATATGAGTGTATTCACAAAATATTTTATTCTTTTCTGTGCTTATTTAATTCAGCACACCATGCTCATCCAGATTTCAAATAGAAAAATCTCCTATGTTATACTGAATAAGTTTCCATTAGGTATACCTTACACACACACACACACACACACACTCATCCATCTTGATCATTGTGAATAATGTTGTATTAAATCTAAATCTCCCCTTAAATTACTTAAGTAGCAATTTAACCTTCATATCTAACTAAATCAGTCTGACATTTCTTCCCATTTATCATACAAGCAGTTAATGCTCCTGTGTATAACAATGGAGATATAAAAGCACTAACAGAGAAGGGCTTTATCCTAAGATGTGTACCATATACCTTAGGAGTAGCAACCAACCAGAATGTTGAGGATTTACTCAGAACTGAAATTGTTCTGGATAAGTAGCTTATCTAATGGGAATCTTTGAAAGTATTTTTGGTAGCCTTTGAAATGTTATGTGCAAACATACATGTTTCCATGCTTATGGGAAGAATTTCAACTGTGAGTCATCTTAGCTGCATGTATATCATGGAAAACTTGGCATCAAATTTCATTTAAAATGTTCAAAATAATAACACAGATTTATAGTCATGTTGTATAAAAACTTCTTCCTAGTTTGACATATCCCATCTTGACATAAACTCCTTAAGCAGGAAGGTAAACAACTCAAACTCACTTCAGGATGTACCTGAAAATGACAAGATTCACTAGGTTCCTCCCTGCCATATTAACTAATAAAAGTTGAGAGTTCTTTTCATATAGAAAGCAGCTGAGCTGCAAAGAAGATGCCCAGCCAAGCCAAGCTGCAAAATAGACTCTGAGACCAGACCAGCTGCCTATAAGAAACAAAAACATCCAAGCTACCTGGAAGAGGTTTAGACCCATCAAAGCACCTGGAAAGGACACGCTTGAATCTGTAGAGAAGCCTACAGGATATGCACTATGCTCTATGTTCTTAGCTTTGTAAACTGTCCTACATGCTGCCATGGACTTTGGTGATTTAGTTGTCTTGGAAGCATTTCTGCTCTTGTAAGCAGCTTTTCCCCCTTATTCTTGCAAGTAAGTCCAATAGAGCTCATTGGTTCACCAAAATGGACTTTGGTGACAGCTGTACTTAGGTCTATTGTGGGGGTTCCTTGTCTGAGGTGAGTAGATATATGTGTTGTGTCTCCCCAGGAAAAGTTGTCATAAAACAACCCAGTAAGAATTTAGAATGACATATTCCAGAAATAAAGGAACTTGTTTATGATTCAGTTTTTCCAAATATAAGCAAAATGGTCAGCTGAAAAGAGATAGCCCTAAAAAGAACTTAAAATTAAAAAGTACTGTTTATTTTCTGGATGATTACATACTGATGTGCTAGTAGATTGAAGAATGTAGAGGAAAAATTCTGTCCAAATAAGGATATCATTTGGAGAAAAATGGAGCTCAAATTGTTTCATAATAGGATTTCTTAGCAAAATGAACTACAGATGAGTGGTATGAAGTTTGTTCATGTCCTGACATCTAAGCAAAATTTTAAGTCTGCCTAAATACATGCTATGAAGTAATCTTCATGCTATCAAAGAATAAAAGTAAACACCAACTCAACTACAAACCCTTCAATCTACTAAGGTATTCTGACTGCAAGATACACCAGTACAATGGTGACACAAAGCTTGTGAGAGTGACCACCAATATTTGATTTGACTTAAGACCAACTCTGTGAGATAGGACCTATACCTTTTGCTTCCTCAGTGACTGAGAGCCTGAAACTAGGTAACCCAGAGACCTAGAGTAAAGCCAAAGACTACTGTTTTACTAAACAAACAAGTCAATAAAATGATGTTCAATGGCAGCATGCTATACTGATAGCACAGTACTTTCCTCAGCCATCATCAGAGAAGCTTCCTCCTGCAGCAAATGAGAACAAATCTAGAGACCCAAAGCCAGACACTATGCAGAGAGTGAGAGACCTTGCAAAAATCAGGCTTCCAAAGAATGTTTCATCAAATTTCTCACCTCAGGACTCAGGGATCCCTGCGGATTAGGAGGCAGAAAAAGTATGAGAACCAGAGGTGATGGAGCACACCAAGGGAACAAAACCCTCTAAGCACAACAGGACAGACACACTTATGAACTAACAGAGATTGAGGCAGCATGAACAGGACCTGCATAGATGTGCAGCAGATGGGTTCTTAGAGCTGAATGATGTGAACACATGCCCCCGGCCATAAACCAGAAGCTATCTCTAATTGATAATCACTTGAAAAAGAAAATTTAGTTTTCTCCAAGGGAGTCTCACTGGGGAAATACACTCTTAAGGAGAGTCCGCAAGTCCAGTAGTAGATGGCCAGCAGAAAATGAACTGAGTGACATTGTTGGAGGTATCATGTCTCATAATGTCATGTCAGGGCTTTTCCTTTTCCTTTTTTAAAATTGTGTTTATTTTTAATGTGGCCATAATGAGACATGCTTGAGACAGAAGCAGGGAATTTTAAAAGTATTCAATTTGCCATTGTAATAAAGTTAAATAAATCTAAAGTGTGAATACAAAAGACTGTGCAGATGAGAACGTATTGAAAGAACCACTTGTCCAGTTATGTCCACTTATACCATACCAAAGAATAAACTATACAGAAGACATGTAAAGAGGTAAAACCCTGAAAGCAGCTTCTAAATGTGAGAATATTGATGGTTTAGTTTCAGAAGCTACAAAATGATGTTGGAATCCTTTATTTGGCTTTAATTACAGTTTGTATTTTGAAATGTCCTTAAACTCAAAATTCTCGAAGAAATTATCAATAGAACAGGAGAGAAAACATCAACCATTTGTCTTTAAAAAATATATAACGCGTGACCAGAAGAAATATATAAACTCAAAAATTCTGTATCCAGACAGATTAACGTTTTTGTTTGTGCAATGACACAGTGAAAAACTCTCTTTTCTTAGTAAATAAATTAGAGATGTTTAACAAACTGGAAACAATGTGCAAAGATTGGTCTTGGTGAAGAAATGTCTGTGGTTAATAGCTGTCAGTTCATAGACTTTGGAATATTTTTTTCCCATTTTATTTTCCTTGGAATATTTTTTTTTTAATGCCACATTTTTAGTGAAACTTTCTATGCCTCAAGAAAGCACACAGGAAACAAAGAAGAGAGAAGCAATAGTTGCAGATGCCAGTATATGTCATTCATGATGAACTGGCTGTGCAGGCTATTGTGAAGCATCACAATGCTACAAATGGCAAAAATGAATCTGAGTATTTCACGTGCAAATGAAATAATCTCAGCAGAGCCACTAGGGTTGGTGGGACCATATCTGAACAGAGATGTGGTTGGCTCCAAATGCAATCCTACTTTCAGCCACCAACTTCAAGTAGTGTCAGTAGAATGGGTACCTTGCAGAGCCTTTAACAAACTCCGTCTCTCTACAGTGTCTATAGGCTTAGCTGATCAACGCTGATTCTTCTGAAAGTCTGTTGTTTTGAGGTTTGTTTGGTTGATGTATGTAGCTGGGTTTTTTTTTGTTTGTTTGTTTGTTTTAACTCTTTACTCTTTTGTGGGGCTAGCCACCCAGCTCCCAAATAAATCACACACACACACAGGCTTATTACTTCCTATGAATGCCCAGCTTTAGCTTGGCTTATTTCTGGCTAGCTTTCCTTAACTTAAATTATTCCATCTATCTTTTGTCTCTGGGCTTTTTTACCTTTCTCTATTTCTGTATATGTTTCATAACTTCTTACTCTGTGGCTTGCTGTGTAGTTAGTTGGCTGGCCCTTGATAGCCTCTTCCTTCTTTTCTCATTCCCTTCTTGCTCCTTTATCCTCTAATGTTCTTTTCTTTCTATTAATTCTCTCTGCCTGCCAGCCCTGCCTATTTCTCTCTCCTGCCTTTCTATTGGCTGTTCAGCTCTTTATTAGACCAATCAGGTCTTTTAGACAGGCAAAATAACACAGCTTCACAGAGTTAAACAAATGCAACATAAAAGAATGCAACATATCTTTGCGTCATTAAACAAATATTCCACAGCATAAACAAAGGTAATACATCTTAAAATAAAATTCTACCATAGATGTGTTTTTCACAGGTTAGTAAATATTTGAAATTATGTTTTCTTCATACTAAAAGATTTTGGATGGAATATTTGTGTGCAGCAAAACACCAAATACTTCATTTTATATAATAGACATGGAGAATATGTGACTCTCATATGACTATAACAGAAACTGGATTTTAAATTTGTTCTGTTTCCAGAACAAGATTTTCTTTATTACCTACACTGCACCATTTACTTACTTTCTTGTCATTGACTTGTACAGAGACAGGTAAATCACAGACCTGAGCCTGCTATAGTCACTTCTCTGGGTATTTGAAAGAAATAACAAATAAAAGCAAGAGACTTTTGTGTGGTATTATAGATTAGGGAATAGGGGAAACTACACACATGCTGAGAAGAGGTTTCTGTTTAAGTTTGCTACAGATTCTAGTCAAAGAATTTATTTTCAACATTCCAAAGACTCAACCACAATCTCTCTAATGAACTCATGGTACTCTTTTGTTCCATTATAACGTAATGTCCTGTTTTGCTTCAGTTAGCTCCAGCTGGCTTTCTCTATGTGCAATGTAAGAATCCTAACAGCAAGGATGCCAGAGTTGATTTTCATCAAAAGGATAAACAGACAAAATTTCACTGACCTCAAAGACTAGTTGATTCCAAGGGAATTATATCTTTTGTTATAAATGTAGACTTCTAACTCAGAATTACTCTCTATGAGACTTTTAAATGTATACAGTATTCACCATGCATTCAAGTTCATCCACACTCTAAAGACTTCGTTTCTAGGCAACAGTGATTTTAAGATGCCAAGAACTGCAGTTTAGGTAATTACATATCAAAAGCCACAGAAGATTTGGATCAAACAAATATGAATTTTTGTTTCACAGCTTCACAGAGTTAAACAAATGCAACATAAAAGAATGCAACATATCTTTGCATCATTAAACAAATATTCCACAGCATAAACAAAGGTAATACATCTTAAAATAATATTCTACAGTAGATGTGTTTTTCACAGGTTAACAAATATTTGAAATTATGTTTCCTTCATATTAAAAGATTTTGGAAGCTAGCTGCCGGGGTGACCTTAGTTATTTACTTACTATTGCTGTCCTTTCCCTGCTCCTCCTCTTCCTTCTCCTCCTCTTTCTTTCCTTCTAGATGGAGGGATCTCAACTTACAGTTGTTTATCTGGAATACTATTTGACACATAGACAATAGCTACACTTTGGATTTCTTGCCACTGTTTAGCCCTTGTTGTTTTATTGCTAATAAATGCGAGTGTTACATATTTAAATTCCTTAGTTTTCCATATAAAAGTTCCCCTCCTCTCTGTTTTCCTTTCTCCCCCCTTTCTCTCTCTTTTGTCAAGCATTTATCTTCTTATTCAAGAATTTTGGGTATCTTGAGAATAAACTAGTTTTGTTCCCTTTCAGAGGAATTCATGTTTTGGTGATAGAAATTGCCCATTAGTTCATCAAAATGGTCTAGGTAGAATGCCTGAAGGCAATCTTTCTTTGTTGTTTTTGCAGAAAGGTTGTGTGTGTGTGTGTGTGTGTGTGTGTAGCCCTGGCTGTCCTGGGATTCACTCTATGGACCCTGTTAGCCTGGAACTCAGGGATATGCTTGGCTCTGCCGTCCAGGTGCTAGAATTAAAGGGATATATCACCATGCCCAACAAAATCTAAGTTCTAAGGCAACATGAGATATGATCATTTAACTTGGACTATATGTTAAAAAATAATTTCCTAAGATCACAGTTCACAAACTCCTATTAGGAGTAAGCTTCTCAGATAACTATTAGGTCTGTCTGAGGCCCATTGTGAGTGAAATATGAAATTTAAATATCTTTTAGGTTATGCTGCTAAGAGTTGAGAGATTTCCTTACAGATAACAGCATATGTGAGTTATTTTAACTAACTTGAACTAGAGTCCTGTTTCTAAGGCTGCCTGTAGTAGACTAAGGTCTACTTCACATATAATTTAAATAAAGCTCTATTAGCTAGAGACACAATATCTTGTATGTTAATGATATATCATATAAACTCAGCATTCAGGCTGATGAATCTATCTTGATCATCCTGACTCTCTTTCAATCCATCCTGGTCTGTCTCTGCACTATGAATACATTTTTCCCCAGCACAGACACCCTTATAGTGTTCATGTTGTCTCATAGTACCAGCATCATCTCCAGTTTCCCATCGCAAAGAGAATCAAGTTCTCATGACTAAAAGACTAACTCTAATTTGACCTTGTGACTTATTCCAAGTCTCACATTTCTGTTTGAATTCTTTTTGCACTTTCCCAGTGATGCATGAGGCATGTTCATGCCCCATGGCACATCTCTGTAATTAGATTAAATGTGAAGACCTTTTCAGTGTATTATGAAGAATGGGTTTTGTTGTGGACACATTCACAGGCCCTGTTATTTCTTTTTTAGTGTGTGTGTGTGTGTGTGTGTGTGTGTGTGTGTGTGTGTGTGTGTGTGTGTGTGATTGTGCATATACAATAAAGGTCATATGAGATGTTAGGTGTCTTGCTCTATTAATCTCTCACTTACTCTTCTCAGGCAGAAACTCCTAAAGAATTTGGAGCTAGCCTGGCAGCCAACAATCTCCACCATTTCAGTACTGGATTTATAGGTACACATATTTCTGACTTTTTCCATGGGCCCTAGATATTCTAATTCATGTCCTCATGCTTGTGCAGC
Organism: Onychomys torridus; assembly: GCF_903995425.1. Classification (NCBI taxonomy): domain Eukaryota; kingdom Metazoa; phylum Chordata; class Mammalia; order Rodentia; family Cricetidae; genus Onychomys; species Onychomys torridus. Next base: position 66,610,609 of record NC_050443.1, on the reverse strand, counting down.
AAGCTCCCTTGCCCCCTGAGCCCTCTTCCTAGCCTAGGTCTCATTTCTTTTAGTGTTTTCTAATACTTTGATGTTAGCTTTGATGTGCTATACCTAAAGTTTATAATCTAGCCTCAACTGATACGAGAAGCAAACCATTTAGCTAGATTCCTAGCTCTAGTTTGATGTCTTGATGCAATTTTAATAAAGCTCTTTTCTTTTGATAATTTTTCATTTTGAGAATTTCATTCATATGATGAGATATGATCATATTTGCCACATTTTCACACCTAACTTCCTCTACATGTTCCCCAATGCCTTATATTTCATATAAATATATTTCATATAAATATATACACACACATATACACACATGTATATATATATATGCATATGTATATATATGTATACTTGTTGTTTGTGTTTATTTCATATATTTATATTCTTAAGCCCAATTAGTGCTTCTCATATGAGAATGGATGTGGGGCCATCCACTGGAGCATGAAACTTCCCAGCAGACACATCCTCTAAGAGAATGAGTCTCATTCCCTCACCAACCATCAACGGCCAGTAGTTCCTCAATAATGGGTGAGGCCTGGAGAGCCCCTATATCATCTAGCTTAGAATCTAGACTGTCTTAATATTGTGTAGATCATATGCAGGTAACCACAGATGTTAGGCATTCATGTGACCTTTAACAATGCCATGTCCAGGAGACAACATTTTATACTGTTCTGGTCCATCCTACAGCTCTTGGATTCTTTTTGTCTCCTCTCCCAGGATGTTTCCTGAGCCTTGGTGGATATAGGGGGTGCTTAATATAGATATCTTATTTGGGGACTGATGGTCAGTAGGCTGCATATCTGTCACTGTCAGGGGTTAGGGGAAGGTGTGAGATGTAGGCTCAGGATCCTCACTCCACTTACCTGTCAGCATCAGGAGTTAGAAGATGACTGCAGAAGTTTGGGCTGGGAGCTTGGGTCCAGGTACCCCTTACTTGTTGACATTGGGAGATGATGGGACTGCAGAAATTTGGTCTCTGTTCTCAGTGTCTAGTTATCCTTATCTATCAGTGTGGAGAGCTGAGCAGTGAATAGAAATTTGAGCTGAGTAAAATAAAGTTCTTTTGACTGCAAACACAGTATATTATATAATAGTAATGAACTGCAATTGACAACAGATGTAATATCTTACATGTTAATGATGGACTCTGAATGACTAGAGACATCATATCTTCTACATTAATGAAGAACTCTGAAAGACTACAGACTTTCTGCAGTCTTTCAGAATTCATGAATTTCATTAATTTCTCCTCTTTTGAGTCTCACAATTCACAGCCTTGATCATTCTCTTGTATTTTCTTTTCCTTCTCTACCTTCTGTGACTTTTCATCTTATACCCATTCTTTTCCCATAGCACATGTCATAGGTAGTGTGGTTTATCTTTATGATAGCTAAATCCCCCTCCCCCAATAAAATCCTGTTTTGTTTTGTATTCTATCTTGGTGGCCTAGATTCTGGATTCTCTGAAGATCTCTTACCAGGTCCTTATCTCTGTGACTCAACACAGCTTCCTGAGCTCTTCTGAATCTTGTTAGAAACAGAAATCATCTTGGAGTGTCTTCTAGAGTCTTTTAGAGTCTATTGTCTTGAACACCCTGATTGCTTTGGGCTACCCTGGGATCTTTGTGGAAATTGAGCTAGGTTGATGGTGGAGGTTTGAAAATCTCAGCTGTCCTTGTTTTTCCTCATAGGCTTTTTCTACTGTTTTTGTTTTATTCTTCAGTTCCTATAATTTATGATTAAGCCTGATAACATGAGAAGTGTGTATACATAGGATGACTGCCAATTATGAGAGATAATTTATTAAGTAAGATACTGGGCTATAGTTCTTTTCCAATTTGAATACATTGACTTTAGATTTTAGTCTTGTAAATTAAATAGTGACCTAAAGTAAAATTCTTTGCAAGAATTTCTTACCTTAGCAGACTTGGAATAAATTTTTAAAATTTATTCTTATATTTTTTCTTTATCAAAGTTATATAAATACATTATTTTCTTAAAGTAAAGTTGTACCACACTTACTTATTTTGTATGTGAGTGTGTGGAGGTCAAAGGACAACTTTTGGGAGTCAACTATCTCCTTCTACAATATAGGTCTTGGCAAGCTTAGGTTGGCAGGCACCTTTACCCACTGAGCCATTTCATTGACCCTGTATAAACACACTCTAAGTGAGGGAATAGAAAATAATCATTCGATTTCATCCCTATAAAACATCAGTTCTCAGCCTGTAGGTTGAGACCTTTTTGGGTGTCCAATGGTCCTTACAGGAGTCGTATATCAGATATACTACATATTGGATATTTACGTTTCAATTCATAAGAGTACCAAAATTACAGTTATGAAATAGCAACATAAATAATGTTATGGTTCAGGGCCACTACCATATGACGAACTTTATTAAAGGGTCACAGCATTAGGAAGGTTGAGAACCACTGCTCTAAGATAAAAACCTGCTCCTGCCTACTGTCTCCAAACAATTGTTGCAAATAAAATTTTGACAGGCAGAATTATGAGCACATTTAATTTTCTTCTTAAGATGAATTATTTTGTCCCTCTTAGACATTTTTTTAGCTACCTTTCACCTTGGCGCTTCAGTTCAGTGTGCTATCCAATGCTCTCTTATTAATTTTTCTTTAACATTGCAGGCCAAAGAATTGTCCAAGAAATGGCATCAGCTAAGCTAATAAGGGATGGAGATACAATAGTCTCCACCTCCCCAACAAAGGATGTGGACAAAGAATTAGCGAATGTTAGTACAGGGGATGACTTATCATCACCATTCACATCTCCTCTCCTTTCCTTTGTTTTCTTATTTGAGTCCCATCTTTTGTCTCACTGTTTCTTACTCTATGCGAGTAAGCATGGTGCTATTTTATGAGATCACTCTGAGATATAGGATGAGTAAGAATTTAACCAAACAATATAATACTTAAATAGACTCCAAGATAAAAATTATTGACAAAGAGAGTAGCAATATAAAAATATTAACTATAGCCACACTATGTTGAAGTATATTATAATTTTCTCATAAATACTATTAAAAAGGCAAAATACAACAAAAGAACATATTTACTTCATTTGTGGAGAAAGGTTAATTCCTAAACATGAAAGCATTTAATTAAAATAAAAACACCACCATCTGTCTTAGCTCAAACACAGGCTCCTCTTCGCTAAACTACCTTCAAGCTGCCTTTGGCTTATCTTTCTTACTGATTACTCTTCCATTTAATCCCTTTTGACAAACTGGTCTCAAACATTCAGTGGGGTCCATTTCCTCAGCAGGCTCTCTTGATGACCTTCCCACTTCTGCAGTTCTACGACAACAGGTTGTCCTTCTGTTTCTTTTCCCAGTCTTATTTAATTTCCCTGAAATTAAATTTTCCTTATTTTTCACCATAAAGCTATAGGTCCTTTCATAGTGGCCACTCTCCTTTCCTATTTTTATTTGTAAATAAGATTATGGAAACGTATATAGATAGGTAGATGGTATAGCTATCAAAGTGTATATAGTGCCATCCCCATTTTTTTTTTTACTCAAGAAACTAAGACTTGGATAGGTTTTATCAAGTGTTGGATTGAAAGGTTACAAAGTCAAAACTTAAATACTAGAAATTTGAAAAATCTGATACAAAAGTTTCATACTTTATTCTCTCTCTCTCTCTATCTATCTCTCTCTCTCTCTCTCTCTCTGTGTGTGTGTGTGTGTGTGTGTGTGTGTTTTACTGAAGATAGAACTCAGTGCTTATCTCATGCTAGACAATTGATCTACTGATGGGTTACATCCCTAGCCCCAGTTGTTCTCACTGAAAAGCCCATTTGTGAATCTTCATTTTTAAAACATTACATTATTCTTGAAGAATGTAGAGTTGTAAATTGCAACTATGTAAATAGAAATATGCAAATCTATGCACAACTGTGGTCTATGAAGCTATACTTGCATAAAATGTTTTATGAATATCCCCCAAAGATGGCAGATTGAGCTCAGGTAAGAGTGGCTCTTCATAGTTGGAATTTTTTGACATTGTTTAAAATTAAAAAGACACACCATAACATGTTGGAGGAAAATTTTCTTATTTTTTTTATTTTCCTTATTAAGAAATTTTCTACTCCACATACAACCCACAGATTTTCCCTCCTCCCTCCTCCCACCACTCAGCCCTCCTTCCCTAGCCATCCCACATCTCCACATCCCCTAAATGGAGGTCTCCTATGGGGAGTCAGCAGAGCCCAGCACACTGAACCTAGGCAGGTCCAAGCCCCTTCCCACTGCACCAAGGCTGCTGAAGGTATCACACCACAGGCACCAGTCTCCCAAAAGCCTGTCCATGCACAAGGGATGGATCCCGATCCCCCTGGGTAAATTTTCACTCAGTGTCCTTAGTCAAAACTGGAAATCATTTTATTTTTATAATGCTCAACAAATATGATACACAAATAGTTTGACCAGTTGATTATATTAGGTTATTTTTCATCTTAGCCATTAAAATATGTCAGACCAATATCCTCAATATTTAAGGGCATGATGGCACATGTCTTTAGTTTCAGCATTTGAGAAGCACAGGCTGGCAGATCTTGATGAGTTTGAGGCCAGTTGGTCTACATAGTGAGTTCTGGGCTAGCTGGAATTACATAGTAAGACCCTCTCTAAAAACAAAAGAAAGTGTAATAGGGAGTTTTAGTTATAATAAAAATCCATATCTATGAAAATCATTTTGGTTCACTGTCTGTGCATACATTACATATTGTGTTTGTATACCTCCTTGAGGATATGCTATGTAAGAACTTATAGCAAAAAATATACACTCCATAGCCCAGGTTATCATAACATGCTTCAATTTGTATTTTAAGTATTTAAAGAAAACAAAAATAAAAGAATAGCTACTCTTCTGTTATAGTTTACATGGCTCAAACATGATATTTCACACCAAGTTGGCAAAGGATGAGCTTGAAATACTTGTCAGTTCAACTGGAATTTGAATAAACTAGGAACCACTGTTCTGGCATATCTGAGGGGCCTTTTTAACTGTGGAGAGAGGACACTATAAGTGTAGATGGCACCATCTCTTGAGTTGGGGGCATGGAAGAGGAAAACAAGGAGAGAGTTGAGCAGTAACATCCATTTCTGTCTGCTTCCAGACTGGGTGGAATATGATCGCATTCATCATGTTCCCAGTAAGACAATTAGAGCAAGTCTTAGCCCCATACCTTTAAGGCCATGATGGATTGTACAACTTACCTGTAAGGCAAGATAAACTCTGTCTTTTCTAATTTTATTTTGTCAGCTAATTCATCATAGGAACAAGTAATAACTAATACTCTCTTAAGGCTAAACTACTAGTAATAACCTCAAAGGTAAAAGTGTTAGATATAGTCCTATTACCCACTTGATATTTATCTACACTACAGAAAGTCTTACAAGCCCATCACACATACTTACACATGTATTCTAAGTGTGATTCTCCATCCTGGAACTGAGTCTGTACAGTTCTGTTCTGTTCTCTGCTGGACCCATACATGGTTCATGTTTCTAACACTAACTTCAGATACCTGAGCACATATGGCATGAAGGAACCTGTTGCATACATGGTTTTTATTACTATCTCTGAGCCAAAGTTCTACTAAACTCATCCTCCCATGCTTGATTCCCTAAACAAACTATGTACTTTGAGAACATCTGTTTTATTTTTTTCATCCTATTTAAAACCAGAGCCTAGTTGGAGTGGTGCTTGGCATGCTTTTATTCTGTTGCTCCAGCCCCTCTGCTGGTTTTGTTTATAAGTTTACCATGTAACTTGCATGAATTCAGCCTGTCTTCCAGCTCAAAGTCATTAATGGGAAAACAACCCACTCTTAGTTTCCTGAAACTTGCAGAACATCTTCCTAAATCTGCTTCATTTGTTTGCTCCCCGTGTGTGGTCTTTATGGAAGTTTTTAACACTTGTATTTGGTTTTGTTCAGAGTTCATAATTTCATTTCCACGTTGGTTAATCTATTTTTTTGAGACAATGTTTCAGAGTTCTATTGCTGTGATGAAACACCATGACCAGAACAACTGGGGAAAGAAAGAGTTTATTCAGCTTACACTCTTAACTTCCACATCTCAGTCATCATCAAAGGAATCAGGCAGGAACTCAAGGAGAGCAGGAAAATGGAGGCATTAGCTCTTGCAGAGGCCATGAAGGAGAGCTGCTTACTGGCTTGCTCCTCATGGTTTCCTCAGCCTGCTTCTTTATAGCACCCAAGACCAACAACTCAGGGATGGCACCATCCACAATGATCTGGGGCCTCCTAGTCAATCACTAATTTAAAAAATTCCCTACTGCTGAATCTTATGGAGGCATGTTCTCAAGTGGTACTCCTGTGATGACTGTAGCTTCTGTCAATTTGACAAAAATTAGCCAACATAAATGCCTTCTTATTTTGATTTTAAACATTTTTTTTATAAACTATGTTTAATGCTCATAGATCATTCCCACTTTTCTATCCACCCAACATTTATTTCTCTCTCTCTTTAAAACAAACTATCAAAACAAAATAATCAAACAACAATAAACCCACAAAAAGAAACATATATATATATTAAAAAAAACACTAAAAAAACCAGAGATCAAAATAAACAGTCAAAAGACCAATAAGATTTAAAAAATGTCCAAACAAAGCAAAATGATACAGAATACTTACAAAATACCATTGAGTTAATTTTGTGTTGTCCAACTACTCCTAGGCATGAGGCCTACCCTGATGTATGTAATATACCCAGTGAGAGTCCATTGGAGGAAATTGATCTTTTTTTTTTCCCCATGGGTGTAAATTGCATGTAGTTTCTTGATCAGGGAAGAGAGCCTGTATCCACCCTCTCTCTCAGTACTGGAATATCTGGCTTGAGCCTGTGCAGTCTTACAAGTCCTGTTACAGTCTTTGTGAGTTTATGTGAGCATCTATCCTGTTGTGCCTGGAAGACACTGTTTCCCTGGAGACACCCGTCACCTCTGGTTCTTACTCTTCCTGCTTCCTTTTCCACCTATATCTGTGAGCTTTGAGGCAAGGTTTTTGGTGAAAACATTCCATTTAGGACTGAGTGAGCTCATGTGAGCATGAGTCATGTTGTGTCTGGAAGATACTGTTTCCTTTGAGTCAGCTGTCTTCTTTGACTTTTGCAATCTTTCTGCCTCCTCTTTCACCTAGACTCCTGAGTCTTGGGAGGAGGACTATGATGACAAGTTCCCATTGAGGACTGAGGGCTCCAAAGGCTGACATTCTCTAAATATTGTCCATTGTGAGTCTTGGTGTTATTTCCAATCTACTGCAAGAATCAACTTCTTTGATGAAGGCTGAGAGAGACATTGATCTAAGGGTATAACAGAATGTCATTAGGGGTCATTTTATTGCTATGTTCCTTTACCAGAATAATAGTATAAAAATTTCCCCTAGGCCTGTGGCTTATCTAGTCTTAGGTTCTAAGCCACTTTACCAATATCAAGTATAGATTCTATCTCATGGAATTAAAAACAGTGGTTGTTTACTCCCATAACATTTGTGCCACCATTGTACCAGTATATCTTCCAGGCAGGTCATTGTTGTATATCAAAGGATTTGTAGTTTGGAAATACTTGTGATTGCTTTTCTCCTCTAGTCTCATGCATAGTAACTTCCAATTCTATGTTGTTTAATCTTACCTTTAATTCTGAGAAAAGAAATCTCTGCATTAAGGTTTTAATTGTCCTTTTTCCCCACATCAAATTATTGAAAGTCTTTATCAAAACTTCAAACCACTGCTTGGATTACCTTAACAATTAATGTACACTATCTAATGACCTGGACATAAAGCTGTTTGTGAAATTTTGCTTCTGAAAATTGAGTCAATAAGTTTACAGTTTGTGCTCCACTTCTCCTATATGCCCATAAAAATCCAGAATTAAAATTATTTAATTAATGTAGAGTGCTCATTATTTTTAAATGAAAAGGTTTGTTTCACAGAGTGTTAGGAAAATGCCCCTATACACGGCCTGTTGAATTTATTTATTTATTTATTTTATTGTGACTGGATGCTCCAAATCTCATTGCTTAGAGTCTTGTAACAACTACCTGCTTGTTTTGTTTTGTTTTGTTTTTCTTTCACAGTCTCTTGGATTAGCATTTAAGTGAAAAACACCACATGGGTAACTGTTATATGAACCTGATATCTGGGAGCCTGGTACTATGGACTGAATGTGCTCCCCTCTTAATTCAACCGGTAAAATCTTAGTTTCCACGTGACACTGCTATTAGATGAGGTCTCTGTGCCACAATTAAGTTTAGGTGAAGTCATGATGATAATGGGATCCTCTTAATGGAATTAGTGCCCTTCTAAGAAGCAACCAGAGAGTTTCCATGTAGTCTCACAACCACACACTCAGCCTCACTAACCAGATCGCATGAGGATGCAACTGGAATCCACCATCTGCCAGCTAGGAGGGGAACATTTGGCAGTAATCTTAAGTGACTGGCACTAAGATGCTGCGTTTACTAACCTTTAATAGTGCAATAAATAAATGTCTGCTGTTTCAGCCACTCAGTTTGTGGTCTGCTGTAATGGCGAAGTAAATAGACTAAGACATCAATGTCTCTCTGCTTGTCTGTCTCTTGTTGTTCTTCCTCTTCCTCCTTTGTCCTCCTTACATTTCTCCTGCCCACTCCCTGTCTTTTCCTTCTATGTTTTCATCCTTCTGAGAACATGGAGCTCCGCATTTTTACAAGGTGACTCAGAGCTTCAAGAAACAGTGGGTATTTCATAAGACAGGGAATAGAAGCCAGCAGATTCCTAAGTCTTGAGACCTTATGCAGCACAGCATCATTTACACTGTATTGTGTTGTCACAAATAGATGTAGATCCTGCCCATGATAAGTTGAGTGAACACTTTCCCTCTCAATATTCAGCCTCTTCTCCTCTATGCCTCCCTAGATTTTAACTAACTATAGTACCAATCTAGGACTTGAAGTTCATGATTTCACTATCTTAATCTGGTCCATGTGCATATTTGACTCCTCAGATGTTGGGATTCTCATGAAAACTTGTCAACTAAAAGGACAAGTTATATCTATCTGCCTCTGTACATTCACATGAAATGAAGACAACCAAAGCAAAGTCACAACAGTTATTCCCATCAAAAAGTATAAACCAAGCTGAATAGAAGAGCTCAGTTTGAGCATAGTTGCATCCTTCCTCAAGATGGTTCTATGTCCTGAGAATGATTCTTCAGAGCTCTTAGTTTTGCCATATGAGCAATTGCTCATATTCCCTGGGTCTTTGCTCTGTTCCTGTAAGAAACTCTTAGACCTTTCCTTCTCTCCCTCTACTCTTTCCCTTTCCTTCCCTTCCTTCTCTTCTCCTCTTGCCTTCTCTCCTTCCTTCCTTCTTACTGTTTTGATTGACACAGGCTAGACTAGAACTTACTATATAGCACAAATTGGCTTAGAACTCCTGATTCTTCCACCTCAATATCTAAAGTTTTTGATTAGAGGTGTGTACCACCAGGCTTTGCCCAAGCTAGGTCTTTACTCAGGTACACAGGAATAGTTATGTTGCTTAAAAATTAAGTTCCAAAGGGCAAAATCCTCAGATAATAAGGGAGTCTTTTATTTAAAGAGTTGATTAAAAAAATCTTAAGTGTTTTTCTGAGGCCATCAAAAGATACTGTAGAATCCTAAATTTTACATTAATTCTGAGGCCTCATTCTATTAAGGATAACTTTGATTCACTGGAAATCCTGCCTCATACCTTCCACACTTGGAGAATATGTTGAAGTCCTATAAATGATTTTAAATTGTGTTTGTAAATTAATAGATTTTTAAAATTAATTTATCTTTATTTTATTATCATTAGCATTTAGAAGCATTTGAGGACTGGGAATGTAATTCAGTAGAGTAGTACTTGCTTTCAAAATAAATAAATAAATAAACAAATAAATAAATAAATAAATAAATAAATAAATATTTTCAAAGCAAGATGATTGATGAGAAGCGTCCTCTAGCAGAGAAAGGGGATCTAAGTAAGAAAAATAGATTCAATTCCAAAAAGTGGGAAAGAGAAAGAGCATCAGAGAGTCACAATGGTAGCCACAAGCAGCTGAAAAGTGATGGGAGGTCTATGAAAAGAAAGGAGCAAGGCAAACACAGCTTCACCTACATGGCTTCCAGACTGGATTGGAAGCAAAATCCTCATCCACAAAATAAGCTGGGCTGCTCAATTGACAAGATTCTGTCAGTCCCAGCCTCAGGACAAGCTTACAATCTTCATAAGTCTCAAATCCACTTACATATTTTCTTGAGACTTGGCAGATATTCTTCTAAGGGACTGATCATTAGTGGGGAAGAATCCCATTTCATCACTCTTTATGAGGATAGTGGATGGGAGCCATGTGGTGAAGGAGCTATTTTTAAAAACTGAGCAAACTGGGGTCTCTGAGAACAGAAGAAAAACATCAGTCAAGGAGCCTGAATTTATCCAAGTACTCTCTAAGTTGAGCAAGAGCCCTAACAGAGAGCTGTGGAGACTGATGAATTGAAAAGTGCAAGTTAAGAAGATTCTGCTTAGGTAAAGTATAGGGGGAAAGGAGCCATATTTTTGGTGGCCTGGAGTAGAGTTCATCAACAAAACAAGATGAATGGATGAAAAAATTATGGTATGCATTCATAAAAGAATTTATTTCATTTATAGATAACAGTGGAATTTTAATATTTGTGGGAAAATGGATTGAACTAAAGATCCTTACATTGAGCAAAATCATTTAGACTCAGAAATATATATATATATATATATATATATATATATATATTATATATATAAATATATACATACATATATCATACTTTCACATAAATAATGGTATAACTAAACACATATACTTGTATATACATCTCTATACACACATACTCATAAATATATGACATGAAAGTAGAAATGAGTCTGTAACAGAGTAGCAAGCAGTTTAATTGAGGGTGAGGAAGGAATAGCAGAGGGTAATGGAACATATGTATTATAAAAGCAGAAAGAAGGGAAACTATGTGTAGAAAGGAAGGAGTCCAGCAAGAAAGGGGGAGAGGGATATAAGGGAGCATGCTGGGAGTAGAAATAAGGATAAAACAAAAATGCTATCTGTATAAAATGCCACAATGAAACCCATTGTATATTAAAAAAACATTTGAAAGAGGGGCCAGGCATGATTTCTCACACCTTTAATCCCAGCACTTGAGAAATAAAGACAGGTGGATCATCTCTGTGAGTTCAAGCCTAGCCAATATGGGTGACATATACCCGTACCAAACATGACAAAACAAAACAACAAAACCATACAAAACAAAACAAATAAAAACCCTGAAGGGATAAAGGCAAGAAATGCTGTTGGAACTTTTCATATCTGCCTTGAAATCTCTGTAACCATGAATATATTTACTACACATATACCTCATGCAACAATGTAAAAGTCTAGTGCTACATGTCATGAGTGCTTCTGTCATTAGATAATGATTTTTATCTCACTTGCCTTTGAGGTTTGTGTATTTATACATGTGTGAGTGTGTGTGGAGCCCAGAGCTCAACCTTGAGTGTGGTTCCTCAGGAACTGTTCATCTGTCTGTCCTTTTTTGAGAAAGTGTCTGTCTCTAAGATCTGAGGCTCACCAATTTATCTCAACTGGGTCGTTGATGAGGCCCAAGGATGTACCTATCTCTTTGTGTCCAGTATCACTGTGCCCTGCTTTTTTATGACAGTATTGTGAATGAAACCAGATCCTGGGGCTAGTACACTCTTTATTCAAGGTTCTATTATTTCCTTCCAATGCTTGCTTTAGGACTTCAATTATAACAACCCCCACTAATGGTTACTATGTGTTGATGCCTGGCTTTCAGCCTCACTATTATTTCCCAACTGGTGCTCATCATTTGCCTTAGTTATAGATTCATCATTAACTTTCTTAGAAAATGGAAATTAATAATTATTTTCTATTATGCCTACATAAAATGTCTTTTAATTCCCTCAGTGCCACAGATGTTTGCTGCAAACTGAATATCCCCATACCAAACTATAGAACAGTAAGAATGGGTTTTATTTGGCTATTGGATAGACTACCCTTAATGAATTGGTATGTTTCCTGTCTAGAGAGAAAAGTGTAAATAGTTATCTTTCTACTGCAGATGTAATGCCTTTGCAACACATAGAGTTTGTGCACAGCAGGAAATTGATTCTGCTTCCTAATTATTGGCCATGAATGATTCAGAGAAAATAGCTCTAAAATAGAAATAATTATTTTCAAAAGATGTCATCTAATATTCATATGGCTTGTAGGCAATAGTCACATAACATAGTTCATTCATTTAAATACCCAGAGGCATGCCTCTAAACTAATTTATTTAAAAAAATATTTATAACAGTACATTTAAAATCAGGAATTAGGCTAGTGGCTTATTGTTGGCTTATTAATTAACACTATGACAGTGATTGTTTATGTGAGCCAAGATGTATTCTTTTCTTAAGAATTAATGAAATATTTAGGCAGGAAGGAACTGTGCAGAATAGAAAGCCTATTCTATATATGTCTCCTTGGAACTTGCCATGGCTGTGAGTAAAAGGCTTTTTTGTGTAACCTAAAAGGAAGTGTCATAGTTTAGCTTTGCTTGCTCTTCACTCGCTCCCTTCCATCCTTCCTTACTGCCTGGAATGAGGATGTTGTCATCTGTCCCTAGGAAACAAGCACCATAGCTGAAGGAAAGATGATGTCTTTGCTGAAAATTTAAAGTGTTATGCACTTCACACAAATATGTATGTAGAACCAAAATAACAGAAATAACTTAGAGTCATTTCAGAAATTGTTGGAAATTGCCATTCCTAAGTCAAAATAGATAATATATTTTTTATTTTAAAAAAACTTTTTTGAAATTATAAAATTGCAGCATTTACTCCCTTCCCTATCCTTCCTCCAAAACTTCCCACATACCCACCCCTGCTCTTTCTTTTTAATGAAGCTCAAGTGAGTAACTCAAAAGCAATTTTTCAAGATCAATTTATTCACTTATTCATGTGTATGTGTTTGTGGCTGTGTGAGTTTATGTGCACTATATACATAGAGGAGCATAAAGGAGTACTGAAGAAGACACTCAGTCTCCTGGAACTAGAATTATAGGTGCTTTTGCTCTGCTATGCTGATAAGTGGAATTGACCCTGGGTCCTTGGCAAGAGCAGTAAGTTCTCTTAAGCACTCAATAGAAATTTTAAAAAATTAAATAATCATTTGAGTGTCTCACAGCTACCTGTAACTCCAGTTCCAGATCAAGTGTCCTATTCTTGCCTCTGCTGGCACTTGTACACAATAAGTGGCATACATTCTCTCTCTCTCTCTCTCTCTCTCTCTCTCTCTCTCTCTCTCTCACACACACACACACACACAAAACACACACACACACACACATACACATCTTAAAAATGAAAACCTGTAGTTTAAATATGTAATAACTTCACAGATACCAAAAAATTATTATTGAAAAAAGAAATAATGGTTGGAAATTATCAAAACTGTTGAAGAAGATTGTTTTGAGATGTTACTTTTGTTTATGTTGCATTTGTTTAACTGTGAAGCTGTGTTACTTTGCCTGTCTGAAACACCTGATGGTCTAATAAAGCACTGAATGGTCAATAGTGAGGCAGAAGAAAGCATAGGCAGGGCTGCCAGGCAGAGAATATAAATAGAAGGAGAAATCTGGGAGGAGAAAAAAAGAGCCAGACAAGCAGGAGGGTACCAGCGGCCAGCCACTCAGCTACACAACAAGCCATGGAGTAACAGTAATATTTACAGAAGTAAAAGAATGGGAAAAGTTCAGAGGCAAACAGTAGATGAGATAATTTAAGGTAAGGAAAGCTGGTAAGAAACAAGCCAAGCTAAGGCTGGTCATTTATAATTAAGAATAAGCCTCTGTGTGGTTTATTAGGGAGCTGGGTGGCAGGCCCCTCAAAACAGCAAAAATACAATCAACAACACAAAACATTGAATGTCTTTATTTTCTGTAATTAAAATATTTTGTTTATATGAAAGCACCTAAGTGCTGATGAAGTAAAATCATTGCAACTCATGACATTCAATAGTAGAGAATCTGAGCTGAGATGTCTCAGGTATTGTTGCATGGTATCATGAATCATCAAGGTATACACCATACAAAGTGTTTGTTTAGAACAACAGTGATAAGAAACTACACAATGCACCAAAGCTGAGCTCTGCCGGAAATGACCTGGCATTATTATTATTTTGAATTATCTTTGGTTGTTGTGAGTTCAGAAAGCTTTTACTAACTCTAGCTCATGCCAAGTTGACATAAAAACAGCGAGAGCACTACTCGGTTGCTGAATATATCAGAAAACACAAGATTTACACACTTTTAAATTGCTGTGGATATCGCTCTGTGTAAATAAAGTTCTGATTGGCCAGTGGCCAGGCAGGAAGTATAGGCGGGACAAGAGAGAAGAGAATTCTGGGAAGTAGAAGGCTGGGGAGACACCACCAGCCGCAGCCATGAGAAGCAACATGTAAAGACAATGGTAAGCCACAAGCCATGTGGCAAAGTATAGATAAGCAGAAATGGGTTAATTTAAGATAGAAAAAGTAGATAACAAGAAGCCTGCCACAGCCATACAGTTTGTAAGCAATGTAAGTTTCTGTGTGCTTTCTTGGTTGGGTCTGAGCAACTGTAGGACTGGCGGGTAAGAGAGATTTGTCCTGACTGGGCTAACTACAAATGGCGCCCAATGTGTTGGCAAGAGTTTCCACCTAAAACCTGAGAAAAAAAGATTCTAAAACGGAGCTAAAAACAGCTTCCTAGTTGTCTCTCTCAAGTTAGTGGTAGCCTGCCAGTTTGAGCTACTATGGCAGGTTCCTGGCGTGTGTGTCTGACCTGCAGTGTGGCGGGAATGAGGAGTCTACAAGCAGCACTTTACTCTGCTGTGTGGTGGATTTAGCCTTTGCTAGTTAAAAAAAAGAAGAAGAAGAAGAAGCAGAAGAAGAAGAAGAAGAAGAAGAAGAAGAAGAAGAAGAAAGTTTCTGGGCTATGAACTGCTTCGATAGAACTGCTTCTGATAGTTGATGGTACACATGGCTCCAGACCCAGAGCTGGCGATAAACTGTACCACCGCCATGTTGGGAAGCTGAGGTGGGCTGAGCCAGAAGCCACAGTGGTGTTTCAGTCTTACAAAGATGGATATTACACAGAGAATCTGGTTTATGTTGTCTTTGGGATTTTTAAATGCAGAAAAAGATTTGATCATAAAAGCTGTTGAGTTAAACAAACATGTAAATTTTAAAGGTACCTTGACTTCAAAATTTGGATATAAGGATATGTTGCTTTGGAAAGGAGTCTCTGCTTTTGTTTCCACAGAAAGCTAGAGGCTGTGGATTTGTTCCAGAATAAGATACATCAGGTTTGATCAGCCAAGACCACCTGAAAGGTCTCCCATGACACCATGGCCCAGATGATCCAACATCCAGAATGGTTTCAAGGCAACTGGTTCAGAGGTTTACCCTCACAGAATACTCCATAATCCTAAAATTTTCTTTATGTTCCCATAAGATACAGCGCCCCCCTCCAGCAGGAAGTAGTAAGAAAAACTACGCCCAATTTCCCAAAATTATCAAGCTGGCTTTGGAAATGGAATTGGCTCACTCCTTCTCTAAACCCAGACATATTGCTAAAAGAAAAGGTTAGGAGATTCTCGTGTCCCTAATCAGAAGAGCCCTCTGGTGTGGGACAGAGAAAAACCAATATTTTTCTTTAAAACAGGTTGATTATAAATGAGATCTCTTTCTAAAGAAAAAAGGGGAATGTGATATAGATATAATAGGATAAAAGGGTAGATTAGGGGACTTACTTCTAAAGAGCAACAACTTGTTTAAAATGTTTTACATTGGTTTAGATTTTAGTCTATTGATACAAACTTAGTTAATTTTGTTATATTGTGTGTATATTTCTACCTTGTTTAAGGTATTATGTTTGTATAGCTCATTTTAAATTGTAATGGATAATTAAAAATAAATTAATAATTAGTCATCTATGATAATCATACTCATAGCCATGTTACTTAAGTCTTCTACATATACATAGAGATATTTCAGATAGATAGGTAATCTTCAAATACTTCAAAGACCTACAGAATATGGCATTTAAAATATTTTTAAAATTTACACTTTCTGGACAGTGAGGCATGTCTGCTCCTAGCAGCACCGTTTTACTTCAGAGAGGAAGATGGGCATTGAAGACACTTCATATGGAGTTTATCTTCATTCACCTTGGCAAAAATAGCCATTTGGACAAGAAACTGTTCTTGCCTGGACTGCTTGATCGACTGGACATGCAGGACCCATAGAAAGGTGACCACTGAACTTTGCTTGAAAAAATGGTCCTTCAGGTTCCTGCTTCACAGAGGAAACTGCCAGACATTCTACAGGACACTAAAAAATGTGACCAAGAGACTCTAGCCCTGTGGGCTGAAGACAAATGCCCCAACTTTACAAAGAAACATTAGGTGACTGTCCAGGCTGCCAGCTGTCTCTGTCTACTCTTGCAAGACTCCTGAAAAATGCTTACATCCTTCTCCCGGTTCTCAGGTAATATTATATCCTTCTGAGGTCTTTGATGTGGTTGAAGACTAGATAGTTATAATTTCCTCAGTTATGATAAAAGATACGTTAGATATAAAACCTTAGACTCATAAATATAAGATAGATAGGATATCTTCTTTAATATTGTAACTGTAATTCTTGCTTGATAATTGTTTTGTTATATGTAATTGTACTATGTAAAAGTTAAAACCTTCCTAAAAAAAAAAAAAAAAAAAGAAGAAGAAAAGGGGAAGTGCTGTGGATATCGCTCTGTGTAAATAAAGTTCTGATTGGCCAGTGGCCAGGCAGGAAGTATAGGCGGGACAAGAGAGAAGAGAATTCTGGGAAGTAGAAGGCTGGGGAGACACCACCAGCTGCAGCCATGAGAAGCAACATGTAAAGACAATGGTAAGCCACAAGCCATGTGGCAAAGTATAGATAAGCAGAAATGGGTTAATTTAAGATAGAAAAAGTAGATAACAAGAAGCCTGCCACAGCCATACAGTTTGTAAGCAATGTAAGTTTCTGTGTGCTTTCTTGGTTGGGTCTGAGTGACTGTAGGACTGGCGGGTAAGAGAGATTTGTCCTGACTGGGCCAGGCAGGAAAACTCTAACTACATTAAATGCACAGTATCTTTTGAGGAAGGAGATTTATTTGGCAAAATTTTCTGAATTTTTAAAGTTAAATTGGCTAGCAAGTTTTTCTCTTGCTGTCTTGATTTGTAAGTGGGATAGAATGCAACTAAAACAAGCTTTATTTTTGTTCCATTTCTCTCTGCATATATCTTGTCAGTCACCATAAAATTAGTGATTTTTCAGCGCAAGGTCATCTCACCAGGTGTAAGGCATTTACTTCTGCATATGTCTTTCTGCTTACACCATGGTTATGGAAATGAGGTGGTTTCTGTCCAGTGGAAACCTTTGAGAGATTCTACTCTCTATCTAAATTAATAAATATCTGTAGGAAAGCACTCAAAATTGCCTTTTTGGGTTTTCATTTATGAAAATTCTTCTGTTTTGTGACTCAAATAATAATCTCTGGCAAATGTAATTTCAGAAAATTTAAATAATACTTCTAGCAAAATGAAACAGTGAATGTCTATAATTCAAACTATTCAAGAGCTTGATTTCTTGATCTTGGGGATTTAAAGTTAGTCTGGGCAAAATAGGATGGGCTCTCTCAAACAAACAAACAAATGAAAACTAGAACTATTTCTAAGTTTCTGCAGATTTATAATTATGCTGGATAAAAATTAACAATTAATAATACATTCAATAAGTTATTTAAGAAATAAAACATATGAATAAATTTATAATGATTTTTAATAATATGCTTATAGTAAGCTTTTAATAACTTCTTATATTAATAACAGAGAAATTGGAGGCTGGGGATATAACTTAGACGTGTTGCCTCTGTAAGAACTGTGAGCCTCAAGTATTGGGAAAAAATAGGTAACTAATAGAGAAATTTATTTCACAGTAGATCTGCTACTATCTCATCACTATATCTCTTTGGATTAATCAAGGCACAGTCTTGGATATTAAAAAGTTTTAAAAAGCTTTTTCTCACCATC
Source organism: Onychomys torridus (assembly GCF_903995425.1). NCBI lineage: Eukaryota > Metazoa > Chordata > Mammalia > Rodentia > Cricetidae > Onychomys > Onychomys torridus. The sequence continues at coordinate 66,592,377 of NC_050443.1, read as the reverse complement.
AGTTCATCTCTTCTCATTATTCCATTGTCATGATGAAAACAGAGAGTCAGTTTTTTGCCAACATTACATTGCTACTATTTTTTTTTTTTTTTACATTTTAAGGAGCTTTGTAAAACTGATTTTTTTGAGTGTAGAATCATAGATTAACATCACATTTCCTAACCAGTGTAGCTCCCACCTGATCAGCAAGAAATGCTGCCTTCATGATAAGATTTATCAAAGACTTACAATATGATTTTCACCTAACCTGGGCATCACCTCAAGACTCATTTGGTGAAGGCCTAAGTCTATTACTTTCAAAGTCTTGTTAAATATAACAATGACACATTCCTGGTTTGTAAATAATACCGATAGTCTGAAATTACAGTAATTCAGGGGAAGAGTATTAGGCTTATCCAGACCTGCAATCTTGACATGCTTGATATCCTTTGTGCTCATGGGACAGTCTTTTTCTACATTCTCAAATCTGTCTTTGCCTCTTAGGTTGTGTCCCAAAAAGGACAAAGGACTCTAGGTAGAGATGGAGGCATGGCTCTATCATGTAGTAGTTCTGGGAATTGAGTCATGTGGCTAGCCTATTCAATATCTCATAACTTCTAAGCTAGTTTATTTATAATTCTTATTGTTGTCTCTATGTTTTGAAATTGAATGATGATTAAATACAATGGAAGAAATTATGTAATATACTTAAACATAGCATACATTAACAAAGTAAGTCTGTACCCTACAGTGTCATCTTTCAGCCTCTCACTAAAATTGATCATACTCTATTAGTGGTCAGGCTTGCAACAACTCACTTCTCTTGTCTTTTCATGTTTGCATGTACTTTTTATCCTGTTTTGCCAGTTGTCTCTTAATCATTTTTATGATGTTAGGATGGGTTTTGAACCCTTTCTATATTTCCAGATTATGCAAAATGAGAGAAATACTAGAAGGTATAGTCTGGAATGATTACAGATCTATGGTCAGAACTTGAGCTTCTAATTTCTTAGTCCAGAAATCTTTCAGTGTTGTCTGTTTTCTCTCCATAGAAAGCACACAACAACACCCATGTTAACGGACCACAGGGAATCAATCGATACCATTTATTTAGTTAACTGAGTTTTATATTAATGAGAGGAAACAAATTTACTGACATATATGCTATTTCTATTTCAACATATACTTAAATGATAATAGCATCTTCTGGTTTTGGTTTGAGTAGACAGTTCTCCATTGCATATGACAATAGATCAGATATGATCTACTAATCAGATTAATGTTCAGTGTTATAGGTCCTCATTATTTGAAACTTGGTCCATGAACAACACCATTCAGATCTCTAGGTATTTGTTAGAGTAGTACAAAGTCTCACTCCCGAGTCAGAATCTGCATTTCAATATGCCCCTTACCTTAAGCTTTGTGACAACAAGGCATGCTGTCTATAATTGTGGTCGCCAGACTTGATCACAAACAGGAATTCATTGAACCACAACAACAAAAGCAAAACAAAATAAAACAGAACAAAACAAAAACAGTCAAACAAATGCTATAGAGGACCCATGAACAACGTTCTAGATTAACTGAGATGGTTTTAGATATTTTGAAAATTTCACCAGGTAATTCTAACACACAGCTATGGTTGAGAATAATGAGAGCTATAATGCAGATAGATCATGTAGTTGAATCTGTTCAGTATTTTTCCATAGACCTTCATGTGTAGAATGGAGATCCTGTGCCACTTTCTTATTAGATGAAATCTAATAAGAAATAGACTTGTAAACAGAGGCGTGGCTTCCACTTCAGAGCAAGAGTACTTTTATGGAAACAAAAGACCTCAGAAACTCAACCTCTAATGTTGATAATTTTGTAAAAAAAAAAAAAAAATTAAATTAAATGTTGTAGGGGAGAATTAGTTTATTTAATTTCTGTAGGAAAAGTGGAATAATTATAGAGAAAAATCAGGAAAATGGTAAGATATGCTGAAAGCTTATATCCAACCCAAATTAAAATACTGAAACTCTAATCCCAATTTGATGGCATTTGAAAGTGAAGAATTTTCGAGGTAATTAAGCAGTAAAGTTTGGGCCTCCTGAAAAGGGTGATGTCCTCATAAGAAAAGACCAAGGAGCTAGCTACATCTTCAGGTCACCTGAGGACACAAAGGGAAGTCCATTGCTGGCATCCAGAGACAGCCCTTACTGTCTTGCCACTTTCCTGATTCTGCAGTTCTGGTTTCCAGAATAGTGAGGAATAAATTTCTATTGTTTATTAGCCATTATAATAGTATTGAGTGACCTAGGAACTGGGACGTGTAACATTGAAAAGAAACTCAGGACTGGAGGGTACAGAAAAGACCAGTGTACTTGGGGCAGGGTGTAGGGGGTGCACTGAGGCAAGGCCTAAGAAGTAAGGCCTTCCCTCTCAGTATCAAGAGAAGGAAGTATTAGATTTCTCTCTCCATTTGCCAAGATAGTCTCTCCTTTCCTTTCCTATGTCTCTCTCACTAGAAAGTTGTTTGAACAGCTTTAAGGACCTTCCCTAAAATCTGATGTTTTATGCAAAAGTGGCTGGAATGGAATATGTACTTTGAACTGCAGATTGGAAGTCACTGCTGTGGTTGCAATCTGCAGACACCAGCTGGAGAAGCCAGAAAGCTGATGTCCAGACTCACCCAGTCAACTAAATCAAAGGGCCTTTCTCTATTTGATGGGGGTGGGAGATTCCCTTAAATTTTCATTAGTTCCAACACTGTTAGTAATTTTTCAATTAGAAAAAAAGGATGATTAAATATATAAATATAAATGTATCTCTTTTACTTTGTACGGAGGAAATTCCTAACCCTATTAGTAAATTTTAATTAGGAAAACATTAAAAATAAATAAAATGTAACTATATCCATTTTACTTACTACCAAGGTAAGAAAGAGCTGGAACTACTTTTTATTGTTGACTGTACTTTCTACTACTCAATCATCTTGCATTTCTTTTTACAATTAACATTGTAGTGAGCATTATTAGCAAGGCATTGTGAAGCAATGTTATTGTATTGCTTTCATTAAATAATACTGTGCTAAATCTATGCTTTGTAGGTCTCCTTTGATTCTTTTTCACAAGGAGATGATTTCTACAACCAATTTCATTTTTGCTCTCTGCTGTATTTTATAGCATTTAATCAGCTCTTCCTTCACATTGTCTTCCCTTGAGCAGGTTATGAGCCTTTTTCTTTTGCTTTGTGGTGATCGTATGTGAAAAATTTGGTATGTGTTATTATACAATGCTACACATATATGTTTTTAATGCAATCTATATTAAAATATTGTGGTTGGTAACTTACTGCTTTCCTCACACAAATGCACATATAGACGCGATCATTGGAAGAGACTGCTGTGAAAATGACCGTTCTGTCTGTGTGTAGCACTGTCTGCATTTGTCCTCTACACCATTCTCATAATAATGCTCGATTATGAGCCAGTGAGATGGGTTAGCTCATGAAGGTGCTTGCCACAGAGCCAGACAACTTGTGTTTGATTCCAGGAAATCACAGGGTGCAAGGAGAAAACAGACTCCAGTAAAATGTTCTCTGACCTCCTCAGATATGCTGCAGAATACACACACACACACACACACACACACACGCAGGGAAAGGACATAAAATATAATGAACAAGTCACAACCCAGAGTTTATGAAACACTAACAATATAATACATATTTGAAGCAAATGTACAGTTCTATTTTAAATTCAAGAAAACTGAAACTGAGAGGAAGCGGGTTAATTTTCAAATGGAAAAGTGGAGACTAGAAGTCATTTCTTACAGTCTTGATTTTGAGTAAGTGCAACGTGGTATATATACACAATGGAGTACTACTCAGCAGTAAAATAAAAAATGACATCATGAAATTTGCAGTGTGGTACAAACACACAATGGAGTACTACTCAGCAGTAAAAAACAATGACATCATGATTTTGAGTAAAAGATGAGCTCTTCTTTTGTTATCCAGGTAAGGACCACACTAAGACTTTGGCACAATTTCCGGTTCAGTCTCCTGAGTTGCTTTCGCTACAGCACACACATCATGTCTGGCTTGTCCTCATTAACTATCCTATCTGGCATCCATCAGTGGTCCTTGGTATTTCATTTGATTTAACTCTTGCAGAAACAATTAACAAGTTCTTGTGAATTGTTCTTCAGTTTAACTTTATCTTTTTCTATGTCCTTAATGATGACTTTCTTAATGTCTCACACTCAGACTACTACAGGTCTTTATATCAGCTCATTTAGATTTTCTACAATGTATTTGTATCATATTTGCCATCTCCCAATTCCTAGAAGTTTCCCATTTCCTGCCCACCCAATTCTGGGTCCTCTTTTGTGTTTTTAAACACAGAAACTCTAATTTGTGCTGCCAAGATAATCTTGAATATTTGACCAAACAATGGATGTGTGGCCATTCACTTAAGTGTTGCTCTACCTATCAGGGGTTACTCCCTTAAAGAAAACTGATTCTACTTTTCCCAGAAACTATCAATTGTCAATAGCTTCTAAGTTATTGCTGTTACTTTGTGTCCGATTTTATTCTCAATGCTGGATTTTATCTAGCTTAAGCTTGTACAGATCTTGCGCCTGCTGTCATAATTACTGTGAGTTCATATATGGAACTACCATATTGGGTCCAGAAAACAATTTCTTTGCATTTTCCACTGCCTTTGTTTCTTACATCTTTCTGTCTCCTTTTCCACAATCATCTCTGAGCCTTGTGGGGAAAGGGACTGATATAGATGCCCAGTTCCAGTCTGAGAATTCCTCAGTTTCTTATTGTTAGTTTCTTTGCCCACTATGGTTCTCTGCGTTAATAATCAACTGAAAAAGAGGCTTTTATTATGAAGACTGAGAGATGCACTATCCTATGGATACAATGCTAAGTCAGTAAGGGTAGGTTTTTTAAAAAATTGTTATTTATTTTATTTTATGTGTATAAGTGTTTTGCCTGTATGTATGTATGTGTGTGTGTATGTATGTATGTATACATACCTGGTATCATCTGAGGTCAGAAATGAGGTTCAGATCTCCTGTAACTAGAATTACAGATAGTTATGAGCCATGATGTAGGTGCTAGGAACCAAACCCAGGCCCTCTCTCAGAACAACTGCTCTTAAGAGCTCAGCCTCTCCCCAACTGCATTAGGAGTAGATCGACTACTATGACTATTTAATAGAATGATAGTAACAGGTTTCCCCTATGCCTAGAGCCAGTCTAGCCCCAAGTTTTTGGTCCCATAAAGGTGCCAGTCATGAGTTTCATCTTGAGGATTGGGCATTAAATACAGTCAGAAGGTGGTTGGTTACTTCATGACATTCATACCACTACTGCAACAGTGCACATGTTTTGGCAGCCAGTCATTATTGTAGCTCACAGGGTTTACAGCTGTCTAAGTCTGATGCTTACTTTTCTCCTCTTGTAGTATGCATAGCACAATCTACACTCTGAGAGCTTAGGCAGTGAAGAGGATATTTCCAGGGAGAGAACCAGCTTTATTTCTCCATGTTCTATGGTTTGGTTTGTGTTTGATTTACCAACTGAGTCTTACCATGAAGTTCTGGGAGTTACAAAGAGCACTGACAATAGCCTGTAGTGTTTGTGGTTACATGGGACATCACTGGCCAATAACGTCAAAAAATGTTACCCATTCCTAGCTTTGGAATTATTAGTTGTTAGCCTGTGATGCCTTAATTAGTCTTTCTTTAAGATATGCCCACTCCCATTCATTAGGTTAAAGAGAAAGCAACATGTCCCATTTATATCTGTTTGTGTTCCTCCAGTTCCAAAAGCAAATCTACAGTATTTAGTAACTAATCAAAGGTTCATACCTTGAGTTCATTTGATTCAATTTAGTCTTTATTAGAAACCCGGAAAATCCAAATTTGTCATCAAACTTGAGTGGAACAGCCTGAGAAGAATCTCATATTGAACACAGAGTACAATTTATCTTGCCACAGAGGACTTGAGCTTGTAGAACAGTTTATCAAGTGTTTACTGCCAAATCTCCATCACCAAGACAGTGAAATTATGAATACTTAAGTATTTATTTTACCAAATTCACTACTACACAAATGCCACCAAGGCATAAAGTAATATCCCCAAATCACCAGCATTAATGTAATTTTCATTCAATTCAAAATACCAGTCATAAGTTTTGCCATCATTATGCTTGGTTTTCATTCAGTTGATTGGACTATTCACCTGAAAGCAAAGCATGCCATCAGCCTACTACATCCATTTCACTATGGTCTACCCCACACAGGGCTTCCACTAATAATTTGAATCTGAGCAAGAGAACCAACATAGAAACTAGATTATTTCTAGTAGAATAATTGTATCAGTAATTTATGGAATGTACTGAAGATGGAGTTATCTAACTTAGATCCTTTCACCAAATATATCAGAGGAACAAAGAAAAAGTTTTACAATAAATACACATTAATAAAGAAGATGATAGGTAAGGCAAGAAGTCCTTCAAACAGAGCTGTCCAACTTTTCACATCACAGCTTGGCTTTGTAACCAAACAAATATGTTGAGATGCATTCATAGCTATCCTGGGAAGCATGCAGGCCTACAAATTGAACACACCTGCTAGAGATTGTAAAAATAGAAAATTAAAATTCTCTCATTTGTGTAAGTAAACAGACACAACTCATCATATACATATATTTTCAAGATAAACAGTAATTAGTCCTAAAGCTGAAAGACTTATAAACATTCAATATGCAGACAGTACTAAGCTACCCCTCTGAAAGGATCTTTTGACCCCTCAAAGGGTTGCAATCTATAGTTTGAGAACCACTGTCCCAAGCGTATTGCCAGGATGTTTCTTTTAAACCAGAATTCTTAGGTCATTTTCTTGGTGCATCATAAGATAGAAATATCCTAGTTTCCACTGTTTAGAGTTTGGTGCTCATAACTGTGGACCTAACTTTAGCCTTTTAGTAATTAATTAATTAATTAAAGATCACATATTAATAACACAAAACATTTTATAAACTTAAAAATGTCTAATAGCCTTATAAATTTAAATATTTTAAAAGCTATTCCTTGAAGTTTGTCCATTTTAAATTTAAATTTTCTGTAAAACTCCAAAATTTCCTCTTAAAGAAGTTTAAAATCTCACAACTGTGTGCCCTTGCAATAAAAGTATCATTTTTACTTCCAGAGGGGGGGGGGAAACATGACATAACCATAATCTGGACAATGGAAAACCAAATCCCCACAGTGCAAGCAATTCAATGCTCAACGTGTAGGATTCACTCACAGTCCTCTGGGCTTTCCCAAAGGCTTAGGTCACCTCTTTGGCCCTGCCCTTGGAAACACAGGTAGTATCCCTTCTAGACCGCGGGCAGCCCCATTTCATTGTGCCTGGTGTTTCTGGTGACTATCACATGGCACTAGTATCTCCAAAACTGCTAGGATTCTTCTCCTAGGTTCCCTTTAAGAACTCTAGCCCTGCCACACAGTGGCAAGCCTCAGCTGTTCTCCATCACTATTCACATCTTTAAAACCAATCTTCCTGGGTGCCTCTTATATTACAAATTTTGGTTGCCAGTACAAGGTATGTTTTTGTATATGAACACATAGAGGTGCATCTTTAATATCTCATGAAAGAAGCTTTGTTTAAATCTTATATTTTATAAACCTTGTTTTCAGAATAGAAATTATCAAACAAAATCCATACTAAACCAGAGTATCTTGGAGACCTGTTGTTGCCTCCTCTGCTTTTTTTTTTTTAAATGTGGTAACCTTTAATCAGGATGGTGGTGCAGTCACATGACATCCATCCTCTCCAACCTTAGCCAAGATGGCTATCAGCCATGTGCTGCCTGTATTCTGATGGGGAAAAGAAGCTAAGATGGCATCAATCCACTTGCTGCTTACATTCCAAAACAGGGTCATGGATCCTTTAAGATTACTTATGCCATTCTGACAGGTATAAAATGATATCTCAGAGTTGTTTTGATTTGCATTTCCCTGCTGACTAAGGATGTTGAGCAATTTCTTAAATGTCTCTTGGTCATTTGGGATTCTTCTGTTGAAACACTGATGACAGCTTTTGTTGGATAGGATGTGGAACAAGAGGAACACTCCTCCACTATTGGTGGAAGTGCAAACTTCTACAGCCACTCTGTAAATTGGTATAGCAACTTCTTAGAAATTGGGAATCAATCTACCTCAGGACCCAATAATACCCTTGGGATAGCATATACCCAAGAGATGCTCAATCATACCAGGAGGACACATGCTCAACTATGTTCATAGCAGCATTATTCATTACAGCCATAACTTGGAAGCAACCTAGATGTCCCTCAGCCAAAGAATGAATAAAGAAATTGTGATACATATACACAATGGAGTATTACTCAACTGTCAAAAATTGACATCATGAAATTTGAAGGGAAATGGATAGAACTAGACAATATCAACCTGAGCAAGGTAACCCATACTCAGAAAGACAAACATGGTGTGTACTCAATCATAATTGGATACTAGATGTAAAGTAAAGGATAGTCAAACTACAACCCATAGTTCCAGAGAAGCTAAGAAACAAGGAGGACTCTAAGAGAGATGTATGAATCACCTTGGGAAGGGAAAATAGAGAAGATTTCAGTGAAAAAACTGGAGATGAGGGGGTGCAAGAGAGGGGATGGGGGATGAGAACATGAGGGAACAGGATGGTGGAGTTGGGGGAGGGATGGAGTGGGAGAGCAGTGAAAGGGATACTTTGATAGAGGGAGACATTATGGGGTAAGGGAGAAACCTGGTGCCAAGGAAATTCTCTGGTATCCACAAGGATGACCCCAGATTAGACTACTAGCAATAGTGGTGAGGGTGCCTGAACTGACATATGCTAGTAGTCAGATTGGTGAATACCTTAACTATCTATCATCATAGAGCCTTCATCCAGTAACTGATGGAAGCAAATGCAGAGATCCATAGCCAAGCACCAGGCCAAGCTCCAGGAGTTGAGTTGAAGAGAGGGAAGAGGGATTATATGAGCAAAGGGGGGTCAAGATCATGATGAGGAAACTTACAGAGATGCTGAACCAAGCTCACATAAACTCATGAGCTTTAGACTGACAGCTGTGGAACCTGCATGAGACTGGACTAGACCCTTGCATAAGCAAAGAAGTTGTGTAGCTGGGTGTCTTTGAGGGGCCCCTGACAGTGGTATCAGGATCTCTCCTTGGTGCATGAGCTGATTTTCTGGATCTCATTATTTGTGGTTGGACATCTTGCTCACCCTTGATGCAGGGAGGAGGGGCTTGATCCTGCCTCAACTGAATGTACAAGGTTTTGCTGTCCCCACATGGGAGAACTTACTCTTTTGGAGGAGATGAGGGGTAGATTGGGGGGCGGTTAGGCAGGGTTAGGGAAAGTGGGAGGAGGGATGAGAGGGGGATTTGTGGTTGCTATGTAAAATGAAAAAAAATTTAAATAAAAAATTACCTATGCACAGATTTCTTAAAACTGTAAACCCCTTGTTATGGGTTTTAAGTTTACTTTCTTTCATAGATATTTATCCATAACCCCTAAACTTACAAATTTTAAAGAACAGAAAGTTCACATAATAATCTTACAAATTTTGAGATAAAGTTTATAGTTTACTAAAATTTTAGGCAGTTAAATGAAACCAAGAGTACATTTTGTTTGGCTGTTCTTCTTTGCTCTCTTTTCTGTGACAGAGTCAGGTGAATCTCCTGACACAGGACATAGAGGAAACTTCTAAATATCTTTGGGTTTAGAGAAGGGAGAGGCATAACCCAACTCTAGAACCAGCCTTTCAATAGGTAGGAGAACATAGAACTTTAATGTTATCCACACCCAGAAGACATGAATCCTTGCTAATGTGAATCCAGTGACCAGAAAGTTCACAGCTATCAAAAGCAACCATGGCAAACAGCATTAGTGGTGGCAGCTGGAGGCTGGCAGTGGCAGAGACAGCCCAAACAGTAAACACAGAATTAGAAAGCTCACACACTCAAAGGAGACAAGTGAGAAACAAAACATGCAGTGTCTACAGTCATTCATATTCATACATTCAGCTGAGCCTGACCCATACCAGTCTGGGCTCCTATATTGCCACAAAACTTACAGATATATGGGAAAACATAGACCCATTCATACACACACAACACAAAATAGTCAGACAAAACTTTAAACAAAAGAGCCAGGTGGGCATTGAATGTCTTGCTTTTTGCCCTGGATGGGAGAGTATTTGGGATCCCATTGGACCCCCTCCACATCTCAGATACCACAGAACAGAATCAGACTATGTTTCACCAGGAAGCCTCTGTAGATGCCTGCTGCTTTTCTCATCATGGCAGTTCACTCTCTTAGTCCACAAAAACTGAAGGCAGGCCTTGGAGCCTTGCAACATTTCAAAGCATGTGTCTGCTGAGCTGCCCCTCAGCTCTGGACTTCTGAAGTAAAGGTCAGGCTTTAGGATTTGGGTGGGTGGTGTGATTCTTGGGGGCATCTAGAAAATGTTAAACTTGCTGGATGAAAATAAGTATCACAATTTTGAGCCAAAGTTGAAGTAATCTTGAATCAAATACTGGCCAGGATGATGGACTCTGATCAGGTCTGTTCTGGGGTTCCCAGAAAATGGCCACAAGCTACATTGGCCAGGTACCTATAAAGGTAAACCCACAAGGTTATGTATTTCCCTGCCTTCATCCACTGGGGGCAAGCACACATCCTGACATACTTCCTGTATATATACCTCCTACCTATGTATGATCAAGCACATCTGTTTCAGTTGAGTAACACAAGTTTGTTTAGGGAAGTGAAGATATGTGGCTTATTAGCATATATGAACAACAGCCTCCAGAATCTCAGGAATATCTTTCCTTGGGTAAAGGGACTACAAACTAAAGGCATTTTTGTTTCATTGATCTCTTAGGCACAGTGATTATAACTTAAGACATAACTTTGGCCCTCACACTTCTTCCTTCCTTTCTTCCTTCTTTATTGCTTTAATTTCAATTTTCAAGTCTTAAACCATTTCCTTCACCTGTTTGACTTTTTTTCTTGACTTTCTTTAAGGGATTTTTTGATTTCTTCCAATTTTTTTGTTTGTCTTTTCCTTGATTTATTTCAGGAAATTTTTTCATTTCCTCTTTAAGGTCCTCTGTAATCTTCATTAAGTTATTTTTAAGGTCCTTTTCTTGTGCTTCAGTTGCATTGGAATATTCAGTTCTTGCTGTTGTAGGATCACTGGATCCTGGCGGGGCCATCCTGCCCTTTCTATTGTTGAATGTATTCTTAATCTGGCATTTACTCATCTGTTCTTCCAACTGGTGTGGGTTGTACCTGTGCCTATGTAGTCTGCTGGGGTGGTGGGGGAGGCCTGGCCATGGAGTGGATGACCAAATTCAGGGAGGATGAGCAGGTTTGTGGGGTTGGGCGGCTGAGTGTCTTGGGGGAACAGAATCCAGTGGGTAGCAGTGGTGGTGGTGTAGCCCTGGGGGACTGCCACAGAGCAGTGGAGTTCCACCAGAGTTGGAGGCAGGGTCTAGCTGCCTTGTTGGTACTGAGATGTAAGAGGGAGGGTCACGGGATGTACTGTGGGGTTTACGGTCTGGTCCTTGGGGCATTTCAGCTGGGAGACCAGTCACTCTCCTGTTCCTCCTGCTGTGGCCTGCACCTTTGCCTATGTAGTCTGCTGGGGTTGTGAGGGAGGGCTGGCCACAGAGAAGATGACCAGGTTCGTGGGTTTGGGGAGTGGGTCTTGGGCAAACAGAATCCAGTGGTTTGGGGAGTGGGTCTTGGGCAAACAGAATCCAGTGGTGTGTGGTGGTGGTAGTGCAGCCTGGAGGCAAGTCTCTCACCTGCTTACAGGCTGCTGGGGATTGGCCCTTCCTTCCTTCTACCCCACATTTTTCCCCACCCTTCTTTTCCTTCTGCATAGTGAGGAGGATTGGCTCCAAGGCCTTGCATAGGCACTCTACTACTAAACTGTATGTCTAGACCATCTCTCTTTTATTATTAATGATTCTAAGAAAACATGGTACATTTTGACAATTAATTAACGTTAGATAAAAATATTCTACAAAGGTACATTTAAAAATTACCAGATTTTACAAAAATATTGAAATCATATACCATGAACATAGTAATAACTATCACCATTTATTTAGGATTTTAAGATCGAACTTGTTTTAACTTAATACAATTTAGGGTATGCTCATGTGATTATAGATGTAACAGAATAGTTTATGTGATTTTCATGTAAGCATACAGCCCTTTTTATATATTTTTATATGTTTTAGTAATATACATAAATATTTAGTATGCAGTGCATGATCTATAGTAAAAAAGTATAATTTTTAGTCCAACTAACTTTCCTAACCTTTAGACAATGGTAATTTATTCCATTATATAAAATGGAGTTATATAAAAAATATTTTGTGGGGTTGGGGATTTAGCTCAATTGTAGAGTGCTTGCCTAGCAAGTGCAAGGCCCTGAGTTCAATCCTCAGCTTAAAAAAAAAAAAAAAAAAAACAACAACAACCAAAAAAACCCCCAAACTTTGTGTTGTTTCTTGCCATTAAATTTTCCATTATTTGAATATAACACTCCAAAATAAGTGTACCTGGATAGAATTTTGAGAAATGTGGCAATCTGTAGATTCTCAAAAGGAATTTGTAATGGAAAAGGCACACCAAGTCCAATGATGAGCATCAAAGCCATATGTGAACATAAAATGGGGCACTATAGAGCCTATATGTGATTATCCAAATATAACTCTCAACTAATGATAGATTCTGGAATTCTCTCTCTCTCTCTCTCTCTGTGTGTGTGTGTGTGTGTGTGTGTGTGTATTTGAAACTCCTATGTATAATACCTCATATCACAGTATTAAAACTTACATATTAAATACTGAGAAAGATTCTAATGATTGGTTTATTTATTTAAGTTTTTTAATCAATAAAGGATGTTTACACAATGACATGAAAACAAAAAATAAACTCACATTATGTACCAATACAGAAGAGTAAGCAAATAACTTGTGTGTTACAAATCTTCATAAAGATAATATATGCCATTTGATCAAGAAAAGTATAATCTGCCAGGAGTCACATTTTTAATATTAATTTAAAAATATTGCATCATGTATTGCATCCTGTGGTTTTCTCTCTCTCCTCTCTTCCTCTCCTACAAGTCCCTCCCCACCACATCCCCTCTCCCCCAGATCCATTCCTCCTCCTTTCCTTTCAGAAAAGGCAGAACTTCCAGGGATATGAACAAAACATGGCATGTCATGTTCTAATAAAACTAGGAACATCCCCTCATATAAAGACCAGATGAAGCAACCCAGTAAGAAGAAAAGGGTCCCAAAAGCAGTCACCATGTCCATTGTAAGGAGTCCGACAGGAACAACAAGATACACAATCATGGGGTAGGAGAGATGGCTCAGCAGTTAAGAGAACTGACTGCTCTTCCAGAGATTCTGAGTTCAATCCCAGCAACCACATGGTGACTCACAACCATCTGTAATGAGAACTGGCACCCTCTTCTGGCCTGCAAGTATACATGCAGACAGAACGCTGTATATATAATAAATAAAGAAATCTTTAAAAAAAAAGATACACAATCACAGCATACATGCAAAGGACATAAGTGAGACTCATACAGGCTCCCTAATTGTCAGCTGAGTCTCTTTGAGTCCGTATGAGTACTGGTTAATTGATTATGTATGTCGTTTTCTCATAGTGTCTTGACTCTTCTGGCTCCTAAGTTCCTTCATTGCCTTCTTCCATATCTGAGTTCTGTCTAATGTTTGGCTGTGGGTCTCTGCATCTTCTCCATCAGTTTCTGGATGAAGCCTCTCTGATGCTGATGATGATTATGCAAGACTCTAGTCTACAAATACAGCAGAGTATCATTAAGAATCATTTCACTGACTTTTTTTTTCCAGATCCTGTTTGGTTCTAATCAGACTCTGGTTCCTGGCTACCCAGGCAATATCTGGCATGGGTCTCAATTTAGATCAGTCATTGGTTGGCCACTCCCACAAGTTCTATTCCTACTTTACCCCAGCATATCTTGCAGATTGGACTAATTGTAGATGGAAGGTTTTGTGGCTGGAATGGTGTCCTAATCTTTCCATTGGAAGACTTGCCTGGTTACAGAAGATGGCCAGTTCAGGTTCCATATCCTTCATTACTAGACATATTCACTAGGGTCATCCCCATGAATTCCTGGGAGTTTCCATTGCACTGGGTTTCTACCTTGTCTCTGAAATGCCTCCTGATTCCAGTTGTCCTCCTACCTAACCCTCACCTAATCCATCATGTTCCTGTACCCATCTGCCCTAGTCTACTCATGAAATCAATTTATTTCCCCTTCCCAGGGAGATCCAAGCATCTCACCTTGGGCCTTCCTTGTTGTTTAGCCTCTCTGGTTCTGTGGATTGTAGCATAGTTATCCTTTACTTTACAGCTAATAGCCACTTATAAGTGAATACATATCATGTTTGTCTTTTTGGGTTTGAGTTACCTAGCTCAGGATGATTTTTTTTCCAGTTCCATCCATTTGCCTACAAATTTCATGATGTTATTTTAACAGCTGTGTAATGCTCCATTGTGTAAATGTACAACATTTTCTTTAACCATTCTTAAGTTGAGGGACATCTAGGTTGTTTCAAGTTTCTGGCTATTATTAATAAAATTATGAACACAGTTGAGCAAGTGTCCTTGTGGTAGAATGGAACATTTTTTAGCTCTATATATCCAGAAGTGTTATAACTGGGTCTTGAGATCAATACCCAATTTCCAGAGGAACTGCCATATTGACTTTCAATGTGCCTGTACAAGTTTGCACTCCCATCAGCAATTGAAGAGTGCTCTCCCTGCTCTGCATCCTCATCAGCATGAACTGCCACTTGCATTTTGATCTTAGCCTTTCTGACAGTTGTAAGATGGAATGTCAGAGTTGTTTTGATTTGCACTTCCCTAATGACTAAGGATGTCGAACATTTCTTTAAGTGTTTCTCTACCATTTGAGTTTCTTCTATTGAGAATTCTGTTTAGATCTGTACCCTGTTTTTAAATTGTATTATTTGGTTTGTTGATGTCCAGTTTCTTGAGTTCTTTTTGCATTTTGGATATTAACCCTCTGTTGGATGTAGGGTTAATGAAAAAATTTTCCCATTCTACAGGCTGCCATTTTGCAGAATTTACATGTTAACTAAAGAATTACTCTTGAGTACCTAAGATCTAGCATCTATTCTATCACATGGTATACTCATGATGAAAAATATTGAGAGTCTTGCTACATATCAAAGTCTTCAGTTTGACAACTCTCTAACTTCATGCTACGTCTATGGGTCTGCAGGTGTGTGTGACACCAAGCTTAGTTTACATGTATTTTTATCAAGTGACTCAAAAAAAAAAAAAACAGATCGATGAAAATAATCATAGTTTTAAGTCAAAAGGAACAAAAGGTATCCTGAAAATAAGATGTGAGAGCAAAGAATAAAACATGGAAAATTAAAACCCTGTATCTTGTGTATGTGTGTATATGTGTACATGTTCTTATGTGTAGATATCTGTGCGCAAGAGTGAATGGAAGCCAAAAGTCAACATTTTAATCTTCCAGTGTAATTTTTGAGACAGGGTCTGTAGATGTAACAGTCTTTTTTAAAAATTATAGTTGTGTTTTAATTTTACATATTAGCCACGGGTTCCCCTGTCCTCCCCCCTCCCACCCCTGACCCCACCTTCCCCCTTGCTTAGCAAGCATAAGGCCCTGGGTTCGGGCCTCAGCTCCGGAAGTAAAAAGAGTTGCTGTGGTCATGATGTAACAGTCTTATTAAATAAGAAACACAGAGTCAAATGCAGAGTTAAAAGCCCAAGAGGTCAGAGCAGTAGCTAAGAGCTGAGACTTAAAACAGCCTTCTTACCCTTCCTACCACTGCTGTTCTTCCTCTCAGAAAGAGACCTACTTCCTGTGTGTCTGTCTTTTTATTGACTTTTGGTTCTGTCTTCTTATTGGTTGTAAACCCAACCACATGACCTCCTCATCACTGCCTGTCTATACAGACCTCCAGGTCTCTATAGTTGGTATTGAGATTAAAGGCATATGTCTCCATGCTGGCTGTGTCCTTGAACACACAGATATCTGCTTGTCATGTGATCGGGATTAAAGGTGTGCACCACCGCCTGGCTTCTGCTATGGCTTGCTATTAGCTCTGACTCCTAGGCAACTTTATTTATTAACATACAGATAAAAGCACATTTCAGTACAAATAAAATATCACCATAAGGCTCTCTCACTGAAACTGAAGATTGCTGATTAGCTGGACATGGTGACCACCAAACCCCAGGGCCTGTCTCTTCTACCTCAGGACTTAGATTATAGATGTGCATCACCACACTTGATTTTTATGTGGGCAATGGGTATATAAATTTAGGGCCTCATGCTTGTACCGCAAGCATTCTACCAGCAAAGCCATGTGCCTAGTCTTCTAGTATCTTCAAGAGCAATGGAGCAATAAAAACCCAGGGAGAGATATTCTAAGCAATATTTTAGGAGAGGAAATATTTAAGATAAAGATAATAAATCAAATCATTTATGAGAAGAGGTGGGAAAGTTACCTCAGTTCAGATCGAAACTAATTGGCAAGGTTAACTACTACATAGCTCTCTATTTGTATATGTTACCCTTTGAATGCAGTTCAACTTCCACCTGAGACAGATCAATAATAGATGCAGTGAACTCTGACAAACTCAGCTCAGAATATGAAATCACTTGGCATTGTTGTGGAATGTGGCAGAGGAGAGCAAACCCAACTAAAATGGTTTGGGCAAGAATTCTTGCAAATGTGTATGATATTTTAATGGAAATTCTATGTCCACAATACTGACTTCATATGTGCACTCACATTACCATGACAACCAGGAGCTCTCTATAGTTCACTGTGGAATAATGACTTGCTTATGCCTGAACATCTAACATAACAGTTTTTCATCCCACTAACAAAAATTAAATTGAAAAAAGAACCTTAAGCCAAATTTGACTTCAAGGAGGAAACATATTTCTGAAAATAAACATCTAAAATAATTGCTGGTTGCATTTTCTTCTTAATTCTGAGACTAACTCCCAGGATATGTTAGTGTAGCAAAGTCTTGACAATGAATGTTTTTGGTGATGAATAGTAGAATTCTTAAGTGAAGATGACTTTGCAGCATGAACTTGAATAATAATAATAGCCAGGGCCGTGCTGGAAGCATTTAGCTGACAACTGCTTCTCTGGGAAAGGAGAAATGCAAGCCTGGTCAATTAATTACATTTCTACACAAAATCTCTCCTGGAAGACTTCTTGTTTTCAATTCCTTCCACATCATTGGCACATTATTGAGGAGTAAATCACATCCAATAAGCACATCATTTTCTCTGATGCTTTGCCTTCCTTCTGTCGGCTCCACATAAGCCACTGCCAGGTACTGTCCTAATTTGAAAAGACCCCAATCAATCTCTCTCTCCCTCCCCCTCTGTCTGTCTATGTGTCTCTGTCTCTGTCTCTCTCTTACTGACAAGGCTGATTGGCACATGAAGAATTATAGTAGCATTTTATATTCCCAGAGCTCTTTCTCAGTAACCACTAAAGATGCTGCTGAAAGGAAGCTACATCCTTGGGGCTGAAGCCTTTCATGGGGTAATGAATGAGAGCTGGGTATGATCTCAATTGTCTATCATAGGAATGGAAGCAAAAAGACTTGAGGGAGAAAGGGCTGACCTTACTGTCTCTACACTTAAGGAAATTCTACTTCACATGGTCTGGGAAAGACAGAGGAGAGCCAAAAGAAAGTCGACTTTCAAGTGCAGAAACTAACATATGCAACAACCTCTGTTTCCAAAAGGGCTTGGCGTCTTAATGTAAGTTCTATTTGTTCTTTTCCTCAGCTCCAAAGCATTCCTGTACCTTGCTTTTTATATTTGTAAATAAGTTATATTTTATTATTTTCTTTTATTTCATGTGATAGATATGGACCTTTTGCCTGAATGCTTGTCCAAGCACCTCTTTTGTGTCTTATGCCTGCAGAGACCAGGAAAGGGTGTCCAATTCCCTGCAACGGGGGCTACAGACAGTATGTGCTAAGAATCATATTCCCTTTGGAAAAGCAGTCAGTGCTCCTCATGACTGAGCCATCTCTCTAGCTCCTGGAAGCAAGTGATCTTGTAGCCTGGAGGTAGCCACAGGAGACAGCTCTTCTTTCTCTAAATCAAAACATTTTTTTAAATTTTTTTCTCAAGTTGCTCCTTAGTTGCAGGCACTGTTTTGGCTGAGAGTGAATGAACGTTACTAATTGACAAAACCTTTGCCATGTAAAGACACAACCTTATTAAATCAGTCATAGAAAGACAATATTATGCTTTCTGTCATTTGAAAGGCCTTGGCTTTAAAGATCCATGAATTCATGTATGTGCAGATGACTTGAAAGCAGAGCTTAAGCTCTCCAGGGAGCAAAGCAGGAAAGAGAAGAGGATAGAGGCTCTGAAATACACTCTGACTAGGCCCTGTACTATGTATTTACAGGAAAATGGCCTTGCTTAGCTTTCTATAATAACTTTAAAATCATTAAGAAACCTTCCTTAATGATTAATGACAGCCCTATTAACCCCACAAAATTTATACTGATGCTCATATTTATGAGATGGGGAAACCAAACTGTGGAGAAGTTGGGTACGTGGTGAAGGCTAATTCATTAATCTGTGGTTGATTTCCTAGTCTATTATGTCTATTTTCAAAACCTGACTCTGCTCTTTCTATTGTAAGTCTGAATCTAAGTCTGAATCTTTGGTAACTAAATCTGAGGTTGGAAGTGAATAAATAAGAGGAATAAAACAGGAGCAGACATGACTTCTTCTCAGTATGGTGGAGGAGAAAGTTTACTGTAGGTAAAAGGCAGAGCATAAAAGAGAAAATCATGGATACCTAGGAAAGTCCAGAGTGGACATGAACAGACTGAACTGGGCCATGTGAGGACACAGGGGAGGGAGAGAGGAGAGGAGCCACTGACCAAGAGGGCCAGCCAAGAGAGTAGATGAGAAGGACCAGTTAACCGAAATGGAAGGATTAGATAAAGAAAGGTAGCTTGGGGAAGGGCAACCCAGCTGCTAGACCAGAGATGTTTAGGGTAGAGCCTGGGGTATGCCAGTCATATCTTCTAACAGGTAGAGACTGAGGGATGCTGCGAGAACCTGGTGATCAGGTCCACTTTGATATGTTAAATAGGCACCAGTTCCAGGTTTGAGGCCTAACAGGAATAAATTGTACTCTTACTATAGGTGTTACTGCCTACATGTAGATAATTAGCTATAGCTTGGAAGCCATCAATAATGCCTAGTTCTCCTGTCTTATACTATCAAATAGCTTTCATTGTACTTTGGAGTAAGCCGGGGTAGTATTTTGAGAAGGCATTTATTATTCTAATGTCTATCGTGGGCCCATTTTTCACCCCATGTAGCTCTTTTCATAAATGTCTCCAAAGGATTCTCTCAGACATTCTATATAAAGATTGATGATATATACTACTTCACATTCCTGTCTTTGATTGCCAAGCTCTTGGCTTAGAATAAGCTTTCTACTTTCTAGAAGTCATTCACTAGGTATGTAAAATGTACACCTCTCTTAATTTTACTAGTTTCATGAATCTGATAGGATGATAATTATTTATCAATACAAACAAGGCAAGGTTGCAGGTTTTCAGTCAAGATTAAACAAACAACTCAGAAAATAATATGGAACAGTGGCTATGATCATTCCTTAACCTTGACCCATCACAGAAACTAGTACAGTTGTCCTTTAACAGCCACAGAAGTGACATACTTGAATTCATATTTGTCTAGGGGTTGGGGGTCAGCACTCAGGTAACATCTTGAAAGATCTTTCGTTAAAACCTGAACTGCCCTGAGAGCTTGAAATTGGAGATCATTCACAGGTGAGGAACCTAAATTAGACTTGTTACACCTCCTGGGCAAAAGCAAGGGAGTTGTAGAAAACAGGAAGTCAGGGGCAATGAGACTCTCAAGACTGACTCAGGCTGGGAGGTACATAAGAAAGATAGCCTCCATCTCAATGCTCACCTCAACTGAGAATAATTGTGGAGTTTCTTATCTCTGAGCCTGAAGAGTAGGGTATCAAATTTTGCAGTTACCCATCTGTTGTTCAGTGCTTCAGGGTCTGAGAAGTCTGAAGTTTCTGCAATATACTTGATATTCATGATTCTACCTGCATATTTTCTCTCATATGTAAAACCTGGATTTAAAAATATTTGCAGTTATATGACTCTCTCTCTCTCTCTCTCTCTCTGTGTGTGTGTGTGTGTGTGTGTGTGTGGTATGGTATATAGGTGTGCCTCTCTGTGTGTGATTTTAGGCTGTGAAACTATAAAGGAGAGATGGGTCAAAGACATCTTAAGGGATGCATAAATGGGGTAAAATGGAAAATATGTAATATGGAAACATTAAGTTGAATCATTGGGGAAGAAAGGGAAGCCATTGCAGGGAGGGGATAGGGAAAGGAAGAAAGGGAGAGGAATGAGTGAAAACAAACCATACATGCCTTGATGAAATTCATTATTTTGTAGGCTACCTGGGAAAATCAAGACAATGGAAAATATATTTTCATTCTAATTAGTCTGGTGATCATTAATAAATGTAGTTATTACCTTCATTGAGGATACTTCTCTTCACAATAGACAGAGACCTTTACAGAAAACCAGGTACAATGAAAATGTTGAGTTGTGATGCCTAGTCCCAGTAGATACATCTATAAAGCACTCCCACACTTAAAGCTCCAGGAGCATTGTGGAAGACAGGGCAAAAAATTTTAAGAGCCAGAGGATCTAGGAATTTGCTGTGAGATTGTTTCTCCCAGTAATATCAGAATCTATACCCATAAAGTCTCACCAACATGACTGTCTAAACATGAGCTGAGCAAGGACAACTATAATAGACACACTGAAGTGGAAGGGGAAAGACAGGAGGCCTCAACCCTATACAAAGAACTACAGGCCACTAAAAATGCTGAGTATGGAAGAAATTATCTTCCCCTGGGAAAAGTATACCATTTGGTTATTCAATGTCAAGTGATCATCCCTAGAAAACACACATACTAGTAATATACAGATTAAGAAATTTTTATTTAGGAATATACACACACATGTATTAATGAAAAAAGCCATGAATTTGAAAAACTACATGAGGAATATATGGAAGGGTTTAAAGGAAGGAAAGAGAAGGTGGAAATTATATAATTATATTATGATCTTGAAAAATGAAAGAAATAATTAAAAACTAAATAAATAACTGCACAATCACCAAATATCAGACCTACAAAGAGCAAAACAGAATCAGAAAGAAAAATAATGGGCTCACTGTGGAAACCTTTCCTTAAAAGGCCTAAAAGAAGTGCAAGAGGTAAACACTGCTATCTGGTACATATTTAACAGCTTGGGTCCTGTGGGGAAAAATGGCCTGGTTTGAATGGTAGCTGATCTGTGTTATAAATACTTCTGCTGTCTTCTATTTCAAACTGCTAAAGTGACGTCAGCACACGTGGATTTAGGGAACTTTATGAACATTGGATTTTTTGTTTGTTTGTTTGTCTTTTTGTTTGTTTCTTCACTGTTTTTCAACAAAGAAAAAAACCTAAAAAGCAGCAGACACAGATAACAGACAAAAATAGCCTAATAAGCAGATAGTGATAAAGTAAGGCTTAAACATTTATGTCCTCTATGTTAAATTTAATTACTAAAAGTTTATATAGATTTAATTTTAAATGTAAATAATTGTATTTAACAGCTATGTCTGAAAAAATTTTAATTTACTCATGCATTAGTTTGAGCTGGTTCTTGGCTATCACAGGAAAGTAAATTAGAGCTGGGAGAAGTGCTATTCAATGGAGATAATGCATGAGAAGCTTCTGTACTGAGAAGGGGTCTATTATATTAAACCATTATCAGCAGTACCACCATAATATTCAATGTCTGTTACAGATATAGTGACAGAGGAGACAAAGCCTTTTTTCCTAGGAGGTCATTTAGGGACTAGCATGAATATCAATCTAACAACTAACATTTTCATAGGAAAAAGGCAATTTGGACAAAGACCCTGGGATGATTCATGTGTGACTTAGTGGGCTAAATGAGCAAGATACATTTTCAATGATCTTGCGGCCCTGATAAACAAATGAAGAACTAATATAGCTTACATGGTTCATGAAAAAAGATTTCTACTTAATTTTTACTGACACATAATATAGAGAATGAAAGAAAGTGACAGATACATAGCAAATTGAGTGCAATAGTGACTAAATAGATGCAAAACTCTGATTATTATTATTATTATTATTATTATTATTATATCAGAAAAATATTCCTCTTCCTGTTAGCTTTATGACCACGAGATATCTATATTACTGTCCAGAATATGACTATTGGCATTGATAGCTAGAATAAGTCTATATTCCAAAGCCTAGATTTATTAAGATGAAACTAAAAGTAATATGACAGTAATTACTGCTGCTATTATACAAAGCACATTGAGCAAATGTATTTCTTCACACCTTGGATTTAAGGATATAGAGTTCTTTATTCTATACTTCATAGTAACATTCCTCATTTATTCTTAGCAAATATCTCCCCAGCTGACATTCTGTACCTGCCACAGTAATGGGTTCTGGGGGTCACACAGTAACAAAGAAAAAGGCCTGGTTTTCATGGAACTTACAACTTCATGGGAGACACTGACCATAAACAAGCACATGCATGGGATTACAGATGGCAGCAAGTGCAATAGAGGAAAACAGAGCACGGTGTGAGGGGCAGGAGGGTTACCAGCTGTCTTTGCCGCTTTGCACAAGGGGATCTGGAGCATGGTAACTTAGAGAGCAGAAAGGAGAGGATCATGTAGATATCTGAAGGAAGACCACTTCTGGCAGAGGGAAGGACTCCAAATATTTTAGACTGGATAGCCGCTGCTTCATTTGCTAAAACAATAGCTTGAGTGGTTGAGATGAGTTATTTCCAAACTCTCCAAGTTTTAGGATAACCTTATTGATACCATTAGTTAAGATGCTGCTAGAACCATTTGCTACATGCCAAATAGTTTTAGGACAGATTGACTGTGAATAATTATCTCGATAAAATCAGATATAAGAAAAATAATGGTAATTAAGAACCTTTGAGAAAAGCAACTTGAAAACAAGAAAGCAGAATTGAAATTGAAGGACATCAGAATGAGTCAAAGAAAGGTGGACATCATAGGGAGAACTAGCCTCTGCCTAATTTGCATGATGTTCATAGATGAAGTAAAATATGAAATTGTGTTAGCCAGCAAATGGACCAATCAAGTTACTGGTATAAGAACAGGTGCCATACACTACTTACTTAAGAAACTACTATTTCAGTAAGTCCCAATGAAGTCCTTTCTTGTCCCTTTACTTCCACAACTTCCCTTTCTTTCTCCGCTCCATTACTCTTGATTCCCTCCTTCCTTTTTTTTTCACCCAATTTTAGGAATTAATCCCAAGAGTCTGGCACACAGTAGGTAAACATTCTAGCATTGAACCATATCCCCATCCCTCTTTTTTATTTTTTGTTTTGAGACAAATTCTCTGAAGTTGACCAAGCCTTGATCACTCTATAACACAGTCAGATCTTGAATTGTGATCCTCCTGATTGAACTACTTGTGGTGATATTTTATTCGTATGTTAATAAATAAAGTTTTTTTGGAGATCAGAAGACATAGCCAACCATAAACACAAGTTAGGCAGTGGTAGCACAAGCCCTTAATCTGATCACATGGCAAGTAGAGTCTCTGTGTGTTCATGGACAAACTAGGGAACAGCCAAGAGTGGTGACATACACCTTTAATCCCACCAACCTTAGAGACCTTGAACTCTGTACAGACAGGCAGTGACAAGGAAGTGAGGTAGCTGGGCTATGAGCCAATGAGAAGGCAGAAGAGCAAGACAATAAAGGCACCGGTTAGACAGGAAGAAGCTCTCTTGGAAAGCCATGGTGGTGAGCTAAGGTTGGTAGCTCTCATTATTTCTCTGATCTCTACAGCTTTCATCCCTATATTTGGCTCTGTGTTTCTTACTTAATAAGACTCTTTAGAAATTCATCCACAACTACTCAAGTAGCAAGTATTTGGGTCAGTTACCCCAGACTTAGGTCCTTTCTATCTTTTCCTTCCCTCTCTTCTTCTCAATCTTCTACATTTACCTTGCTCAACTCATCTTCCTCCCTACTCTCCACTTCATGCCACTATCAGGCACTCAATTTAGACACTATGACTTTATTAGCCTCACATATGAATCATGAAAACAGCCTCATTCATAATCTCCTCTCTCCCACCTCCCTCTGATTCTACTGCTGGCATAGATATCCATAACCTGTACACATTAACGATGTGAAGAGATTGAAACATATGGGACATTCAATCTTGAACAGTTCATGTAAGTGACTACAACATTCCAGCAGAGGAGCCAGAGACCATCTGGATTTCCTACATTGAACCCTCATCATCACAAGTGCCAAGAACAGTGGCAGTAGTGTTTGGATAACAGAATCCCTCAATTGCTTCCTTATCTTTCACATGTAATTTTGCATCTGGTGGACCTCTTCATCTGGAAAGGATTTGGGAAGGATTTGAATCTAGGATATCTTCAGTTTTTTTTTTTTCCAGTTCTCTCATGGTAATAAAGACCTTACAGGTCAGCACATAGGTTAGAATAAGATTCAAAGGCTCAGCAGTATGGTGAATCAACAGCCTAGTGTTTAATTATGAGTAAAAATTGTTTACAAGTTGTTGCAAATTATTTCAATTCTAGCAAATTAAGCTATTAAAGGCATTTTTGTCTGTGTGCCAAAAGCCTGTAGAGAGAAAAGTTGGTCTGATAAGAGAAGCAGTGGACTGTAAGAAGAATCTTAAATGGTCTTATTAATAAGAAAACAACAACAGAAAAACAAAACAACAACAACAACAACAACAACAACAACAAAAAAAAAAAAACCTGGAGCCAGATATTGGGATGAATGCTGAAAGATCTGAGAAGCAGAACAAACTACAGCCAACCTCACCTCAACAACTCCTCAGCTGATCCTGTTTCCACAAATCCTCAGACTGAAAGCCTCTCGTTCAAGAAGGCGAGTGTTCCTGTTTCCTCTGACTAGAAGCTTCTGAGTCCTCACTTCTGAGGATCTCAGTTAAACTGCTGCTAAAAGAAACTTCTAGTTCCTGGTCGTCAGGTCTTATATACCTTTCTGCTTCATGCCATCACTTCCTGGGATTAAAAGCATGTGTCCTTCCAAAGCAAAGACATGAGATCTCAAGTCCTGGAGTTAAAGGTGTGTGCCACCATGCCTGGTTCTGTTTGCAGTCTGATCTTGAATTCATAGAGATCCAGACAGATCTCTGCTTCCTGAGTGATAGGATTAAGGTGGTGTGCCACCATTGTATGGCCTCTAAGGCTAATTTAGTGGTTGGCTTTGTCCTTTGATCCCCAGATAAGTTTATAAGGGTACACAATATATTGGGGGCACACAGTATAACACCACAGAGGACAAAGTAAGAAAAAGCCAGGTTGAGGGTGGTCTTGAGAGAAGCTGAATCAGTGCTAGTTTTTTTAAATCAAATTCTAAACATTAGAGGTTTCAAATTATTCCTTTTTACTTAAACCAGTTTCCTATATTGTCTGGGGGCTCTTTTCTTATCTATCTAGCCACTGAAGTCTGTCTATGTTTCTTTCAATTTAAATGACTGCTATTGATGTCAAATACCATAAACTAAGATGCTTAATATAGCTTAGAAGATAAGGTGTTTCTTCTCACTCAAGAACCCAGGTCCAAAATTCCTTCTGAAGCCTTGCCTATACCTGTAACAGAGTAGACTATGTCTCTCTTCCTAACTTTATGACATTAATCTTGTGTAAACTCTATGGATCTTTTATCTTTTATTTATTGTTTTATTACTCTGTCTGTACAACTATATCATGGGATCATCAAAAGAGGTTCATGTACTTTGTTTTCAACATTCTGTTATCAACCTACATGGTTCCTGGAAGAAAGTTGAAACTTAATATAAACTTTTAATATAGACCAGAGAAAATAATTTAGAGCAATCCAAGGAAAGGCTCAAGAAATGAATATTAATGCTAAACCACACAAGCACAGGTCAGGAGGTATTCCTAAACTCTGGTTGAAAAATGAACAGCAAAGATATCACTGACAGTAACCTCCAGGAATTCTAAAGTGCTGTATTCTCAGACATTACAAAAAAGGAGGCATCAAAACAAAATGAAGAACTAGATCTTGAAAAAAATTATTAAGATAAAACATTTCTTAGTAATGTAGTGTATAACAAATATTGTGGGAAACAAAGGGATTATTTTAAAATTTAATGTGCCTCCAAAGTGCAACACTTGTATGCTGTCAGCTTGAGACAAGATAAACTTGGAAGACTCTAAACCAGGCTTGAAGATTGCAGCTGGAACTCCTGGGTGCTAATGACAATACTGATGACAAGTCAATTGCTAGAAAGAGAATTTGTTTGACCTATTGCAGAAAATGTCATATTGAATTAAAGTTTTATTTTGTTCTCTTATATGAAATATATCATCAAAATATGTTGTATGAATTGTTTTAAAAACATGTAAATAACTGGGAATAAAATGAGATATTTTTATGGTCTAAATCTTATGTCTTTATGTAGAATAAAATTATAGTTATGGAAAATTTGGGAAATCATTCAACACACTCAATATGATAATCTCCAAACTTGCATGGTAACACTGACCTTTATAGAGAGAGATATTTTCATATGGAGGACTGCTGAGCTAATTCTTTACAGTAGCAACATAGATTTCTATTCTAACACATTACCTTTTTGTCAAATGGTTTTCATGAAAAGTGAAATATATAATAAAACCCATAAATATCTTATAAAATTATATAAACTCAGTACACTCCTAAAGAGCATTTCATTTGGGATTGTAACAATTCATCATATGGTAGTTGAAATATATATTTCCAGATGATTAAAGAGGCTAAGTATCTTAGGGAATTTATTGCTATGAAACCATATTCAGTGGTTGATAAGCACACAAAAACGATGGACATTCACTCCAGGCCTCCTAATGAAAGATCAACCACCAGTTACTAAAGTAGCATATTAGTCCAGCAACAAACAAATAAAAACCAAAATGATCTGAATATGACAAAGGCTTTACATTCTATGGCCATCTTGCCAAGCCAGTTACCAATACAATAGCATCTTTTGTGTCATGCCCAAAATGCTGTCATCAAATTGCAGTTGTGAGAAATTTTTAATAGATAATCAAATTAAGAGGAGGGACTTAAAAATTTATTCTTCTCTCATACCATAAATCCCAATGGGTCTCCCTTCTCTTCACACCTCCCGGTCCTTTCCCTACAACCCCTCTTCTCCAGATTTACTTGTAGGGGAAAAGGGCCAGACAAAGAAACACACCCTGACCAGAGTCAAAGAAACACACTTTGGCCCTGAAACCAGAACCAGTGAAAGAAACACACCCTGGCCCTGGCCAACTCAGCAGGAAACCAACCAGTCCATGAGCAGGAAAATCAATCAATCCCTGAGCATGAAATCCAGCCACTCTGAGCTTGTCGAAGCTCAGTGATTGAAATCTGACCAAAACCACCCTGAAAATCTCCACCCTGGAAAAACTCTGCCCCTCAGAAGCCCTATATAAGCCCCGTGCCTGTTCAGTTTGCTTCTACCTTTTTCCACCCTGACAGAGGTAGCTACCCTCCTGGATTCTTTCTTCCCAATAAATCTCTTGAATTAGGTTTGGGTGAGACCTTCTTTTGTCAGAGTGCAGTGGAGCATAGAACTAACAACTCTTTGCTGGAGCTAGAGTGGAGCAGAGTGAAGCCAAAATGTAATACACTTTTGATGGGAAAATCTTCCCCTATTGGAGAAGAATTGTTACACTCTGGAGATCTGATCAGAATTGTAATACCTTGGGTGGGGAAACTCTCCCCTGCCCTAGCAGAGTTGGTACATTGGGGAAACCTTTCCCTGGAGCAGGGCTGTAAGCTGCTATGCTTAAGGTGACTTTGTGGTACTCCTTGGCTCCTGACTGCCAGGATCCCTTTCCATCAGAGCTGCAATGCTTACACCACTGCTCCTAGGTTTCCTTTCACAAAAGAGCAGACCTCCCATCAAATCAAGGATGGATGAGGCAACTCAGTAGGGGGAAAAGGGTCCCATGAGCAAGCAAGAGAGTCAGAGACATCCCCACTTCCACTGTTATGTGTCCTACAAAAACTAAAAGCTAAATAACCACAACATGTATGTAGAGGACCTAACACAGATCCATGCAGGCTCTGTGATTACCTCTTCAGTCTATGTAAGCCCCTATGAGCAGTATTTAGTTGGTTCAGTGTGCCTGAAATGAAGGGAAAATCCTTGAATTTAAAAATACAAGGATTATAAATAAATTCCAATGTGGAGTCTGTATTTGAATATGACACCTTAACTAGAGTGTATAAAAATTTTACATCTTCCACATAATTAAAAATTTGTATGTGTTCATAATTACTGTTTACAAGGTTTGAATCAATTAAATGAGTACTCTAAGAATTATCTTAATTTCCATACACTGTAGAAATGTATGTCATTAGTATGTAAGAAGTGGATATTATTAAATAAATCATTCACATGCCCAAACTGTTCCAACAAAAATACTTAACAAATCAACCCTGCCACTTTAAAAGTCTATGTACTTAATGTATTGAATACAAGCATATGTTTCAATGACTATGTTTTAGTATTCAAGTCATCTTTGGGTTGTCCAAAAATTCATTAAAGATTTGGCTAGCAAAAGCTAGAAATTAGTTTTCTAATGAAGTTGGGATTTAAATTTCTACTAAGAATTTATTTTTTCATATTTACAAATATAAAAAGATAAATTTAAAACTTAAAAATTTATATTCATTCATAGCTAGGCAGAAATAATTTTAATACTTTATTACTAAACCAATCATTTAGATCATCTATCTTAAAATTAGTTTATCAAAAATAGCCAATACTTTCATGAAAAAGAAGATGAAATGAAAGCCAAAATGGAGAAATACATCTGTCTAGAAATGAAAGAAATTCAGCAGTGTGGTAGGTTATGACAAATTTAAATATTGAATGATTTTGATTGCTAAGCATACCACACAACCTATTGTTCAATGCACATTGCAGGGAGTAGGTACAGCATTGTTTTCCAGCACACAGTAATACAATTTCTAAACTAAGAAAGACAGTAGGGCATCTGCCTTTTCTTACCTTCTCTTTGCTCTTTTCCTCTCCCCTTCTTTCCCTCTTCTTCTCTCCTCTCCTTTTCTCTTCTCTCCTCTTATCACCTCCTGTTTCTTCCCTTTCCCTTTCTTTTTTTCAACCTTTCTTTCTGTCTTCTTTTCAATTTCCCTCTTTTACCTCCTTGTTCTTTTCCTCTATTCCTTGGCTTCTTTTCTCCTTTTACTTTCATCAATATACACTGTCCCTTTAAAACCTCAAGTGGATACATAATACTGAATACCTATTGCAACCCACTGACTGTTCTTTGTCACAGTTGAAGACTCCAGAAAAGTAGTCCTAAGGAAATTAGTATTGATGGACCTCCTGGCTTGCACAGCTTTAAACCCATAAATTGCCCATGTCTATATATGACCCCTTCTTTCTCACCAATTGTTCAGATTTTGGGAAGCTAATCCAATGATTAAGTTCTCTGAAATGCTTTTCATCTGCCTGGTTTTTCATAGCATGATCTGTATCAATTTTTTTAAATGTGCAATATGTTATTAATATATACTTATCTGCTTCAAGAACTTTGCATAAAAAGCTTAGTCAACAGTAAAATATGACACAAGATTTATTATTAATTTTATACAAGCATAATCCTCCAAATATTTCTAATTTCAATATCAATGTACTTCTTTATTTTGGCAATCTTTTATTATATTTTCAGGAATGATGTATTAGATACATTTAGATAGGGAAGATTAAGTCACAGAATGCTCAAGGAAATTTGATTTTGAAAATATAAGATATGAACCAATTTTCTTAAGCCATTCACATATTTTGCTGAAAAACTGCTTGTTTGGAAAGGGCTCAGATAGAAGATTTAGATTAAAGAATCCAAGGAAGAGTAACTATTAAAGATCTTTTATAATGAACTGAGAACTTTGAAAGTATCCCTTGAAGTTCATAACATAACCTAGAAAGATAAGAATTATTATCTCAATTTTACATAGGAGGAAATTGGGAGTTAGAAGGATTAAATCAATTGCAAAATGTGTATAGCTAGTTATTCATCTTGCTGGAATTCAGATCGAGCTTATTACAACTACAGAGATGAATTTTTTTCATTCTGTAGCACAAAATTGCCTCTCAAGATGTCACTATATTTGCCCAATCCTTTCTAATTAGCTTACAATCTCTTTGGAAGGATTGAAATGAAATTATTCATGAATTAACTAAAATATGCATGAATTTAAATATTAATAAAATCTTAAAACAGATGCAGAAAATCATTCTTTACCAAGGATTATACAATAACCTAAGAAATGTATGTGTAATTTTATAATCACTAAATTACATATTTCTAAGGCAAATTCCTTAAAATATAATTTTAATGAATATCTATTAATTCGTACAACTTTGGGAAGGTTTTAATATCTTAATTTTATAATTTGTATTTTCTTGGGACAAATGGAGATGATATATTTTTGTTATGCAGATTTTCATTGTTAGATGACTTAATAACTCTTACTTATGTGTACCTCATTTTTCTAGTTTATTATTTGAATGATTATTAATAATAGTTATAATTTGCTAGTATTAATACTTTCTATAATACTGAAATAGGCAAGAGACTCCCTGCTGGATCAGAGGTTGAATAGGCCTCAAGAACTCTTGCCCCCAACTTGGGCAGAAATTCCATGTTTAATCACAGGCCATATAAACCCGAAGATCAGAGAAGAAAAAGAAACCAAAGAAGAAAGTAGTCATTACAAAGGCAAATTCAAAAATAAGCACCTATACCTATAATCACCACAAACACAGATGCCTGGACATCAGCATAAGAATACTATCAACAACAGCCAAGGCAATATGTCACCACCAGATTCCATATAATCCACTGAAAGTTCCAACACAAATGAAACTCATAAAACAGACCTTAAAATCAAATTTATGGAGATAATAGAGGTCCTTAAAGAAGGAGTAAATAAATTCCTTTAAAAAATCAAAGAAAAGGCAAAAAATAAGTAAACCCCTTAAAAAGCCAAGAAAAACAAACAATTGAGGGAAATGATTAAAACTGTTCAAGACCAAAATATGGAAATAAAATCAATAAAGAAAACACAAAACGAGGGAATTCTGGAAATGGAAAATTAGGTATGTGAACAGGAATTATAGATGAAAGTATCACCAATAGAATACAAGAGATGGGAAGAGAGACTCTCAGGCATTGAAGATAGAAAAACTAGGTACAGTGGTCAAAGAAAATGTTAAATCCAAAATAGAAATGCTAGCAGAGAACATCCAGGAAATCTGGGACACCATGAAAAGTCCAGACCTAAGAATAATAGGAATAGGGGAAGAAGAAGAATCCAAGTTCAAGGGCCCAGAAAATAATTTCAACACAATCATAGAAGAAAACTTTCCTAACCTAAAGCAGGAGATGCCTATAAAGATACAAGAAGCACAGAAAACACCAAATAGATTTGACCAAAAAAGAAAGTTCCCTCATCACATAATAATCAAAACATTAAATATACAGAACAAAGAAAGAGTATTAAAAGCTGCAAAGACGAAAGACCAAGTAACATATAAAAGTGAACCTACTAGAATTATGCCTGATTTGTCAATAGAATATCAAAAAAATGAAAAAATGCCCTGCAGACTCTAAGAGACCACAGAAGCTAGCCCAGACTACTATACACAGAAAATCTTTCTATCAACATAAATGGAGAAAACAGGATACTCTATGGCAAAGTCAAATTTAAACAATATCTATCTATAAAACCAGCCCTAAAGAAGATACTAGAAAGAAATCTCCAACACAAGGAGGTTAACTGCACCCATTAAAACACAGGAAATAAATAATTTCACACTAGCAACCCCCCCAAAAAAAAAGACAGGCATGTGCACACACATACACACACACACACACACACACACACACACACACACACACACACACACACTACCACAACCAACAGCAACAATAAAATAAGAGGAATTACAAATAATTGGTCATTAATATTTCTCAATATCAATCCCTCAATAAGAAGACACAGACTAACAGAATGGAGGTGAAAATGGATCCATTCTGATGCTGCATACAAGAACACCTCAACATCAAATATAGACATTATCTCAGAGTAAAGGGTTGGAAAAAGATTTTCCGAGCAAAGGAACCTAAGAAGAAAGCTGTGCTGTGGATATCGCTCTGTGTAAATAAAGTTCTGATTGGCCAGTGGCCAGGCAGGAAGTATAGGCAGGACAAGAGAGAAGAGAATTCTGGGAAGTAGAAGGCTGGGGAGACACCGCCAGCCACCGCCATGAGAAGCAATATGTAAAGACACTGGTAAGCCACAAGCCATGTGACAAAGTATAGACTAACAGAAATGGGTTAATTTAAGATAAAAGAAGTAGATAACAAGCAGCCTGCCACGGCCATACAGTTTATAAGCAAAATAAGTTTCTGTGTGCTTTCTTGGTTGGGTCTGAGCGACTGTGG
Organism: Onychomys torridus; assembly: GCF_903995425.1. Lineage (NCBI taxonomy): Eukaryota > Metazoa > Chordata > Mammalia > Rodentia > Cricetidae > Onychomys > Onychomys torridus. The sequence goes on along the minus strand of NC_050443.1, from coordinate 66,559,554 downwards.
GACTGGTGGGTAAGAGAGATTTGTCCTGACTGTGGGCCAGGCAGGAAAACTATTAACTACAAATGGCGCCCAACGTGGGGCAAAAGTTTCCATCTAAAACCTGAGGAAAAAAAAAGATTCTAAAACGGAGCTAAAAACAGCTTCCTAATTGTCTCTCTCAAGTTAGCCGCAGCCTGCCAGTTTGAGCTACTATGGCGGGTTTCTGGCGTGTGCGTCTGACCTGCAGTGTGGCAGGAATGAGGAGTCTACAAGCGGCACTTTACTCTGCTGCATGGTAGATTTAGTCTTTGCTAGTTTAAAAAAAGAAAAAAAAAGTTTCTGGGCTATGCACTGCTTTGATAGAACTGCTTCTGATAGTTGATGGTACACATGGCTCCAGACGCAGACCCAGAGCTGGTGGTAAACTGTACCACCGCCATGTTGGGAAGCTGAGATGGGCTGAGCCAGCAGCCATAGCAGCGTTTCAGTCTTACAAAGATGGATATTACACAGAGAATCTGGTTTATGTTGTCTTTGGGATTTTTAAATGCAGAAAAAGATTTGATCATAAAAGCTGTTGAGTTAAACAAATATGTAAATTTTAAAGGTACCTTGACTTCAAAATTTGGATATAAAGATATGTTGCCTTGGAAAAGAGTCTCTGCTTTTGTTTCCACAGAAAGCCAGAGGCTGTGGATTTGTTCCAGATTAAGATACATCAGGTTTGATCAGCCAAGACCCCCTGAAAGGTCTCCAATGACACCATGGCCCAGATGATCCGACATCCAGAATGGTTTCAAGGCAACTGGCTCAGAGGTTCACCCTAATGGACTACTCTATAATCCTAAAATTTTCTTTGTGTTCCCATAAGATACAGCGCCCCCCTCCAGCAGGAAGTAGTAAGAGAAACTACGCCCACATTCCCAAAATTATCAAGCTGGCTTTGGAGATGGAATTGGCTCACTCCTTCTCTAAACCCAGACATATTACTAAAAAAAAAAGGTTAGATTCTTATGTCCCAAATCAAAAGATCCCTCTGGTGTGGGACAGAGAAAAACCAATATTTTTCTTTAAAGCACATTGATTATAAATGAGATTTCTTTCTAAAGAAGAAAAGGGGATATGATATAGATATAATAGGATGAAAGGGTAGATTAAGGAACTTACTTCTAAAGAGCAACAACTTGTTTAAAATGTTTTACATTGGTATAGACTTTAGTCTATTGATACAAACTTAAAGTTAATTTTGTTATACTGTGTGTATATTTCTACTCATGTTTAAGGTATTATGTTTGTATAGCTCATTTTAAATTGTAATGGATAATTAAAAATAGATTAATAATTAGTCATCTATGATAATCATACTCGTAGCCATGTTACTTAAGTATTCTACATATACATAGAGATATTTCAGATAGGTAATCTTTAAATACTTCAAAGACCTACAGAATATGGCATTTAAAATATTTTTAAAATTTACACTTTCTGGACAGTGAGACATGTCTGTTCCTGGCAGCACCAATTTACTTCAGAGAGGAGGATGGGCATTAAAGACACTTCATATGGAGTATATCTTCACCTTGACAAAAATAGCCATTTGGGCAAGAAACTGTTCTTGTATGGACTGCTTGATCGACTGGACATGCAGGACCCATAGAAAGATGACCACTAAACTTTGCTTGACAAAATGGTCCTTCAGGTTCCTGCTTTGCATAGGAAACTGCCAGACATTCTACAGGACACTGAGAGAAGTGACCAAGAGACTCTAGCCCTGTGGGCTGAAGACAAATGCCCCAACTTTACAAAGAAACATTAGGTGACTGTCCAGGCTGCCAGCTGTCTCTGTCTACTCTTGCAAGACTCCCGAAAAATGTCTACTCTTGCAAGCATCCTTCTCCATCTCAGGTAATATTATATCCTTCTGAGGCCTTTGATGTGGTTGAAGACTAGATAGTTATAATTGTCTCAGTTATGATAAAAGATAAGTTAGATATAAAACCTTAGACTCACAAATGTAAGATAGGATATCTTCTTTAATATTGTAACTATAATTCTTGTTTGATAATTGTTTTGTTATATGTAATTGTACTATGTAAAAGTTAAAACCTTCCTTAAAAAAAAAAGAAAAGGGGAAGTGCTGTGGATATCGCTCTATGTAAATAAAGTTCTGATTGGCCAGTGGCCAGGCAGGAAGTATAGGTGGGACAAGAGAGAAGAGAATTCTGGGAAGTAGAAGGCTGTGGAGACACTGCCAGCCACCGCCATGAGAAGCAATATGTAAAGACACTGGTAAGCCACAAGCCATGTGACAAAGTATAGACTAACATAAATGGGTTAATTTAAGATAAAAGAAGTAGATAACAAGCAGCCTGCCACGGCCATACAGTTTATAAGCAAAATAAGTTTCTGTGTGCTTTCTTGGTTGGGTCTGAGCGACTGTGGGACTGGTGGGTAAGAGAGATTTGTCCTGACTGTGGGCCAGGCAGGAAACTCTTAACTACAAAGCTGGTGTAGACATTCTAATATCTAACCAAATAGACTTCCAATCAAAATTAATCAAAGAGATGGGGAGGGACACTTCATATTCATCAAAAAAAAAAAAAATCTTTCCAGATGACATGTCAATTCTTAACCTCTGTTCCCTGAAAGCAATGGCATACACATTTGTCAAAGAGACATCACTAGAACCACATACATTCACACATTGATAGTGGGATGCTTCAATATCCCACTCTCACCACCAGGGAGTTAATCAAAAACTAAACAGAGAAACACTGGAGCTCACAGATGTCAATAAACCAGATGGATCAAAAAATATCTACATAACATTTCACCCCAACACAAAAGAATACACCTCATGGAGCTTTCTCCAAAATTTTCCACAATCATGGAGACAAAGAAAGTCTCAACAGATAAAAGAAAATAGAAATAACTTCTGTACCACATCAGGCCACCATGGATTAAAGATGGATATTAACAAGAACAGAAACAAACAAAAGCTTTCAAATTCATGGAAACTGAACATTCTCTACTGAATAAGTAATAGGTCAAGACAAATAAAGACAGAAATTAAGGACTTTCTAAAATTCAATAAAAATGAATACACAACATATCCAAACTTATGGGTCACAATGAGAGCGGTGTTAAGTGGAAAGTTCATAGCATTAAGTGCCTTCATAAAAAAAAAAAAAAAAAAATTGGAGCGAACTCTTACTATCAACTTAACAACACACCTCATAACTTTAGCAACAAAACAAAACAAAACAAAATGAAGTAAACACACCCAAGAGTAGTAAATGGCAGCAAATAATCAAAGTGAGAGTTAAAATCAATAAAACAGAAACAAAGACAATACAAAGAATCAATGAAACAAACAGTCTCTTATCTGAGAAAGCAAAGAAGACAAACTCTAATACAAAACTAACTGAAGGATTAATGAAGAAAAATTCAAATTACAAAACAGAAGCAAAAGGGAAATATAACAGACCTCAAAGAAATCCAGAAAATCATAAGGACAAACTCTAAAAACCTTTACTCCACTAAATTGGAAAATCTAAAAGAAATGGGTAATTTTCTTGATAGGTTCTACTTAACAAAGTTAAATCAAGATCACATGAACATTTAAAATACTCCTGTAACCCTTAGTGAAATAGAAGCGATCATTAAAAGATTCCCAGCCAAAAAAAATTCCAAAGGACACATGGTTTTAGCACAGAATTCTGCAGATTTTCAAGAATTAAAATCAGTTATCCACAAATTATTCCACAAAATAGAAAGAGAAGGAAAACTTCCCAATTCATTATATGAGGCCATAATTGCCATGATATAAAATCACATAAAGACTCAACATGAAAGAGGATTTCAGATCAATATCCCATATGAACATCGATGCAACAGTACTCAATGAAATACTTGCAAACCAAATCCAAGATCACATAAAAATATCACCCACCATGATTAATTAAGCTACATCCCAGATATTCAGGGATGGTTCAAAATATGAAAGTGAGTAAATGTAATCTATCACATAAACTGAAAGGAAAAAAAAACCTGATCATCTCATTAGATGTTGAAAACGCCTTTGACAAAATCCATACCCTTTCCTGATAAAAAGCCCTGGAGAGATCAGGGATTCAAGGAACACACATAAACATAATAAAAGCAATACACAGCAAGCCTATAGCCAACATCAAATTAAATGGAGAGAAACTCAAAGTTATTTCACTAAAATCATGAACAAAACATGGCTGTCAATTTTCTCCATATCCATTTACCATAGATATTGAGTTATAGCTACAACAATATAATGGAGACAAAGGGAAACTGGAAAAGAAGTCCAAGTATCTTTAATTGCAGATGATACAATGATATATATATAAGTGACCCTTAAAGTCCACCAGGGACTCCTACAGCTGATAAACACTTTTCAGTAAACTAGCTGGATACATGACTAATGTCCCACCCTCAAAAAAAAAAAATCAGTAGCCCTCCTATATATAAATGGAAAATGAACTGGGAAAGAAATTAGGGAAATGACACCTTTCACAATAGTCCCCAAATAATACTGGTTTAACTCCAACTAAGCAGGTGAAATACTTGTATGACAAAAATTGTCCTTAACATAAACATTAAGGTTACATTACATTTTTAAAATTCCCTGTCCTCCCTATATTATGCACAACTGGATCTTTGGAATCTCTCTTGATCCTCTGCAGCATTTGTTCTATGTGCCTGCTCCAATCTCCTCCCAGGCTGTGGTTTATTTTGTTCCAAATTTGATGTTAGGAATTAAAGTTCAACCATGAAATTCACCAAGTGCACAGACTCTGGCAGGTGACCAGCAGTGAGGATCTCTCTCAAGTGTGTGACCTAGACATCTGAATGCTTCTACCCCTAGAACTTGTCTCCATATGCTCCCATCCCCATTGCCAGGACACTTCCCTGGGCACCGCAGACTGTGCTGTGAAGTAGCATTTCTCTCAGCACCTGCTAGTGTATGCACTAAGAACTTGTTTCTCATAAGTAGCAAGATTTTGCTTGGAGTTCAGTTCCAGAAAGCTGCAAACAATAGTCACAGATCAGAAACTACAAACACATTAGTGAATATAGCATTCAAACATTCTTCGTGTTTTAAATTTAAAAGTTGTTCATGTAAGCAAAATAATAATTCTTTTTTTTTTTTTCTGATTATTGAATGGCCAGAGCAATGTGATTGATCTTTTTACAAGTTTGTCAAAATTTCAAAAAAAAAAAGTGTATGTCAGTCAAATAACTTTCAAAAGTATAATTGCCTTGGTAGGTTTCTGATGTAATCAGGCTGATATCTGAGAAAGATCTTCCCCTTAGTGCTGTGTAAGCTCAAGTGAAACTCAGTGTTGTTTCTTTTTAACATTCTCTGTAGTTATTAACTAACATACTGCTAGTGCTGGAAGAGACCTTGAGGTCAGCAGCACGCTCCATTCTGAGTTGGATAAAGGCAGTGATCTCAACCTTCAAAAAATAAAACGTTGGCTAAATTCGGTCCTCTTCCCCACTGAAGTATTATTCATACTAACATTCTTACTGCTTCCGTTTCTTTGAGTTAACTTCTCGGCAGTCTAACTTATAAATTAATTTATAATAAATAATTCCCATTTATTTAGTATAAAACATTTATTCTCATTCTTTCTGACAAGACTTTATTTTTATAAATTTATTGTCAATATATTCTTCATTTGAATTGGAGATCAAATCTATTGCCTTATATAGAATAGGCAAGCACTCCAGTACTGAATTATACCTCCATTAAGTGCCACTTTTATTATTTTAAAATTTTAATTGTTAAGAAACAGTTAATCAAATGCCCATATTTTTTTTCCTAGAGAAGAGTTTTCCACTGGGTAGCGCTGATACCTCTCTATTACCAGTGTCCCTGGGGTATCTCTGATGTAGCTTTCAGAATTCTTTAGTAGCCTGGTCCCTCGGTTGTCTGCCTTTCACCCTGAGTGATATTCTGAGCTCTGAGTCTTTGCTTATGAAAACCTACTGTTGTGCTTTGCACACTGTACTGGCTCAAGAAATGAATGAATAAGTAAAGAAAAGATGTATAAAGAACTATTTTGTCAACATGATACTCTGTGTATACCTAGACTGAATGACAGTCAAAATCTAGTGACAGTTGAAAAGTGACTTTTCACCTTCTAATGGACCTTCTAATATTATTATGCTAACAGTTAGACTAAACAAATGCCATGTTTCCTCCTAGATAGTATCTCCAACTTGTCCTTAAAATGAGGAGATTCCATTCTTTGTGTGATTTTTCCCTAGCTCACTTCAAACAGCATTTTATTTTAGTTCTTTTAATCATGTATCATCACATTGTAAAGCCATTTTCTCTTATAGAATCAAGTAGACCCCAAGAAAGAAATAACAAGGAGTCTTCATGCATTATTACAAGGTATTTGTTGTATTTTTATTTTGAGGTTTGGCCTTTTCCTTTGAAACATTCTCGATGGTTCACATAAAAGTTTGGTGGGTTAGTATCAATTTCCAATCATAAGTCAATTGACCAACTTTAGATCTTACTTTGTGACATAACTATTATTAAAATATAGTGTCAGACATCGGAAATTTAGTTAAAAAACAAATGTGTGTGTGTAGCACAGATAACTAAATATAGTGCTTAGTTTTGACATTGTAATTCATAAGACTTCTGTATCATTTGAATGTCATCAACAATAGAAAATTGTAAGCAAGCTATGGGAACCACTTATTGTGAAGAAACGAATACCACATGTCTTTAAATATTTTAAATGCATTTGTATGGACATTTTGCTTGCAAATAAGATTGTGCATCATGTACTTACCCAGTGCATGAAGAGGCCAGAAGAGGGAATTAGGTTGGCTCACCTAAAATTAGAGTTACACACAGTTTCAAGCCACCATGTCAATTGGACCAATATAGGGAATTGAAGCATGGTCCTCTGTCAGAGCAGCCAGTGCTATTAACCTCTGAGTCATCTCAACATTCCCTATTTTATACCTTAAATACTAGTGACTTATTTTTTTGAAATAGAAATTCTAAGTAATTCTAAGTAGCAATGTGTAGTATAAGACTCAATATTTAAAATGCCCAAAGAAAAATCTTCTAATCTCAAAAATACATATTAAAATTGCATATATATATATATGTGTGTGTGTGTGTGTGTGTGTGTGTGTGTGTGTGTGTATAAAAGTGTGCATAAGTATAAAGAGATTAATATGTATACCATTTGTTCACATAGAATATTTTACTGGGAAATGAAGTATGAGCTTGTTCATAATCAAAGTCTTTCCATACATATTCATTTTGGTTTGTGCCGTAGTAATCCTTATGACATGGTCTAGCAATTGTCAAGACCTTTCTGGTTGAATGACCTCTGTCTACTCCTTGACGCCCCCAGGCTCCTTTGTCTAATTAGAGACTCATCATTGCTGTCTAACTTAATGCTGCATTTTCACATCTCTGGCATTATCTGAGGCCTCAGCTTTACTGGATGTGACAGAACCTGACATGGAAGGTTTGTTCATGCAGCTTGAGGCCATAAAACCCCTTAGGTCTCTTATGGAGTGTTTATAACATACTTTCTCAAGACAAGCTTCTTCCCTTCAGTGCCTTCTGGTAAACATTCATTTCTTGGGCCTATTTCATTTTCCCTATTTTCTTATATTCCTAACGTTCACCTTCCTTTCTGGAACCCATTATTCATGGGAAGTAATCTCCACCCTATATTCTCACCCTAACAACATATGGTTATTTAGTTCTTGGCATTGACTAAATGGGGGAATACTTCAGAAAAACACTATATGTTGGAAGAATATTTGACTCTGAGGCATGAATCAACAAGTGTTCTCTGAAGAGAGCCACAGAGTTTATACTTTAGACTCTGTGGACCAGGCAGTATCTGTTGCAATTAATCATCTGTGCCACTGGAACACAGAAGCATCATTAGATAAAATATGAATGAGTAATTATAGATGTTTTTCAATTGTAAAGCATCAGTTACAAATTTGGCCATAGGTAATATTTCAGAGCCATGGATTTCAAGTCCAGCTCTAACATAGTAGGTATTCAGACACTCTCATGTTCTTTGTTTCATAGCAATAAGATGGTGAACAAGAAACCATGTAACCTTCCATTTAATTATTCCTCAATTCTTGTGTACAACACCTTTTATCCTACATTAACTCAGCATACTTGATCAAATGCCGTGGTCATTTCTGAGCATATTTTAAAGAATCTGGTGATTAATTAACACTCTTCTGTTTAAAATTAGGCTTATCTTGTATCTGAAATGTCCATGGCAACCATTTAAAGTCTGAATGCAAAAATTCAATTTCATCCTATTTAATAATTTATTATTAATGTCAATATTGAGTATCTCTCCTTGAGATCCATTTCCACTACCAATTTGTGGCCACAATGTGGATGTGTTCATCAGACATCAGAGCCTTCCAGCACCTCATAGAGCAGATGACAGTCTATAAACAGAATTCCACTCACTCATTACAAGCTTCCTGTCTCACAATTCTTACATTCCCTTACTTCCACCAAAATTTCCAACAAATCCTTTTGTTCTACCAAAATTTCCATTGAGTCTAGTTAATCTTAAATTTCCTTGGCTTCATTTTCGTCCAAGCCCCTATTTTATTGTTTTCTACTTCCTTTCCTATTCAGTTTTAATCCCTACAATAAGAGTAGTTAGAATTTATTGACTATTTATTGCCAGGCATTATGTTAACTATTTTAGATGCATTGTACAATGTTCAACCTAAAAAGAATCCTACAGGGTAAATAGGATTATCTTCAGATGAGGAAATATGATTGTCAGGAATAAAGTATAAGTTTCGTTACTGGTGTCAGAATGCGTACAGGCTTGCCACACCCCAATATACATCATGCAATAGAATGTAACTGATTATTCAAGGATAATTTTGGTGGTGTTTACTTATGATGCCTTGAAAAAACTAAGAGGAATTCAATGGAGAAAAGGACAAGGTAATAGGATAGCAGCAAACAGAAAAATAATGAATTTTAAAGAAAAAATACTTAGTAAATAAAGCTACACTGCAAACATTGGAATTAACCTGAGAGAAAAAAAAATATCACTCCCATCTCAGAAGGAGAAGCACCAAGTAAATAGCATGGAGGTACCCTTTACCTTACATCACTGAGCTTCTTCTATAGTCCACAACAAGGAAAAGAGTGGAGAGATGAATTCAGCAATCAAGCATGAGACTTCAAAGTTCTAGTAAAGTCCAAATGGATGAAGACACTCAGGTCTCAGAGATGTCTCCAAAGATACGAAAAGAGAACAAACATATTGAGAAGGAGGGGATCAAAACATTTCAAATAGGGAAGGAGACAATAAAACTATTTTATTAATGGCTTTAAAATAACTTCACTGGAGTCTTAAAGGCAGAGCTCAATGAATGATTTTATTGGGTAGCTGAAACTAGAGTCATGTCCTCAATTTGCTTATAAATATCTAGTTGTGTATAACTGATGATGATTTTCAACTTTTTTATTTTTGGAAAGTTTGGAGAGGGTTGTATTGTTTTTAGAATTTGAAGACACTACAGAAAAGATGGCCATATCTCCGGTGTGTTTTAGGATGGTATTTGATACTGAAGGATAACCGGCAGAATTGCCACACAAGCCCCTAGGTTTATGAAACAACCTGTTTTTCTTACAGTGTTTGATATTCTTCCATTTTGTTTCTAGTCCTGTGTTGAGAATCTACAGGATTGCAATTATTTTCTCAGTAATGGTGAAATTCTTCTATTTTGCTCATCTAAAAATGAAATTTGTTGTTTAGAAATAATTACCACTTTTCTACAGTAAATTTTAGATTTTGCTGCTTTATTATTTTTTATTTATTATTTATTTTCTTTTGTTTTTTGAGACAGGGTTTCTCTGTGTAGCTTTGTGCCCTTCCTGGATCTCACTCTATAGACCAGGCTGGCCTTGAACTCACAAAGATCCAGCTGGCTCTGCCTTCCAAGTGCTGGAATTATAGGCATGTGCTACCACCGCCTGGCTGCTGCTTTATTTTTCTGATTTAAATAAATTTATGATCATAACAAAGATGAAAAATGTGAATTATGTAATAAATGGTACCTTACTGTCAATATAGGAAAAAATAAACATGTTAGGTCAAAAACAGTTGTTTATAAACTTGGCTTTCAAAAAGATTATAACAGAAAAGCAGCATCTTGAAATACAGTCCAGATATCATGCACTTTAGACTAAAAGTTCTTCCTATTTTGAAAAGATTGTAATACTGATGATTGTGCTCATTTTAAGTCTGGATGGGTCATAAGGCTCCTTTGCAATTATGCAATAATGAATAACTAATTAATAGTGTGAACTTGCTTCTTCAGCAACTGTGCCTGTCCCTGAGACAGGTCAATGTGAGATAGAACTTTTCACCCTGTGTAGGATGCAGGTTTCTGCAAAGGGAGATAAAGTAAAATTTATTATTTGAAATTATTTCATAGTAATGATTGTGAAATAAAAAAGATCATTGTCAGCTGATTTTTATCCTGTCTTATTTTGATTACGATGCCATAGTGGGCATCATTCATTTTCAACCTCTAGAGTACATTCAACTTATGGCCACATCAACATTTCCTGAGCACAAGGGCTAAGTATAGTGTTGTGTAAATGTAGCTCTTTCTCACATAGTGAACAGTGTAGTGTGGGTGGCAGAATGTATACACAGTGCTGTCTAAAAGGCATCTTATTCTTGTAGGGTCTTTCTAGTCTCAAATGTGCACCTCAAGAGTTGATGTATTGGAAATTTAAGTCCATAACTCTATTTGTATTTGATGGTGGAGTCATTGGGAAGTGATCAAAGTCAGATTTGACCATAAAAGTGGGGTCATGTGTTGACATTGATAGCTTTGTAAGAGAGACCTTTAGCATGCTCACTCTTCTGAATATGATGCCTTTTACCAATTCATAATTCAATAAGGAATTCACGGCAAGCTGAGCAGAGACTGGCACGAAGTTCTCACATTTTCTTGCCTCCATAACCAAAGGCCAGCTAGACTTCTGTTGTTTAGGATTATCCAGTATCAGACATTTTGTTAAAGTAACAGAAAATTGACCTTTCAGTAACATTAGGAATATAAAGTGTGTTCCCTCTTAATCATTTAGGGATATGCTCTAAGCACAATTAAGACACAAATTAAATCCACCAACTAATTAAATTAGTTCTGTACCCTAAATCTAAGGATGAAAATTTTCTAGACAGGTTAACCTACCTTGTCTTAATTATTAAGAAATCTCCCTGATCCTATTTCCATTAGAAGTTTCTGTCTTGGAATCCAGCTACTAGATTTCTTGAATCCCAAGTCACATGACATGGTCACATAGAAGTGAAACAAATGCAAATTTTTGTGTTCATCTGTCATTTCTGAGATGCCAGGCAGTATCTGGACTCAACTACAGCCACATGAGTGAACTCTCTTGAAAGTTATAGCTCCAAAGATCTTTCAGGCAACTGCATGACTAGACAAAAGATGATATAATATAGAAAAAACAAACAAACATATGGCTGTTCCCAGTCAATCCAATATCATGAAAGAGAGAGAGATAATTAAGTTATTTTAAGTCAACAAATGTCAGAAACATATGCTATAAAGAAACACAAATTGAAATATTAATTTTTTTTCATTTTTTGAGACAAGGTTTCTCTATAGCTTTGGAGCCTGTCCTGGACTAGCTCTGTAGACCAGGCTGGCCTAGAACTCACAGAGATCTACCTGGCTTTGCCTCCTGAGTGCTGGGATTACAGGTGTGTGCCACCACCACCCAGCCAAAATATTAATTATTAACTGAATATTTTATTTATTGAATTTCCTATGAATTTTTTCTCATATTACTTTTATTAATTTATTTTTTTTATAAATTTCATTTGACAAGAAAGCTTGGACTTAGAGATCAGTGACAATTATTTGAAAATAAATCTTGATTTTTTTTTTTTTTAGTGACTATATGGCTTTGGGCCAAGTATTAAACTTTCCTTAATCTCACTATAATTTGTAATAAAATTAAGTTAAAAAAATCTGTCAACTAACAAGTACTTTGGCACCATCTCTGACTTACCTCAGATGCTTAAAAATGGATTTTCCATTTACCACATGCAATTTTTTCTCTTTTCTTACTTGATTCAGTATACTCCTAACTTGTTACCTCTCCAAAGACTGAAAAATGAAATTTAGAGTAAAAAGTATTGATTTACAAAATAATAAATGAGTTTCTTAGTGTTTCTATGCTTCCAGAACATTCTTCTATATTATTTCTGCTTTATGATGTGACTCCCCATCCCTTATGCAAGTATGAATTCTGCTAGAATAAAGCCATACCAAGATGCTCACAGAAGGAAAGGATAGTTTAGACACAAATTGTCCTTCTTAGTGACCTCTATACTAATACTTATTAACTCATTATTAGTCTCTTCATTATTATCCGTCATTCATGTTCTCAGTAGCCACTGAAACTTGCCTTGACAACTTGATCATCTACATCAATGTTCCCCAGAGTTCTTCCTTTCAACTTTACTCTGCATCTCTGTTGTATGCAATTTCTTACTTCAAAAAGTATTCTGTTATTACAATTGCTTATTTCAAAACTGAATGTGATCCATCATTTCTATGAAGCTTTCTAAATGCAGCTCATCTTGTGATAATCTCTCCTTCCTTTGAATTTCAAAATCATAGATTTCACATCTGGGCTGGGACAACTACTCAGTGGCTGTCCTTTGATGTGCATTTTGTTTTCCCGTTACATCACTGTTCCCTGCATACTGTTATTTACTTACCCACAGTGACAGCTTCTTAAGGGCAAAATCCAAAGTCACCATGTGTTTAATACACAAGTTTTCCAACTTCTTACAACTTAGATAATTGAGATTATAAAATATTCCTCTCCATTATGTATTCAAGGAGGTAAACAAGTGAAATACATAGCATAGCCTGAAAGGAGATTGAATTTAAGAAGCTAAATACTTATGTTATATAGCTATATTTGTTGTAGCTAAATTTTTGTTGAAATACAGCTATAAATGCCTGTTCTACAATAGGCTCGAAAACATAGCATAAATGCTCGGCTCCTGAAGTAATCATGTTTTAATTAAAAGCTGCCATTTGAAAACAATGCCCTGTTATTATAGGAAAAGTAGTCAATTTCTATATAGATGATACACAAAGATACCAATATATACTCCTTGAATGAGTGACTATTTCTTTTAGAGAGGTCCTGATAATGTCAAATCCTTTGGCCTCATAACTTTTAGCTATTAAAATTTTTCATTCTGATTGTTTTAGTTTCAACACAGGAAATAAAATCACATGTGTGGAAATGATGTTTGCCTTTTGGGTACAGGCTTAAAATAACCATCCAGGGCAAATGAGGACAACATGAATATGTTAAAAGCAAACAATGGTGAAGAGGAGAAAAAGAAATCCAGATTGAAAGATAGATGAAAGACTTTTAAAATCAAAGTTTTATCTACTTTGTAATTTTCATGACATCAAATAGTCTCAGCTTTAAAGAAATATCATTTATATAGTCCACACACACATATAACTGTGCGTAAAAGAAGTTATTCACAGCAAAAGCATGCTAATGTAAATCAAACATATAGTCAGCCTCCTGGCTCTTTGTTCAGAGTTCTCTACATTAATATCTTCTGCATAATGGTTTGGGTTCAGCTTTCATAGCAATAGCAATAGCAATATACATATATGCATACATATGTATACATACATTGTGTGTGTGTGTGTGTGTGTGTGTGTGTGTGTGTGTGTGTGTGTACCCAGAGATCAGTGCTCACTTACTGAGAACACATGGATACTGTACTGGCTTTCTTTAGCTCTGTTTTATAGATTGTTTAGAACCAGAGTTCATTCAAAAGTAAAATGGTTGGACCCCACCCGGCTTTGGTCTTCCCTAGGTAGAAATAAGGATACCCAATAAACATTACATCTACTACATCTATGTGACAATAATTATACCATCTTCATCTCTTCACAGATATTTTCTCATTATCTAATAAGAAGAGACAAGTATTATTTCTAATTGAAAGGAATTAAGCTTACAAAGAAAGAGAAAAGGCCATGAATCAGGAAGAATGGTTAAAAAGTACTAAGAGGAGAATGACCAATCTGTACACTCAGACATATCATCATGGATCTGTTTGTTATCCACACTTAGTTAATTGAGCTGCTTGAAAAAGAGATTACACAACACTGGCCAATGTATCTGTACCTTTTGTCTGTTGCTAGAATAAAATTGTCTAATAAAAGTAATTTAAGGGAGAAGGTATTTATTCTGGCTCAAAGTTCAAAGTGAAGGTCACTACAGTGAGCAAGTAAAAGCAGCATGAGCTCAAAGCAGCTGTTCAAACTGCTCCCACATCCAGAGTGTAATGAGTGCACGCTGCTGCTTAGCTCACCTTCTTCATTTGAAATATTCCAGGATTCCATCCATGGAATAGTGCCACACTAAGTGGATGGATCTTCCCTGCTCAATGAATGTAATTAAGATAATCCTCCAGGGAGACTGATTGATAAAAACAATTGTCGCACAAGCCTACTTATCTGAGTTTAATTTCTAGAACCCAGACTCAATGGAGAGAACCAAATCCCAAATATTGTCCATTGAACACCCCATGAATTCTGTGACATGCAAACACCCCTCAACCACACACACACACACACACACACACACACACACACACACACACACACACACAAAGACAGTCCCTCACAGGCATGCTCAGATGCTCTTCTTCTAGGTGATCCTAGACTCTGTCAAGTTAACAATGCCAGCCAATTAGCAAAGAGAAAAATCAGAAAGAAAATGCTTATAGAATTTTTCTTGAAGTGAGAACAGACAAAATGGCTTTGTAGTAAGCCAGTAAGTGTGGTCTGGGCAGTATTTGGCCATAAGAGGTAAGCAAGTTTTCAGAGTACCAGACACTAGTCTTTCTGAAACACTTGAGTTCATAACAAGATGCCATCTTTTGTTAAAATGCATCAGGCTGAATCCATATCAGGCTACTCACAGATGTATTTTCAGCTCTAGGACTTCTTCTGGGTCTGGAGCATCTGCACTCATGTGTGCCCATGCACCCTCACATATATATGATTAACAATTATAATGTTTTTAATCAGGCTGAATGAGGTAATAACATTCAAACAATAGGGCTTATTCAATTTGTTTGCAGGTCATAACTTACTACAGTAATTTATTTATGCAAAACCAATACGGATTGTTTTGTAAATTGGCATTTCCACATTCCTTACTTTTTCTGAATGACCTTGCTGCTGTGTACCAGGCATTTCTGGGAAGAGAGCAAAAAGAAAATAATTTTCTTTGTGAAGTGAATATTCTAAATCTTTGTGTGAAAATCAAGGTTGTTATTATTTTACTAATTCCATCCAAATGGTTGCTGAGGAAACACCTGAGACAAAAACACCAGCTGGATATAGATAAAAGGTAGTTTTCATTTCTGGAATACACCAGATGTATTTTCATATAAGAATTACTGCCGTGAACATCTGTCACCCTGAGTAATTCACTCATAATTTATCAGGTTTATCAGGATGTTTCCTCACAATGTTTTCAGAGAGACTGGAAATACTGGCATGTTTTCCTTTGAATCTAGGGAAAGTACCATGACCACACAAGGATATGAGGAATCAATTATAAACACCCAAGGAATAAACTAGTCTTTTAAAGCCTGGTGTACTGAGAAGTATAAGTTAAATACAAATATTACTGAAAAAAGGTAAGACGGCAAGTAAGTGAAGCAAACACCCTTAATAACAATTATAGCATGAATCTTAAAAGTTCTTATTAATTAAATCAAACCTGAGGCCAGTTATTGGGGTGAATGCTGGAAGATCAGAGACACAGACAAGCCACAGTTTCCTCACCTCACCAGTTCCTCAGCTGGTCTTATTTCCTCAGACTGCAAGCTTCTGAGTCCTCATCCAGAATGGGTCTCAGCTGAACTACTGCTAGAAGCCTTAAAGCTTAACCAGCCAAATGCTTCTAGTTTCTGGTCTTCATGCCTTATATAATCTTTCTCTTTCTGCCCCTACTCCCTGGGATTAAAGGTGTGTGTCACCATGCTGGCTGTATCCTTTAACACACAGAGATCCACCTGGCTCTGCCTCCTAAGTGCTGAGATTAAAGGCATGTACCACCACTGCCTAGCTTCTGCTATAGCTTGCTCTGACCCATTTTATAGCCACCATTTTTGGTTCTGTATCTAGTGGCTGTCTGTTCTCTGACCCCAGATAAATTTATTAGGATGCACAATATTTTGGGGAACACAATACCACCACAAACAAGGAATCCTCTCATTTCCTAGTGAAGCATGGTTAATCAGTTCACAGTTTATAATCAAACAGTCATAAACATTCCCAATGAATCCTGGTTATGAAGAACACATCTTTGGTTTATTTACAACACTCAAATAAAAGAAACAGTTTCTTCATCATTATCTAGGTAAGGAACACAAATATTGCAATAAATATCATAGCCTTATATTTCTGACTTTTGTTGAAGATAGACATGAATGAAGCATCACTTTAGATAAAAAAATTAATAGCTAATGTTAAAATTTTCAGCTAAAACATAAATTTATGCACAAATGTTAAATATTTCCAAATCAACATAAAATTCGGTGGTGTGAGGTATTTCTGGAAGAGCAGGAAGTCTGAACTATTTGATAGTCTTCATGTTCTTGTGATATAACTCTATCAAAATGAATACTTTTTTATTTCTGGTAGTGGATATGAGAATAGTGTTCATCACTGCTGGTCAGGAAAATCATTCTGTGCTTCCAGAAGACTCCAGGATTGCCTGGGGGAACTTGCAGAGAGACAACAGCACAAGCAGCTCAGATGTACTTCAGAAATCTAATGATACAACTTAACTGGACCTTTCCCAGAATATTCTTGGATAAGAAGGCTGTTAAACTGCATGTCCAGTGAATCCAATATTAGCTAACCTAGAATCCTAGCACAGATGATGAGTGTTTAGCAAATTGTGATGGTAGACTTAAAAGCATTTCTCACCAGTTTCCTGTCACCTTGTAATGGACATATACATGGCATTCTCTTAGTGATAACACTTCATTTCTTTCTCTCTGTTTCCCACTTTCTCAAGTACTCAGGACTTCCTCCATTGTAACATGAATCTTAAAAGTCTTATTAATAAAACAAACCTGGAGCTGGGTATTAGGGTGAATGCTGGAAGATCAGAGAAGCAGAACAAGCCACAGCCACCCCACCTTGCCAATTCCTCAGCTGATCCAGTTTCCTCAGAGTGGAAGCCTCTGTGTCCTTTTCCAAATGAATCTGAGCTGAACTGCTTCTCGAAAACCTGAAAGCTTAACCAGCCCTAGTTCCTGGTCCTCACGCCTTATATACCTTTCTGCTTTCTGCCATCACTTCCTGGGATTAAAGGCTCACTTCCTGGAATTCAAGGCATGAGTCACCATGCCTGGCTGTTTCCAGTGTGGCTTTTAACTCACAGAGATCCAGATGGATCTTTGCCTCCCAAGTGATAAGATTAAAGGCATGTGTGACACCATTTTCTGGCCTCTATATCTAATGGCTGTTCTGTTCTCTGACCCCAGATAAGTTTATTAGAATACACAATATTTTGGGGAATATAATACCACCACACTCCATGGTATCTTCCTGTCTGAGTTTCTTCTCTGCTTTACCAGACTTCAAGCTTGGGCAATTTATCTAACCTGTCCACAGGAATAAGCATAGTTTGTAACTTACTATGAAAATGAGAGGCAAGCATACAAGTTGGCTCTATGAAAAATTAGTTTGAGTGTTCCCTGGCTGTACTCAGTTTCACTCAAATAGGCCCCATATTAAAATGGCTCATGGGTTTCCATTTTTGCTGTGTTGTAGAGAAAATAGGCAGTGTGACTAGAAACCTGAACAATCTGGCTCACCATGAACTGTAAAAAGTAATGAGGTACAAACATAAATGTCTTATGTTTTGATGGGATTAAGTCATACTAAAATGGGGGAAAAGTTATCATCTCTGTAATCTCCATGAAAAAAAAAAGCAGCCCAATTTCAAATCGTCAACTCTGAGAACAGTAGTGAATATTTGTTGGTATTTCTAGGACTCATCCATATCGATATGTGTGCTCAGTAGTGAGTAAGCATTCTACCTAGTGTATCTAAGAGTAGAGATATGTTCCAAAAAGACTTGGAGCTTGAGGGACAGAATTTCATAGATGTAATGAAGAAAACTGACCAAATTTATATATGGCATTTTGAACCATAATATT
Source organism: Onychomys torridus (assembly GCF_903995425.1). Lineage (NCBI taxonomy): Eukaryota > Metazoa > Chordata > Mammalia > Rodentia > Cricetidae > Onychomys > Onychomys torridus. The sequence continues at coordinate 66,541,219 of NC_050443.1, read as the reverse complement.
CATAAGATCTTTATTGGGGAGTGGGCTGACAGCAGATGAAGGCAGTCATGAAATAAAACTTGCATACAGTAAATGGAAGACAATTAAAGAAGCTGATTTAATGAATCTACAGATTGTGGTCAAATTGAAGCAATGAAAAACAAATAAAAGATAGTATGTATTAAATCACAGTGTAATCTGCATAGTTATTTTACTGAGGGGAAAATCAGGATTCAAATATTGTGTATGAATTTATGCTTAACTGACTGGTAGTATATAGATACATATATAAGCATATGCACACACACACATACATACACAGGCATGTGTGTGCACAGAGACCTGTCCTCCAAAAGTATAAAACAACATAATTTTTTTTTCTGTTGGGCAGAAACAGAGGGGCTTTCGGGATGCTATCATGGTGATGTATAGGGTTGACTGCACCTGGACACAGAGAAAACAATTGTACTCATGAAAACAGACCTAATGCAGAAGCACAGCGCACACATTAGAAGGTTAGCAGGTAGGTATTCAAACTTCATCATGAAATTGTGTATCCATTCTAAAGCCACTTATTATTGGATGTCTTGTGTTCTGAGATCCAAGGTATCTGCTTGCATAATGGGAAGCTGAGTACTTAAGCTTTAAATATAGATCTGGATTGAAGGCTGAAGATTCTACCTTCTGGCTGTACTAGGTGCTCTTCATTGCATCAACACCATACACATTGTCAATATTCTTCACTGACTCAGCCCATCCATTATTTCAATGCTGGTCTACAATCCCAGAGTTTAAAATGTTCCTCTATTTAGTAGTCTAATTGTTGTAACATGGCATAGGAGTAAAGTGGCTAAAAAATGAGTGTAATGAAACATATTCCTGAGATGCAATGTATTAAGCAAAAACTTAAGTATCTAATAAAGTAGTTCTATGTGGAAAAGTTTGAAAGAGCTACTAAAAATTTCAAAGATAATTGAAGGGGACTCGGCCTCAGAAACTAGGAAGAAAAAGAAAAGAGAAGAAGATTATAATATGAGATCAGGGAAGCTGTTATCTAACCTCTCATAATACTTGAGACTGTTTTGCTCAGGAATGGCACATTTTGAGAGCATATAAGGTCACTGGAAAATAGCAGGTAGCTAGCAAGTGGCCAATAAATTCCTGGAATGCAGGAGGTACAGAGATCAAAAGACAAGCACCAAAATACCAGGATGGGGGAGATTTCACAACGAAGAATGTGTACCAGAAAGACAGGTTCAGCAATTTTAAAATGGGCAACAAAAAGGCCCCTGCTGGAGGTCTATGCTCTCTGCACTCAACTCAGAAGCTGACTCATTCACTGAGCCAGCCAATGGCAGCAAAGGTGCAGATATGCAAACAGCAGTGAACTTGAGGAAAGGGATGGAGCAACTTTCCATATATTCTAGTTAATCATACTGTTAGTGTGTTTTGTTACTGTGCTTATCTTCTTCTGTCCTTGTAATGACTGATAAATACCCTCTCATGGTAAATATAAAGATAGATATGTTTAACATGATTTAAACATTATATAGATATGTAATGATTTAAACATTACACAAGTGTATGCAAGCATTATACAAAAATACTGCCATGTTTGTACTCTATTTTGTACTATATATTGTAGTTTTAAATTGCTAACCAAAGGAAGATAATTTATAAAGCTTGTAATAAACAATTTTCAAATTAATAAAAAAGGTATGAAGAATGATTCAACTAGACCTACATATTTAGAGAGTTTATGACAAGGAACACCTATTTTATCCAGATTGCTAGATAATGTTTCATTTATCATTTAGATATAGTAGCCAAAAATGAGTGTTGGTGAATCAACATGAGTTGAGTTCCCTGATAATCAGAGTCTAGAAGCACTTGGCCAGATATTTATTAATAACTGCCCACCTCTCCCCATGATAAATACTTTTGAATTTATATATCTTAACCTGATTGAAACATTATAGACTGTGTACCTATATCAGATCATTACATGGGACATCATTGATTCACTCAGATCTTATGATTTATATATAACTACAAAAACAAACTTTAAAAATACTTTCTCTCAGAAAGTTCTATCATCAGTTTCCCAACTTCTTGAAGAGTGGAGATGAAACAGGGTGCAGATCAAGATAATAGGCTTTGCAAGGTGAACTACAAACAGACACATTTGAACACATAGGAGCTCCGCAGCGCCTTGATTTTGAAACAACTTAGGCCAATGGGGTGACACATCTTTATCCTGATATGTGTGGGCCATGCAAGAGAATGTACTTGATCAAGGAAGCAATGTAACTGGAGCAATTTATACAGGGACTTAAAACACTTTCATAAGTCAAGACACCAAGACTCTTATCAATAAGTGGCTCTGGAAAGTACCTCACAAATTCTCCTCTTCAGGATGTCTATGTGTCCAAGAAAGGATAGCTACAGAATCGACGTATTATGTAGACATCTTTGAAAGCTACTATTCTGCCTAACATAACTATTCACACTATTGTGCTAAGAAAGAACATTACATGTCTCTTCAGTTGGCAGAGGAAGCCTTTGGTAAGCAAAGTTCCTCCCCCCTGCCCCCACACCAAGGAATCTGGAAAAAGAAACTAATACATTTACTAATACAAAACTAATACATTTCCTTGAAGGAAGGAAATGATTTGGATAAAGGGAAGGAAAGAAGAGATGCTATTAATACAAAAGAAGGTATTATAGATATAATAGATATATATTCAATTACTACATTGAGACATAATGAATTATCTAGTAGTAATTTAATTATACATAAGTAGTTATTCATTATTAATTAAAGTGTTGATGTGTTTATTTTTTGTCATAGTTTACCCTTAAAGATATCTCTTAAAGTGCCTTTGGACTGGCTTCTCAAGTTGGTTGATACCGGCTACCATTGTCTTTACTTCCCAACTCAGGCACTCTTTTCCTACCTTTTCTATTTGTACTATGACACACCACGCCTCATTTCTGTCTATGTGAGAGAATTATTACAGTATGCATCTTCAAAGGGGATTGTCATTCTCATGACAAAAGGCCAAAGCTTGAACCACATTTCTTCTACTTAATTGTATACAAAGAATGCAGTGACACACTTGTTCAGGAAAACATAGCAATTAGGACAAATAGAGTGAGGTTACCTCACTGTGTCTTTCCCAGGAACATTCCCCTGTGCAAAAGCATCTGATAGCCAGTCCCAGCAGGCCTGTCTCTGTACAGAGCTGCACCAGAGACCTTTCTTCTCAGATGTCTATTCTAGTTATCCAACATTCTTTTCTGAAGACAAATCTGACTTGTATTCCATTTCTTCTGGTTCCCCCTTCTTGTCCTGGCTTATGTCTGGAAAGTCAATGCCAGAAACAGATCCTTCCCTGTAGCTTTCCCAAACAGCTCTCAAGTGTCCACAGTTTAAATCTAAAAATTATTGTGCGTATGCCTTCCCACTGAACTCATAATGCTAATGTACAGGATTTGGTTTTGTGGATTCTTGTGAAACCAGTGTAAACTTCATATTTTTAAATGGATCATCGTCACTTTTGTGGACAGCTCATAGTTGCACTAGCCAACAAGTGTCCTTGATTACAGTGGTAGAGAAAGTTTTGATAGACATTTTCCATATTGATTCATTTTGCATGTAATACAACAAGTATTATGCAAAGAACAGTTAGTATCAATAATGCACATTGAATGAGAAAACTGACCAATGCTCTTTACATTCAATATGCAAATAAGGAAATAATTGATTTTTATTTTTTTGAGACAGGGTATCTTTGTGTAGCTTTGGGGCCTGTCCTGTACTAGACCTTACTTTTTAGACCAGGCTGGCCTTGAACTCACAAAGATCATCCTGCCTCTGCCTCCCAAGTGCTGGGATTAAAGGCATGTGCCATCACTGCCCAGCTGGAAATAAATATTTTAAGGGGCACTCTAAAAACTTGATAATGGATAAATTCTTTGTAAACTTAAGCTTTTTCTTCATGTCATCCACTCTGGAAGCTACAAAGGGGATGTTCAAGTGGAAGAAAATTATCAACTCCTACATTATTAAGAGAGTCAGATGTAGCAGAAGCAGACTGATTTTGACAAGAAGTGAAAATTGACCTGATTTCTGGTTCTGGCGCTGCCACATATTGACTGCAAAGTTGTTAAAATTCACTCTTTGAGAAGTTCCTACATGTATATAATATGTTTTGTTCATACTGATATCCTATGTCCCTTCTAACTCTCCCTTATAACTCACTAGGTTCAATCAGTTTTGTCCTTATGAGTATGGGCAATCTAACAGGTGCCACTTCCTATAAGAAAACTGGTATTCCCAACTGCAGTATCCTTCAATAATATTTCAAATTAAAGCATGAAGTGCTAAATCAGGAAATTCATAAAGTATCCAGTAACTGAAGAGAATGAAAATCAACACTGCTGCCTCTAAGCAAAGAAAGAATCTAAAGCTGACTTTCAATTTCTAGCTTGCATTTCCTAAGTAAATACTTTGATGATAATTTAGGATAATCTTGGAGTTAGAAAAATCTAAACTTAAATACTAGCAACTCCTATCATGAGCAATTAATAAAATCTGTAAACCTCTGTGTCCAGAAAACACTATTTCTATGTAGTTAACCACCACCTCTAGGTCTTACAACCTTCCTGCTCCCTCTAGTGATCCTTGAGCCTTGGGAATAGGAGTAAAATGTGGATGTCCCATTTAAGATTGAGGTTTCCACAGCCTCTGGTCCTCTGCAGGATGTCCAGCTATTGTTCTCTGTGTTAATTGCCATCTACTTCAAAAACAAACTTCTCTGATTAGGGTTGAGTGATACGATAATCTATGGGCATAACACTAAATATTTTGGAGTTTATTTAATATCATGTTCATTTAGCAAAATAAAAATAGTAGCTTCTCTTCTCGAACATATGACTACATAGCCTTGGGTTGTTGGTCCTGTCAATGGTGCCAGGCATGAGTTCAGTCCATGTTGTGGAAGACTTTAAATGTAATCAGAAAGTGGTTAGTTACTTCCATAACACTCATACCACAATTGGACCAGAGGGCATATCTTGCCAGTCTTGTCATTATGTTAGATCATGGAGTCTATATTCAGGTGAGATTGGTGACTACTTTTTCTTTTATCTTTTCTTTTAGTTCTGGTAGTGTACTTAGTATCTTCCAGTAGTGTGATACCTATCTAGTTCAGATGAAACTTCGAGGTGAATACCAGCTTAATTACTGTGTTCTATGATTCAAGTATGTGGCGTTTTTAGTAGTACTGTCTTACTGTCAAATTCTGGTTCCTGCAAAGCTACCCGTGTTCCAATAGACAGCCCTCTACAAATGCATATACACACAGCTTTAAGTGAACTTAGTGATTTAATAAAAAGAAATTATGAAAATGGATGGGAATAGTGGAAAGAATGTAAAAGCCAGATGATACAATAGAGAGTTATAAAATGCACACTTCCAGAGTTGGTATGATTATCACACTTAGGAACACATGGCAGCTCTAATTACCTGTAAAAGACTTGCACAAGATCAACCTAGCAAAAATTCCAGCATAGACACCCCAATTTATGGCATTCTTCAGGACACACCTCTTAATGAAGAGCTATTGACTGTGGATAGTTGCTAGGGGAGGGAGAATTATTTTGTATGTTTGGCCATTGATATACTTCCCAATGATAGATCTATATCCACATATACATTTGGACAGTACTAGTTAGATTTAGTGGATTGTGATACACACACACACACACACACACACACACACACACAGAATTGGAAGGAAGCCATGTTGTAGGTGATTTCAGGGAATGAAGGAAGGGAAAGGGGAGTGGATGTGATCATGTTTTTTTGTGTACATGAATAAAATTCAAATAACAAAGAAAAAGTAATATTTTTCAAAGAGTGTGTATGTAACAATTAATTTTAGAATGTCATGAATTTGAAAGTCAGTAAGGTGGATATTTGGGAGGGCACAGAGAGAGGAAAGGTAAAGGAGACATGATGTAATTATATTATCTCAAAAATTAAACAAAACACTTTTTTAAAAGACTATTAATGTGACAGTGGAATTTGGACTTAGTACCATGTGCATGCTAAGCACGTGTCCTAAAATTGAGCCACATTCCCAGGCCTATCTCTGTTTTTTCTTAAAACCCTGTGATTTGTGAAGGTGATTCACAAGAAGGAATATACAAAAATCAAGATTTGACATTAATAAAAGGAAACGTTAATTATAAGTCTTACATAACAGCAAATACAAAAGCCGAAGTAAACAATGTTGTCTTTAAATTACTCTTAAATTCTAAGGATAGTGGATAAACAGGGTGACTATTCTGAGTGATATAATATATATTAAATAACACTCAGTTGTGGCTTGGAATTTTATGAAAACCATGACAACCAAATTCTTCTTTAAAAATCGGTAGGCAATACAAAGCCAAGTAGACTGACTAGGATTGCATTGAGCTTCTCAGCCTCCTGTGCATGTGCTCCTTAAACCCATCAAGTGCACTTTGCACAGTGCCATGCGATGTGTTTTCAAAGCTCTAAAATCTTCCAAGTAACGTCAGTCTTTGTGTCAGGCAAAAAAAGACACAGAAACTCAATTTCAAATGCCTGTGATTTTGCATTTTCCAATTAAGCTTGTAAGAAGACTTTTTTTTTTTTTTTTTTTTTTTTTAGATTTTGTATGTGTCACCTGCCAACTATGTATAGTAGATATAATTCTCTTGCATGAATAGAAAAAAATGTATATGACAGAGATCACAGAGCAAGAAATATAGAAACTAATACTAGACCTTAAGCTTTGTAATTTACTGAAATACAGTCCCCCACTTTTTAAATTCTCTAGACATAATGATGACAATTATTTATAGAGCATTTCTATGTGTTAAGCATTGATTTCTTTAGATACTCTATGTAATTTAGTCAGATATTTTTTCCTGTTTCCTACTTTGACAGTGAGAACAGATTTTTTTACCTTCATTCAGCTGACAAAGAACCAAAAGCTTGGATACAAACAAGCAAGCACTTTTACTCAAGGTCACCCATGGCTCCACCAAGTGGTCAAGCCTGAATCCACAGCCATATTCACCTGCCTTTACAGTCATTTTGCCTAGCCTGAGGAGATTATATTTGCCTGGTAGTTGCCATTTTTGAGGATTACCCTGCAGGGAGCCATTGTTGAATACAAAATGTGTTTGGCATAAGCAGTGAAGCAGTGTGATGAAGACCCTGCTTAATTGTTTAAGAATTTACAATTTCTAGGATGGAATGTGACCTTATTTTACATGAACTATATATTTTATGTTTATTTTTCATACTCAATATTCCAGAGGAATCAGGCAGGGTTTTTAACCAGTATTTACCTAATTAAACATATTTAATAATTATGCATATAATATTATCTCTGCATATACATACATAGTAGTAAGGAATGTAGAAAATAGACCTCGGACATATATTCTATATATACATAAACACACATAGACACACATCTACAGGTTGGGGATTCATGTTTCATGTGTCTGTGAGATTGTTTTTTTCTTTAGGAAATAACAAATATTCTAAAATTTTCACACCGTTCTGACTGCTCAAATAACCCTGAGCATGGTGATACATCTGTGATCCCAACACATGTGAGGTTGAGGCAGGGGGATCATTAATTCCAGATATATACATACATATATATACATATATGTATATATCTAGTGATATTGTTTCAAAAAACCAAATAAAGCAAAGCAATGAGCTATCCAAGAGTCATTAAGTTCACCTTCCACAATAAGAATGCATTCTCTTCTTATTTCTCCTTCTTCCCTGTTTTCTATCTGTTATCTGTGTCCTTCCATTGTTCTATATAAAAATTTAATATGGCTACTAAACACAAACATGACCTTGGGGAATGGGCACAAGATAAAACTGTTTCTTTTTCCTCTCTTTTCCATCCTTTATTTGTGTCCTTCCATTCTTCCATATTAAAATTTAATTTGGCTGCTAACACAAACATGACCTTGGCGAATGCATGGTCTACGAAAGAGAGCATTACACAAGATAAAATCTGTCATATAAAGACCAATGATGTGTCACATACTACACATAAAGAATATTTATGTAAACTTGCATGACTTATAAAATGCCCTAAGTAACACTGAAACTCATACCAAATACCAAATAAAGCCAAATACATGGGGAAAAAGAAACAAGGGGGATATTTGGTAAATTTCAGAGAAAAAATAGATTAATATTAATTCTACCTCACCACCTAGCATACTAGTGCAATTATTAACCACATACCACACATGGTTCTCCAGTTTCCTATGCAGTTTTGGGCTTCTTTTCTTTTGCCTCTGCTGACCATTTTGTCTAAAGAAGTCTCTCAACTTTCTACCCAAACTTTCTTGGAATGTCACCTCAAGGATAGGGGTCATACAGGCTCTGAAACTCCTGGCTTGCTTCCTACCATTCTCCCGTTCAACATTGCCAACAACTCCACTGTAGTGGCCTCCCTTTGCTGTGTAGGGGAGTTTACACTACCTTTATGCCATACTTCATGGTATTTGTTTTCTCAATTTCAGAACTGTGGAATCACAAAACACTTAGTAAGTTCTCACTATATGTATGAGGAATGCACTAGTTTTATATAAACATGTATGAAGTTGGTCTAGACAAACTTTGGATTGATATAGTAAAGATTTCAGGTAGCTTGAGTTATCCTGAACCATAGTTGCCTTGTAGCTTAATCTTGAGTCAAAGAATCACAAAAGAAATGGTGGAGGGTGTGAGTACCTACACTGCAGAAGGAATTATATGCCATATAAACAATGAAGGAGAGCATAAATATGCATAGAAAGATACAAGAGACATCCATACAACCGTCTAAGTCTACTACAAGTAGGCTGTGATTGCAGGTCTCTGGGAACAAGTAGCATGAATAAAAAATAAAGTCGTGGGTATTTTAGGTAAGTGGTTGGGTGGGAAGTGCAGAGACTTGATTTTTAAAAAAGAATATTCAGATTAGATACTCATAAATATCTAATATAAATAATTCATTCCCCACTGAGACTGAAACCCCAAATGACAGCTGCTAAAAATATATTTGTGTGAAACCTTAAAGAAGTTTTGCTCAATCTTCAATATCCTCAAAACAGTAAATAGAAACAGAAGTAGTGAATAATTTTTAACTGGTAAATGAAAAGTTTTTTTGTTTGTTTGTTTTTTTTTTGTTTTTGTTTTTGTTTTTGTACAATGTGTCCACCAATTTATGGAGTCTATGGAGAAATGAGAAAGCACATAAAAGTTTTGCAGCATCAGGGTTGATCAGCACATAGTGGCACCAGTGTTCACAATAAAATAGAGGCTGCAATGGGCCTCCAAAATTCTCTGAGCTGACTCTATAGTCATCACTCCTGATGGGCAGCATCTGTCAATACACAAAACAGCTGTCAGGAGAATGGGCCAATGGCACCAGATGTAAGAGCAGGTGTTTGGGTTCTATGGGAAGTTTGTTTTCTTTTGCCACTCTTACGATGACATCTTCAGAGAACAGAGAGGTAGAGTGCCTTGCAAGAGATCCTAAGGTAAATCCCCAGTGCTGAAAAGACCTAGTTGAGAAAGGCGAAGAAATAGAACAGAACTAGAAAATGGCAGCAAATGGAGCTAAAACCCACCAGTCTCAATTTTCAGTGAAGTGTTCTTTATCCTATACTAGGCTACATCAAAATCTACCCTAAAATAAGTATTACATTGACCAGTCTTAACTTAAATTTACAAAGAGACAGATTTTGCTCCATGTTCTAGTGTCAGGTCTTTGTTTCCTTGTTTACAGAAAGAACAGCACTGCCTACAGTCTCATAGTGACATCTAGTGTCTACATCAGGTAATACAAAACATAAGAAGTAATACATTCCTATGCACTTTTATATATGAACATTTCTGCATCACAGTTAAAGCCAGAACAGGAAGGTAATTTAATAGAATTTTAGTATGTCAGCAAAGAAGACATTGTTTGATAGTGGTTTTCTTTGTTTTAATAGTCTTGCCTTATTGTCACTCTGTGCTTTAATCACAATATCACATCAACAGTGGTTTATGAGAATCTACCATGTAACAGAAGAAATTATAGCCACAAGATACACTATGGTGCCTTTATTCAGAAATTTTGCACTATATCTGGGGAAATATACTTATCATAAGGAACTTTAAAGCAATGTGATCAGGATGAAAATTAAATTTGTGCAAAATATGCTGAAGAAGACATTCCAAAGATGAGGGTAGCTGGGTAAGAAATCAGATAGGCTGCTGAGAATATAAAACCTTATAAGTACACTCTTAGGAAGCCACTCGGCATCCACCTGAACAAAACAAAACAAAAGATAATGACTAATTTTCTTAAATAAAAAATCTACTGGTTAATTTTATTATCAAACTCCATTCCATGAATGTGATTGCTATTGTCATTTTTTTATGATTGATTTGCATTGTCCTTGTAGAGAAAAATGCAGGCTATGCAATGGCTTTTAGCCAGTAGTACAGTCTGTCCCCAATATTCTGTTCCTCCTGTTCCCTCTTCTCATAATTTGATCTGTGGGGATGAGCTCCAAGTTATTTTACTTTAGATATTTGAATGTTATCTATTTGCTGCATTTTGTGTCTTTGATACTCTCTATAGTGCTAGAATACAACTGAATAGAGTCAATGCCTTCATGTAGAGGGGAGGAGATCAATAAGTGAACCATGTAGAACATAGAGAAAGCTTGAGGGGTAGGAAAGGATGGGTTACATGATGCTGGAGTGAGCAGCAGAACTTTAAACCTGGTGATCAGGGGAGACTTCCCAGGGAAATTGGCCTGTGAAGAAAGACCTAAAGGAAGCAATAGAGAGAGAGGTATGTGAGTATTTGAGAATTCTCCCAAGAACAAAGCAATCAAGGGAAGTCTTGTGTTGGGATGTACTTGGAGTGTGAAGCTCATTAAAAAGAGCAGTGAGACCAATGAGTGAAATCTGCAAAGAGTAAACATGACATTTGAAGAGAAATGGGTGCCAAATCTTTTTATTAATTGTAAGGAGGGTGGTAAGGAACCCAGGTAGTTCGAGGCACAGAGCTGAAGTGAACTGATCTGATCTAGGTTGCAATTCCAGCCCGGAATTAGCAAATTAGAGCTGAATCACAGGGACCAAAAGTTGACTATTGTATTTATTCATGGAATAGATTAGCCACCTCGACAAGAGTTAGCAGTGGTTGAGAAGTATAAGGTTCTTATACTTTTGAAAGTATAATAACATGATTGATTGATAAATCAAATGCCAATGAGAACAGTCTCCTGGAAATAGACTACCCAGAGTTGCACAAATAATGCGGTGAAATTGACATTTAATGGGAATGGTAAATCTGAAAAAGGAACAGATTCATTGTTGCTTTAAAAATATTCTCTCTCTCTCTCTCACTCTGTGTGTGTGTGTGTGTGTGTGTAGTTAGAGTTTTCTTGCCTGGCCCAGTCAGGACAAATCTCTCTTACCCGCCAGTCCCACAGTCACTCATACCCAATCAAGAAAGCACACAGAAACTTACATTGTTGACACACTGTATGGCTGTGGCAGGCTGCTTGTTATCTACTTCTTCTATCTTAAATTAACCCATTTCTCTTAGTCTATACTTTGCCACATGGCTTGTGGCTTACCAGTGTCTTTACATGTTGCTTCTCATGGCGGTGGCTGGCGGTGTCTCTCTCCAGCCTTCTACTTCCCAGAATCCTCTTCTCTCTTGTCCTGCCTATACTTCCTGCCTAGCCACTGGCCAAACAGCATTTTATTTGTACAGAGCGATATCCACAGCACTTCCCCTTTTCTTTTTTTTTTTTAAGGAAGGTTTTAACTTTTACATAGTAAAATTACATATAACAAAACAATTATCAAGCAAGAATTACAGTTACAATATTAAAGAAGATATCCTATCTATCTTATATTTGTGAGTCTAAGGTTTTATATCTAACTTATCTTTTATCATAACTGAGGAAATTATAACTATCTACTCTTCAACCATATCAAAGACCTCAGAAGGATATAATATTACCTGAGAACCAGGAGAAGGATGTAAGCATTTTTCAGGAGTCTTGCAGGGTAGACAGAGACAGCTGGCAGCCTGAACAGTCACCTAATGTTCCTTTGTAAACTTGGGGCATTTGTCTTCAGCCCACAGGGCTAGAGTCTCTTGGTCACTTCTCTCAGTGTCCTGTAGAATGTCTGGTAGTTTCCTCTGCGAAGCAGGAACCTGAAGGACCATTTTGTCAAGCAAAGTTCACTGGTCACCTTTCTATGGGTCCTGCATGTCCAGTCGATCAAGCAGTCCAGGCAAGAAAAGTTTCTTGCCCAAATGGCTATTTTTGCCAAGGTGAAGATAAGATATGAAGTGTCTTCAATGCCCATCGTTGTCTCTGAAGTAAATTGGTGTTGCCAGGAGCAGACATGTCTCATTGTCCAGAAAGTCTAAATTTTAAAAATATTTTAAATGCCATATTCTGTAGACCTTTGAAGTGTTTGAAGATTAACTGTCTATCTGAAATATCTCTGTGTATACCTAGAAGACTTAACTAACATGGCTACGAGTATGATTATCATAGACAACCAGTTATTAATCTATTTTAAATTATCCATTGCAATTTTAAATGAGCTATACAAACACAATACCTTAAACATGATTAGAAATATACACACAGTATAACAAAATTAACTTTAAGTTTGTATCAATAGACTAAAATCTTCACCAATGTAAAACATTTTAAACAAGTTATTGCTCTTTAGAAGTAAGTTCCCTTATCTACCCATTCATCCTATTATATCTATATCATATTCCCCTTTCTTCTTTAGAAAGAGATCTCATTTATAATCAACCTGATTTAAAGAAAAATATTGTTTTTTGTCTGTCCCACACCAGAGGGCTCTTTTGATTTGGGACACAAGAATCTCTTAACCTTTTCTTTTAGCAATATGTTTGGGTTTAGCGAAGGAGTGAGCCAATTCCATCTCCAAAGCCAGCTTGATAATTTTGGGAATGTGGGCGTAGTTTTTCTTACTACTTCCTGCTGGAGGGGGGCACTGTATCTTATGGGGATACAAAGAAAATTTTAGGATTATAGAGTAGTCCATTAGGGTGAACCTCTGAGCCAGTTGTCTTGAAACCATTCTGGATGTCGGATCATCTGGGCCATGGTGTCATCAGAGACCTTTCAGGTGGTCTTGGCTGATCAAACCTGATATATCTTAATCTGGAACAAATCCATAGCCTCTGGCTTTCTGTGGAAACAAAAGCAGAGACTCTTTTCCAAAGCAACATATCCTTATTTCCAAATTTTGAAGTCAAGGTACCTTTAAAATTTACATATTTGTTTAACTCAACAGCTTTTACGGTCAAATCTTTTTTTGCAGTTAAAAATCCCAAAGACAAGACAAACCAGATTCTCTGTGTAATATCCATCTTTGTAAGACTGAAGCACTGCTGTGGCTGCTGGCTCTGCCCACCTCAGCTTCCCAACATGGCGGTGGTACAGTTTACCACCAGCTCTGGGTCTGGAGCCATGTGTACCATCAACTATCAGAAGCAGTTCTATCAAAGCAGTGCATAGCCCAGAAACTTTAAAAAAAAAAAAAAAAAACTAGCAAAGGCTAAATCCACCACGCAGCAGAGTAAAGTGCCGCTTGTAGATTCCTCATTCCCGCCGCACTGCAGGTCAGACACACATGCCAGGAACCCGCCATAGTAGCTCAAACCAGCAGGCTGCTGCTAATTTGAGAGAGACAACTAGGAAGCTGTTTTTAGCTCCGTCTTAGAATCTTTTTCCTCAGGTTTTAGGTGGAAATTCTTGCCCCACGTTGGGCGCCATTTGTAGTTAGAGTTTTCTTGCCTGGCCCAGTCAGGACAAATCTCTCTTACCCGCCAGTCCCACAGTCACTCATACCCAACCAAGAAAGCACACAGAAACTTACATTGCTGACACACTGTATGGCCGTGGCAGGCTGCTTGTTATCTATTTCTTCTATCTTAAATTAACCCATTTCTCTTAGTCTATACTTTGCCACATGGCTTGTGGCTTACCAGTGTCTTTACATGTTGCTTCTCATGGCGGTGGCTGGCGGTGTCTCTCTCCAGCCTTCTACTTCCCAGAATCCTCTTCTCTCTTGTCCCGCCTATACTTCCTGCCTAGCCACTGGCCAAACAGCATTTTATTTGTACAGAGCGATATCCACAGCATGTGTGTGTGTGTGTGTGTGTGTGTGTGTGTGTGTGTGTGTGTGTCTGACTGACTGTCTGTCTGTGTGCATATGCCTAGACATATGTGAAATCAGAGGACAAATTGCTTGAGTTGATCCTCTTTTATTCATCATATGGGATCTAGATGTCAAACAGGCCATCACGCTTGGAGGTAATCACCTTTATCCTCTGAGCCATCTTGCCCACCCAGTGGAACATCAAGAATTCTAGATAGGATGTATTCAACTTGCAATATTTGTTGCACAAATAGGGATATGTATCTTCTATAATGAGAATAAAACTGAAAGACACTCCCAGAAGACAAGTGAGGAAAGTGATTTGAGGAGCAGCAGGAGGCTGAATCACAGCTATTGAAGGGTTACTTAAGAGGAAGGATGTACTGTGTAAATTAGGGGTAACCCTGAGGAAAGTTATATGGGTAGTAGTTCTTTGGGGCTAGATTCAGTAAAATTGGGCAGATAGAAACTATAGAAAGTATATATTTGAAAAGACCATTCCCCAGCTCCCATCTGCCCGGGAACTCCCATCTGGATGAGAGGTGAGTACCTGGGGTCATACCCAGAGAGGCCCGCCCCTAGGTCCCAGCCCAGGACACTACCATTTTTGGGGAAGACCTGCCCAACTTCGCCCCAGGTTCTGGCCATAGGGCAGGACGCCCCCTCCACCCCCAACCCTACTGGGAAGGTTCCCCTTCTCCAGGACCCTCAGCAGACCCTACAATCTGCACGCTCTGCCCCCACACCCATCTGCCCTAGACCACAGCCACATCCTGAGACTTAGAGACCAGCCCCCAGCTCCCATCCTGCCAGCACTCCCATCTGTACCAGAGCTCCCATCTGGCCCAAAGCTTCCATATGGACCAGAGAGAGGTTTCCTGAATCTGTCAGCTCTGTCTGGACCAAGTGTGCTGATAAGACCAAGAATGAATAAGCAAGGAGATGGGCAGTGTCAAGGCAGAAGTACATACAGCAAAATAAAGAGCAATACAACATCACCAGAACCTAGCACTCCTCCAACAGCTAGACCTGAACACCACAAAATGGAAGAAGCAGAAGAAAACAACCTTCTGAATAACATCATGAAGAGACTAGAGCCTTATATAGAAGAAATCAAAAATGAAGTGGAGGAACAGACAAACAAAAAATGGGAAGAATGCTATATATTAAAAAAAAAAAAAAACTAGAGAAAAGGACAAATAAAGCAGAAGAAAACAATAAATCCCTGAAAGAAAATCATGAAAAAGCAATGAAACAGATGAAGGAAACAGTCCAAGACCTGAAAAGGGAAATAGAAAAAATGAAGACAGCACAAGCAGAGGGAATGCTGGAAATAGAAAATCTGAGTAAACGAACAGGAACTTCAGATGCAAATATAACCAACACAATTCAAGAGATGGAAGAGAGGATCTCTGGTTTTAAAGGTGCAGTAGAAGAAATAGATTCATCAGTCAAAGAAAACATTAAAGCCAACTAAGTCATGAGCCAAAATGTCCAAGAAATTTGGGACACCATGAAAAAAGCAAGCTTATGAACAATAGGGATAGAGGAAGGAGAAGAAAGGCACAGAAAATATATTCAACAAGATCATAGAAGAAAACTTTCCCAACTTAAGAAGGAAATGCCTATGAAGATACAAGAAGCCTATAGAACACCAAACAGACTACCCCCCCAAAAAAAGTCCCCTCACCATATAATAACTAAACAACTAAACATACAGAATAAAGAAAGAATATTAAGGGCAGCAAAGAAAAAATGCCATGTGACTTATAAAGGCAAACCCATCAGAATAACACCCAATTTCTCAATGGAGACTTTGAAAGCCAGTAGGACCTGGACAGATGTAATACACACACTTAGAGACCATGGATGCCAGCCTAGACTAATATACCCAGCAAAACTTTCAATCATCACAGATGGATTGAAGAAGACATTCCAAGACAAAGCCAGATTTAAACAATACTTATCCACAAACCCAGCCCTACAGAAAGCACTAGAAGGAAAATTCCAACCTAAGGAAGTCAGATACACGGTCAAAAACACAGGCAATAGATAACACCAGAGGAGTAAACCCCAAAGAAGAGAAGTACACACACACTACCACCAAAAAAAAAACCCCAAAAAACAAAAAACCAAAAAACAAAAAACAAAACAAAACAAAAAAACAAAAAACAAAACAAAAAATAAACAAAACAAAAAAATCAAAAAATAAACAAAACAAAACAAAACAAAAAAAACCAGGAATGAACAATCACTGGTCATTAATATCCCTTAATATCAATGGACTTAATTCACCTATAAAAAGACACAGGCTAATAGAATTGCTAACAGAGAAACAATCAATCAATGGGACCTCTTGAAACTGAGAAGCTTTTGTAGAGCAAAGGACACGGTCAACAAGACAAAATGACAGCCTACAGAATGGGAAAAGGTCTTCACCAACCCCACATCTGACAGAGGGCTGATATCCAGAATATATAAAGAACTCAAGAAATTAGACATCAAAATGCCCAAAAGTCCAATTAAAAAATGGGCTATAGAACTAAACAGAGAATTCTCAACAGTGGAAGCTCAAATGGCTGAAAGACATTTAAGGAATTGCTCAACATCCCTTATTATCTGGGAAATGCAAATCAAAACGACTCTGAGATACCACCTTACACCTGTCAGAATGGCTAAGATAAAAAAAAACACAGAAGACAGCTTATGTTGGAAAGGATGTGGAGCAAGGGGAACTCTTCTCCACCGCTGGTGGTAATGCAAGCTTGTACAGCCACTTTGGAAATCAATATGGTGCTTCCTTAGGAAATTGGGAATCCATCTTCCCCAAGACCCAGCTGTAGTACTCTTGGGCATATACCCAAGGAATGCTCAATCACACCACAAGGGCATTTGCTATGTTCATAGCAACATTGTTTGTAATAGCCAGAACCTGGGAACAACCTAGATGCCCTTCAACTGAAGAATGGATAAGGAAAATGTGGTACATATACACACTGGAGTACTACTCAGCAGAGAAAAATCAATGACATCATGAGATTCGCTGGCAAATGTATGGATCTAGAAAAAATCATCCTGACTGAGGTAATCCAGACTCAGAAAGACAAACATGGTATGTACTCACTCATAGGAGGATACTAGATTTAAAACAAAGATGACTAGACTGCTACTCAGAACTCCAGGGAGGCTACCTAGAAAACAGGTCTCTTGGAAAGACACAGGGATCACCCAATGACAGAGAAATGGATGAGATCTACATGAACAACCTGGATATGAGTGGAGGTAATGAAGGGCAAGGTTTGAGGGAAAGTAAGCTTAGGGGAGCAGGAGATCCCAGCTGGACCAAGAACAGAAAGGGAGAACAAGGAAAAACAGACCATGATAAATGAAGACCACATGAGAACAGGAAGAAGCAAAGTGCTAGAGAGGTCCCCCGAAATCCACAAAGATACCTCCATTGTAGACTACTGGCAATGGTCGAGAGAATGCCTGAACTGACCTAGTGTGGTGATCAGATGGCTAAACACCCTAACTGTCATGCTAGAAATCTCATCCAATAACTGATGGAAGTGGATGCAGAGATCCTTGGCCAGGCTCCAGGTGGAGCTCCAGGAGTCCAGTTGTTGAGAAAGAGGAGGGATTGTATGAGTAAGACTTGTTGTGACCAATATTGGCAAAAGCACAGGGACAAATAGCCAAACTAATGGAAACACAAGAACTATGAACTAATAGCTGAGAAGCCCCCAACTGGATGAGGACCTCTGGATAAGTGAGACAATTGAATAGCTTGATCTGTTTGGGAGGCACCCAGCAGTGGGACCTGGACCTGTCCTTAGTGCATGAGCTGGCTGTTTGGAACCTTGGCCTTACACAGGGACACTTTGCTCAGCCTGGGAGGAGGGAACTGGACCTGCCTGTACTGAATCTACCAGGTTTAAATGAATCCCCAGGGGAGTCTTTGCTCTGGAGGAGATGGGAATGGGGGGTATGCTGAGGGGGAGGACAGAGGAAATATACCCCCCATAAATATATATACATATATATATATATATGTATATATATATATGTATATATATTTGATATCTTAAGGAAGATTTTATATAGGGAAGTGTGAATGATCTCTCATTGCTTTTATTTCTTTAGAGAATGAAATTAAGGATAAGTGATTGAGTTTTGGATGTATAAGCAAATAAATAGATGTAAGAGAATATTAGGCCAACTTCCAATGGATTACCAAGGCTCACATACAATAAGGGTCAGGAATTTCAAATGAGACAATTGCTGTTTTAGCTGCATAGATTTAGGTGCAGAGTAAGTAGAAGACTGAAACTTAATAAGAGGACCCAGTGCTCACATGTGGCTCAGCATGAAACCGCTTGGCTAGCACGTTCCCTGGGCGTCGTCTTCAGCACTGCCAAATGAACACTTCAATAAACAAAAAAGCAAATATAAATAAATAATTGAATCTAGGTTTTATGAGATGACTATAACAGGTGAAGAGAGAGTCAAGATTCATGGGGTATTTTCAGGAACTTAATATATCATGGAATACTAGCCCGTGAAGAAAATGGGTTGAAAAATTTAATGTATGTAGGTTGGGAAAAATGTAAGGACTAATGGATTATAAGTATTATTGAGTCAAAGAATATTTGAAGCCTAGAACTGGAGACAATGAGCTGAAAAGTTGGGGAGTGATGATTGGTACTTTTCTGCCATTTCTACAAAAGTCCTATTTTGTGATTCTGTTCTTTGGCATATACCAAAGCAAAATGTGCTTAAAAGTTCTCAGGGTAGAGAAATACAGTCAAATGATGTTTTACATTGTCCTAAGTGTGACCCACTGTCTTGAAAATGTTTTGGTTTGTGGAAGAAAAGTACTCAACAATCATAAATTAACAATTCAATCATGCACTTTAAGTATCATTATTCAAGTTTAATTGACCAGAGATGTCATGTAATTGGAAGCTTTTTTTGTGTCCCTCCTGGCCCGGGAACAGCTTATAAAATAATCATTCAGGGGCTTAATATTAATTACAAACTTTTTTATCTATAGCTCAGGCTTATTGTTAAGTAGTTATTGCGCCTTAAATTAACCCATATCTATTAATCTATGTATTGCCACATGGCCAGTGATTACCTGTGTTCTATTATGTCTTACTCCTTGGATAGCTTGCAGCATCTCCCCTGACTCTACCTTTCTTCTCTCTGTATCTTTTCTTGGATTTCCCACCTGGCTGCAGTCTGTCTTGCCATAGGGCAAAACAGCTTTTCTATTAACCAATGGTAGCAACACATATTTATAGCAAACAAAAAAAAAAATGTCCCACAGCAATGTCATTTTAATATTTCTGTTGTGGTTATGTCATGATCCTTACATGTTTTTGGGTCTCTCTATGAGTAACAAATGTGTTTTCTTGGGTTTGATCTCTTTCTTCTTTTGGCTCTTTGTTCAAGGTCTCTCTGTGTAGCCTTGACTGTCCTGGAGTGCTCTGTGTAGACTAGGTTGGCCTGGAACTCACAAAGATCCTCTTGCCTCTTCTCCTGAATGCTGAGATTAAGGGCCTTCACAACCATGCCCAGCCAAAGTTACTTATCTAATGTTAAATAAAATTTAGGATATTGATAAGAATCTAGTTACTAACTGGCTAATTGACTGATTGAGATAGACTTAGGAACTTTTAGCAGTTATATATTTAAAAAATACTTAGATTGATATCTTACTTATTTCACACATGCTAATGATTCTTCTTTGGAAAGAATTTTTTTTTATACTAGGTTGTCATACTTGCTCATCCATAAGAGCAATGGATTAGGGCCTACCTTAGGTTTTCCATTGCTGTGAAGAGACACCATGACCCAAAGCCTGTCTCCACAGTGATATACTTCCTGCAACAAGATCATACCTACTCCAACAAGGCCACACCTCCCAATAGTGCTACTCCCTATGTGCCAAGCATTCAAACACATGAGTCTATGGGGGCCATTCTTGTTCAAACCACCACAGGGATCTAGGAGGAAAGAGTAAAATATGAATGAAAATTTTATCCTACAAGACTGAGGACTTGCTTTGAGGGAACAGTTTAGTTTACACCACCTCTATAATCTTGGCTAGATGATATAGTATATTATCTACATCCTGGTCACATTGGCAATTCCATATAGTGCTACCTTGTACAGGAATTTTTATCAGTTGCACAGAGAAATACTAACAATGGAATAGTTTCCTCATCTGATCTTTTCTTTAGTAAATGCTACAGATTTCTACTTTTCCATTTTGCAAAATCAGTAATTCAGCATGCATATCCCATGTTATTAACTAATGAAGGTCAGTATGCTATTTTCTTCCTTAGGCAGGAATAGAAAATAAATTATGCCACCTATGGTTCTACCTTGTACTTGGGGGTAATCTTTTGCTGTGGAGGAGCTGTTTGGGTTTGGGAGCAAAGTTATGGATCTAGAGACCCCTCCCACATTATAACTTCTGGGAAGAAGTCTAGTGGCATTTGTCATGGCACAAAAACATGAACTTAAAACAACAGTTAAGCAAGGCTCATTATATTCATCTTTCACTTGAAATAAACACAGCCAACCTCAAAGACAATGATAACAAAAGAAATAATGGAAATATGTACGTTGATACAAATGTAAACTATTTTTATATTCCTGTTTAAGATAATTTGTATATTTATACAAATACAGAATTATATTTGTTATAATGTACATATATTTCTACCTTATTTGAAATATTTGTATATTGATACAAATGTAAATTTATATGTGTCATACTGTATGTAGTTCTACTTCTGTTTAGGATATTCTGTATATTGATATATATGTAAGATTATTGTCATATTGCATATTGCACTATACATTCCTACCTCTGTTATAAATATCCTGTGTATTTTCACAATTTTGAATACATCATCCTTTACCATACATTTGCTTATAGACTGTTTACCTTGTTTACAGGAAGCCTTAGTCCTTAGGTTATTTAGGTAGATAAGAGTTATAGATGTATAGTCACCTATGCTTGTCATCTCTATAGTTACATTAGTTAGGTTATCCAGATTCACAGATAATGTAGGTCAGATGGACTGGTAGTCTTCAAACACTTCATGGACCTAGAAAATATGGCATTTAAATAACTTAGAATTCTGTTGACGTGAGACACAATTGCTCCTGGCAGCACCAATTTGATCCCGAGAGAACATTGGGCTTCTAAGACATTTCCATTTGGAAGTTTGTCTTCTTGGCACAAAATGGCCTACTGGGCAAAGAACTGCCCTTGCCTCAACTGCTGACAATACGAGTGCTGTCTTCTGGACAAGCGGACACAAGGAAAAGAGACTTCTGAACTCTGCCAAGACAGGGTAAGATGGTCTTTCAGATCTTCTGTTTTTGAAAATGGTCTGTCAGATACTCTAGGCCTGCAGCCAATTTCTAGGCACCAACAATGCTGAGAAACATTAGGTGACTGTCTAGGTTGCCAGCTGTCTCTGAACTCTTGCAAGATTCCTGAAAGTTGCTTGCATCCATCTTCCATTTCTCAGGTACCATTATATTCCTTCTCAGGTCTTTGATGGAATTGAAGACTAGCAGTTATAGTTACAACTATATATCTTAGATAGAACATATTAAGTATTAGATTTAGTTTTTTTTTAGGATAGGACACCTTTTGGAATGATCTTTGTAACATGCCATTCACCTACACTCTAGACATCTCTGGATTTTAGTATGTGTTTCTTGCTTGATATTGTTCGCTTTGGTTCATTTTAGTTCCATCTTATCTAGGTCATTATCCCTCATTACTCCTGGATAATATTTGATAACCATTTCTTTGTATATAGTCTTGTATTAAGTTAGAACCTTCTTATTTAGACAGAAAAGGGAGATGTAGTAGGTAGCCATTCCAACTTTGATTTGGAAGTTCCACCCCCCATTGTGGCTTCGGTAACTGTCACGCCTACAAGGTGGGGCCTAGAGAGGACCCTGAAGATCCGAGATCCAGATGGGCTGGCTCTCTTCATTCCTGGACCCTGGACACTAGAGGTAGACCAAGCAGAGTTCTCCAGAGAACACTGCTGGACTGTGCTACACCTTTCACAGATCCTGTAACCTGTCCCTTTACTTGTAAGTTATCCCACAAAATAAACCTCCCTTTTAATTATGTGGAGTGGCCTTAATAATTTCACCAATATATGTATCTCAGTCCATGATAATTAGAAAACATTAAAAAGAAAAAACCTGTCATTCCTGTCACTGTTAATATTTTTCTACTTATTCTGTTTCTATACCTACAAGCTAACAAACTACTAGTATCCCAGGATATTTGCCCTAATCTCATCTTAAGAAATTAAAGGCTTTCTCAGTTCTCACTGAAGTGGATTGACCATTGTATGAACTCAAGTTACCTATATTGGAAGCCTTCCAAAACCCTCTTGGGCCAAGGGTGACTTGGGATCCTTCTGTTTTGTACCTAGCTGTTTCTCTCCAAAGTGGCAGTTAAATATTTGTATGACCTAAAATTACTATTGTAAATGTGTTTTTCCTCATGTTTCCTTCATACCATTTATTATTATATGCAATTATTTTTTGTGTATATTTTAATATTACTCATAACCATCTCCCACAATGCTCCATGAGAGAGGGAACCATTATCTTTTGTGTTTGTCTTGAGAAAATCACTATCCTAATAGGCACTCATTGTATGTTTCATGAAAAACACTGCATACAAAGAAAAATATCATGTCTTACGTTTTGTATCCCAGACAAATTCTCACTGCATGGAATATATTACAATAAATCCAATTTTCTTAATGAGTGCATAGTGTTTGACAAAGAAAATAATCTTGGAGTGAACTAGATGGATTAATAAATTCACTTTATAAGTCTTCCAGGAGTATCATATAAAACTACTCTGCATTGAATGATTTAAACATTCTCTAGCTGTCTCACAGTTTGAAAGACTCAGTTGACAATCAAGTGTCAACAGGATTGGTTCCCTCCTTCCAGATTACTCCAATCTGTGTCAAAAGTAAGAATATGAAGTAAACTTCTCAAAAGAAACAAATTAGAAGCACGCTATCAAGAGTATATGACTTGGAACAGACATCTGTGCTACTTGATTATTAATCTAAATTAATTTTCTGTGTGTAGAGTTTTTTCATCTATTTAATTTACATCTTGGCCATAGCAGTCTCTCCATTTCACCACCCTACCCCCTTCCCAAATCCCCTCCTCTTCTGTCTTCATCCAGGAAAGGGCAAGTCCCCAATGAGTATCAATAAACATGGCATATCCAGTTGCAGTAAGACCAAGAACATACCCATGTTTTAAGGGTGGTCAAGGCAACTCAATATGAGGAGTAAGGTACCAAAAGCCAGTAAGTATCAGAGACAGCCCCTATTCCCACTCTTAGGATTCCCACAAGAGGACAAAGCTACACAACTGTAACCAATATGCAGAATGTCTAGGTCAATCCCATGCAAGCTTCCTGGTTTGTTGTTCAATCTCTTGCAAGCCCTTATGAGCCCAGTTTAGTTGATTGTGTGGGACTTCCTGTGGTGTCCTTTACCCATTTGCCTCCTACCCTCCTCCTCTTTCTTCCACTCCTCCTCTTCCTTCTCCTCCTCCTTGGCAGGATTTCCAAACTCCAAACTGAACCTATAGTTCGCCTGTGGGTCTTTGCATCTGCCTCCATCAGTTGCTGGGTGGCTCCTCTTTGGCAACAACTGTGCCAGACACCAGGTTGGTCACAGGAGACAGCCAGTTCAGGCTACTTATCCATTATTGTTTTGAGGTGGAGGTCCTCCCATGTAGAATTATGAGAGATTTCTTGCACCAGGCTTCCAGCCAACCCCCAAATCCTTCCCCCAGCAGTCACCCTCAGCACTCTCCCACTCTGTGCTCCACCCAGCATGATTACTCATGTTCTCATCCCCACCCACCCTCAGTCTACTCACAAAAATCTCTATTTGCCCTTCCCAGGGAGATCTGAGTGCCCCCCCCCATGAACCCTCTTTGTTACCTAGTTTCTCTGAATCTGTAGATTGTAGCATAGTTAGCCTTTATTTTACAGCTAACACACACTTATGAGTGAGACATACCATTTTTGTCTTTGTTGGCCTGGGTTACCTCACTCAGGATGATTTTTTTCTACTTCCACCCATTTGCCTTCAAATTTCATGGTGTTCTTGTTTTTAATAGTAATACTCCATTGTGTAAATGTACCACAGTTTATTTATCCATTCCTTGGTTGAGGAATATCCAGGTTGTTTCCAGGTTCTGGCTATTACAAATAAAACATATTTGAGCAAGTGTCCTTGTGGTGGTATGATTGAGCATCCTTTGGATATATGTTCAAGAGCAGTATAGTTGGGTCTTGTGGTAGGTTAAGTCCCAGTTTTTTTTTAAGAAATAGCCAGCCTGACTTTTTAAGTGTCTGTACAAGTTTGCACTCCCACCAGCAATGAGAGAGTGTTCCCCTTGTTCCATATCCTCTCCACCATGAGCTGCCACTTGTGTTTTTGATCTTAGCCATTCTGACAGCTATAAGATAGAATCTCAGAATTATTTTTATTTGCATTTCCCTGATGGCTAAGGATGTTGAACACTCCTAAAGTGTTTCTATGCCATCTGAGATTCCTTTGATGAGATTTCTCTGTTTAGATCTACATACCATTTTTTTAAATTGGATTAAAATAATCACTCAGACACTTACTGATTTTATTTCTCCCCCCCCCCCCGGCGATGCTCTTGCCCCCCCAAGGAAAAGTCATAACACATGACAGAATCCACTAACAAGTATTTTATCAAGACAAAGAGAAAGGGATAGATGTGACCAGGCCTGTGGAAGGACATGTGCAAGAAAGAGGCCAGGGTAACATGGAGCCAGCTTTATAAAGGCCAGGATACACTTGAGCATACAGGCCCACGTGGCTATTCCACACATGTGCATAGATCCCGTGGTCACTTCCACGCTGCTACATGGCCAAGTAACCATGGGGCATGGGTCACACAGGACGTATGACCCGGGAATGACTAGGAGGAGATGACTAAGTGTTCAGCTGGGCATGGATGACCATGAGGGTATGGTTGGAATTCCTATCACTTATATTAATTATAAACTGTATAGCCAATGGCATGGCTTAAGTTTCTTACTAGCTAGCTCTATCATCATAAATTAACCCATTTCTATTAATCTATGTTTTGTCACATGGCTGTGCCATTATTAGTCTGCTGCCATGTTGCTCCTTGGGCAGCAGGCTGGTATCTCTCCCTCCTCTCCCTTTCTTCTTCCTCTCTCTTCCTTATTTTATATCTGGCTACAGGACCATGGGGCTGGGTGGGACCAAAGAAACTTTTTGCTACAGGGGGTTATTATTATTATTTTTAATCTGTTACAGTTTGCTTTGTGACTGAGTATGAGGTCAGCTTTAGAGAAGGTTCCAGGAAGTGCTAAGTAGAAGGTATATCCATTTGTGTTTGGGTGAAATGTTCTATAGATGTCTATTGAGCTCATTTGAGTCATAACATCTGTTAGTTCCCTTATTTCTGTATTAAGCTTCTGACTGGCAGACCTGTCTAGTGGTGAGAATGGGGTGTTGAAGTCTCCCACTATTATTGTGTGGATTTTCATGTGTGATTTAAGCTTTAGTAATGTTTGTTTTAAAAATGTTTGGGTCATAGATGTCCAGAATTGAGATTTCATCTTGATGGATTTTTCCTGTGATAAATACAAAATGTCCTCCATCTATTTTGATTGATTTTAGTTTGAAGTCTATTTTTGTTGGATATTAGGATAGATACACCAGCTTGTTTCTTAGGTCCATTTGATTGAAAAAGCCTTTCTCAACCCTTTACTCTGAGGTAATATCTGTCTTTGAGGTTGAGGTGTGTTTCTTGTAGCAGAAAGATGGGTCCTGTGTTCATACCCATTCTGTTATGTTAGCCTGTGTCTTTTAATAGGTGAATTGATACCATTGATATTCAGGGATATCAATGACCAGCAATTGTTAATTCCTGCTAATTTGGGTGTTGTTAGTGGTGGTGTAGTGTGTGTGTGTGTGTGTGTGTGTGTGTGTGTGTGTGTGTGTGTGTTTCCTTTCCTTGGAATTTGCTGGTGTGAGGTTATCTATCTATTTAATGGGTACAACTAACTTCTTTGGGTTGGAGTTTTCCTTATACTTCTTTTGGTAGTGCTAGATTTGTGGATAGGTATTGTTTAAATCTGGTTTTGTCATGGAATATCTTGTTTTCTTTGTCTATGGTGATTGAAAGTTTTTCTGGCTATAGTAGTCTGGGCTGGCATTCATGGTCTCTTAGTGTATGCAAAACATATGTATAGGACCTTCTGGCTTTCAGAGTCTCCAATAAGAAATAGGGTGTTATTTTGATGGGTCTGCCTTTATATGTTACTTGGCCTTTTTCCTTTGCAGCTCTTAATATTCTTTTTATTTTAATTCTGAATGTTTAGTGTTTTGATTTTTATATGGGGAAGGAATTTTTTTTGTCCTGTCTATTTGGTGTTCTGTAAGCTTCTTGTAAATTCATAGGCATGTTCTTCTTTAGGTTGGGATAATTTTCTTCTATGATTTTGTTGAATATATTTTCTGTGCCTTTGAGCTGGAATTCTTCTCTTTCTTCTATCCCTATTACTCTTAGGTTTGGTCTTTTCATGGTATCCCAGGTTTCCTGGATGTTTTGTATTAAAAATTTGATGGATTTAACATTTTCTTTGATCAATGAATCGATTTCCTCTATTATATCTTCAAGGCCTGAGATTCTGTCTTTCATATTTTGTATTCTGCTGGCTATGCTTGTATCTTTAGTTCCTGTTCATTTACCCAGATTTTCCATTTCCAAAATTCCCTTGGTTTGTGTTTTCTTTTTTGCTTCAATTTCACTTTTCAAGTCTTGAACTGTTTATTTCACTTGTTGAATTGTTTTCTCTTGGCATTCTTGACTTTCTTTAAGGGGTTTATTGATTTCTTTTAACTTTTTGTTTTTTTCCTCCATTTCTTTAAGGGAATTTTTAATTTCCCCTTTAAGGGCATCTATCATCTCCATAAAGTTATTTTAAAGGTTGTTTTCATCTGTTTCACCTGTGTTGGGTTGTTCAGGTGTTGCTGCTGTAGAACCACTAGCTTGTAGTGGTGCCATATTGCTCTTATGTTGTTGAATACATTCTTACACTGCTGTCTACCTATCAATTTCCCCAATTGGTACAGGTGGAGTATGTGCTTCTGGGGAGGGCTCTCTTTCCCTCCAATAGGTACAGGTGGGGCCTGTGGCTCTGGTGGCCACTTTTCTGCCAATTTGAGACTGAGTTTGGTGGGGGAGGGGCCTGGCATGTCCCCAGAGGCTAGGACCTAGTGAGCAGGGGTGTCTAGCTGGACTCCCAGATACTCACCTCTTCTGCCAGTTGGGTGCAGGTGGAGACTGTGGCTCAGGTGGTCACTGATGTGGTGGTGGGGTATGTGTACTGTTTTAATTGAATAAAAATGTTTACCTTTAGCCACAATGGGGCTTTATGTCAATAACACCCCTCACCTATGTATAAAGTCAATAATGAAAATGGAACATTTTTTTTTTAATGACTTGAAGTTTGTTCTACTGAATAAGAGGAAATCACATACAAAACCTCCAACAAACAAGAAAGCCGCACTCCTTTTAAAGATCTTAGCTCTACATTCCTAGTTTAAGTATGTCTCTCTTTCCTGACTCCTCTGTCAACCCATCCTGACATGCCATGTCCCCCAGGCTGCTAATTTGGATGTTAAAAAAATACAATGAATCTTTTGAAATTAAAAATTAAAAACACTTTCTTTTCCTAGAACATATTTTGATCATGTTTTTCCCCTCCCCCGACTCTTCTCAGATCATCCCCACCTCATTACCCATCCAATTTCATGTTTTCTTTCTTTCAAAAACAAAACAAACAAGACAAAAAAATCAAGAATCTGAGAGGAGGTAAACTATAATTGAACTATGATGTATGAAAAAATTATTTAAGGAAAAAAAGAAATTAGACACTAAAATATGTACAATGATACATTACTGATCAGGCAGTGTTATGGTTGTAGACACTTCTCTTCTAACCCACATATAGGCTTATTCTATTCTATCTCTTTTCTAAGATTTCTTCTTTTTTAAAATTTACTCTCTTTCTTTTTCTATCTCCCTCTTTGTGTGTATGTGTGTGTGTGTGTGTGTGTGTGTGTGTGTGTGTGTGTGTGTACGATATGTATGTATGCTTGAAAAGACTAGAAAAGGATGTCAGACCCCATAGAGCTGATGTTACAGGCATACCATGGGCTATGGGAACAGAACACTGATTCTCTAGTAGAGCAATAAATGTTCTTAACTACTGAGTCACCATTCCCCAATCTGTTGTTTTATGCTTAGCAGGAGCTGTGAAATCTTGGGACTATCTAGAAAGAATAATTCCTTCCTCATGAACTGAAGTTAAAGAATTACATTTCAGAGAAATCCCTAGCCCTTACTTCATATCAGCTTTCCTCACTGCACCTTCCAAACAAGGCCTTCTCTGTTGGCTTGTATTCTAAAGATAAGCTGTTCCTGTTTATTCAGGTCTGACATTTGGGAACATTCCCTTTCTTGTAAATTCATTTAGGACACACAATTTTTCTATATACAGTAATTTGCACTAAATTTTTTAAAGAAAAAAAAACTGTGAAGAGTTGAGAAAAATGTTGACCAAATATAACAACTCACCATGTATTTTGATGGATGGCATAACCTTTCTGGTATATTCAACGTGTGCTCCATGGAAGTGACCTCCTTTTAGATTTCAATTCCTGTTGACTTACTGTTGATGGGGAGATGGTGTGGAACAGAACAAATTCCTCACCAAGAAGTGACAGCAACCATCACCTGCTTCTCTGTAGCTAGAGAAAGCAAGCTTATGCCTTTATCACTTCA
Organism: Onychomys torridus; assembly: GCF_903995425.1. Taxonomy (NCBI): domain Eukaryota; kingdom Metazoa; phylum Chordata; class Mammalia; order Rodentia; family Cricetidae; genus Onychomys; species Onychomys torridus. Next base: position 66,512,013 of record NC_050443.1, on the reverse strand, counting down.
TATGATCATGTAAACCCCATGAGGGTAGACCAGATCTGCTGACAGTAAGGACCATTCTGCCAACATGAAGAGCAGAGGCCTTTTCCTTCTCCAAATCTGCTCTAATTTGTAATCTTAATAGGATCAAAGACTGTATTTGCGTGTACTTGCTAATAACCTGAATGAAATAGCTGTTCAGTTCAAACAGATCTGAACTTTTGCTAAGTCTAGATAAGACATAACCTTTTTGGCAAAAGACAGAAACACATGATAAATTTCTCATCCAACACATACTTTATATTGGAAATGGGCACAATCATAATGCAGACATTTTAAAAGAAATTAGACAAATGTCCCAGTGGAGATCATTAAATACTATGATATTAGGAGAAAAGCATATGTGAATTAAGAAACCACAGTTATAAGTGCCCAAATGATTCAAATTGAGTTTTCAAATCCCACCTTTTTATTGGTGAAGAGAAGTTAGCATTAATGGAAAAGAAAACAAAAATTGTGCCAACAAAGAAACTGTCCTAAAGTAAAAACACAAAGAGCAGAAGAGGTGGGTAGAAAAGGAAGCTCCTGTCTAGCTTCCATTTTGTGCATTTTGGTACTCTGTCAACCCCTATTTCACTTTGTACTCATCATTTCAGTTCCTCTAACATCCCAAGCAACAAGTTTCCTGTAGCATTTCAGTACATTCATCATCTTCTGCCTCAGGTGTTTCCCCCATTTTAATCTGGATAAACTAACCCATTGGCCCTCAGAGTAAACTCTAGTATGGAAAATCCTTCTCTGGTGACCACCACCTGCCTCTTTCTATGTCTCTTATTTCTTCTTCCAAAGCACTTTAAAAAATGTAAAACATATTCCTTTGATAACTATCTTTTTGGAAGCTTATCACCTTCGTGAGGAAGGAGAACAGCTCTCCTTTCTATTGACCTATTGTACCTATTGCATATATCTTATCAGATCCCTGATGCCTCAGAGATGCTCAATAAACACTTCTAAGAAAAGGAGTAGACAACAAAATAATTTTAAAGCCTGGAACCATTTTTTATCACCAATCCCCAACTTTATTATCTCTAAGATCCAGGTAGAAATATATTCAAAGTAATTGTTGAATCATTGTAATGGGTGTATAGAGGGATATTCTGTAATTTGCTCTACTTGAGTTGATAAATGATTTTCAATAAAAAGGATTAGTCAATCATAGGGTTGGCATCAGGAGTAAATATAGCAATATACACTAAACACAGACCTGTAGTTGATTATCAGTTAATACTACTGTTTTGTGTTATGATTACTGAAGATATATGACAAAAATATCAATGAAAGGACATTTAACCATCTCTGATAATTTAGCCTTTAATCTAATATGACTGATATTTGGGAGAAGAACATTAAAATAATATTGTGAAGGGTGGAGAGATTGCTCTATAGTTAGGATTGTCTACCTTTTGGGAGAGGACATGGGTTTGATTCCCACCACTCATATCAAGTTCTCACTTCTACCTGTATCTCTAGCTTCATAGGGTCTAAATGAATTTTAAAATATTTTGAATTGTTCCAGGGGTCCAACTTTAATCCATTTTTTAAAAATTTCTAATCACAGAAGCACAAGGGTCTTAATTTCACTCTCTATATCATGCAAACCCTAAATACAAGCAGGAAATAAAACTTGGGAAATACTGGGGGAAAAATATTAAATTTGGATAACTGGTGCTCACACTTCTCTCACCTCCTGGCTGTCTGTGCCAGCATGACAGCACAGAAGACTGCAGGAAAAAAAATATTGTAGCAATTCAGTGTAAGTCCAGTATATCAGTAATTTTTGACATAAGCTGTAATATAAAACTAGGGAAGTTTAGAGAGCATTATAGGAAGTTGAGATAGATTTTACAAAGCCTAATGTTAGAAAGCAGCTAAGAGTGTTCAAGAAGCCATCCACTTAAAAAAAAAAATGATGTTGAGGTTGAACCCAGGGATGCATGCATGTGAAGCAAGTGTCACATCACAGCTTGTTCCAAATCCTGGAACCCATTTGGACTTCATGGTTTATGCATTTCTTTTGCTGTGATAAAATGCAAAGATCAAAGCAGCTTATAGAGTTTGTAAGAAGAGTTTATTTGGTTCACAGTTCCAGAGGGATAGCAGTCCACCATGGCAGACAATCATGGCAGCAAGCAGCAGGCCTGGCTGGCTGCAGGAACAGGAAGTTGAGAACTCATATCTTCAAATGTAAGCACGAAGCAGAGACACTGCACATGAAGTAGGGCTAGGGATATAGTCTCAGAGACTCTCCAGGCTACTCCCAGTGACATGCTTTCTCACCTTGCTAAACAGTGCCACCTACTAGAGCCTTAGTGTTCAAATGCCTGAGGTTATGTATGGAGAAGCTTTTCCCATCAAACCACCACATTTTATATAGAAAAGTGTTTTAAATTTACTGTGATTTTTTTATAGACAACATTTTATTGATTAGATCCAAGTGATTTTTCAAGGCCTGAGTTCTTTGAGTCTTACTATATTTATAAATATACTGAATTTTAACAATAATTTATAGGACCTTTCACAATGTTTATTTTATACTATAGTTAATTAAATACTCTAAAAAATTAAGATAGCTGTTACAAATTGAATACATTGTATTAAATATTAGGTACTTCATATGTCTAATGGACCTACTTTACTACCTTAGATTGATTCTTAAATGTCTAATAAATTTAATTTATTATTATGGATAATCTTAGCCTCTTTTACATATTTTAGTAGTGGCAAATATAAATATAATGAATAATTTTATTTTAAAACAAAAAGATGAACTCAATTGCTCAATTACAGATCTTACATTAGCATCAATACTAACCAAATTCTTTGAAACAAAATACATTACAGTTTTGGTATACTAAATAAGTGTCAAATTCTCAATAGTTGATGAGTTCAATTATGTAGACATTTCTACGTTTAAATTTATATATTCTGTGGGTTAATGGGATTTCTAAATTTTGGGATGTGTGTATATGTGGTGTATGTGTGCGTATATGCACATGTAAATGGCAGCCACCACTGTATTTTTGAGGTGGTGTCTTACTGAATCTGGAGTCCATGGATTCACCTAGACTGGCTGGGTAGCATCTCCAGGGATTCTTCTGTTTCTTCCTTCTCTACTACTAGGATTATAGATGCTTTATTGCTAGGCCTGGCCACTTAATTATTTTATTATCATTTTCAAAATACTATTGTAGGATTGTTCTCAGGGCTTTGCGGTTTCTCAGAACATGTTTTCACAACTAGATTACAACCCTAGCTGCTCAGGTTTTAAGTCTATATAGTTTTGTTTGGGCTGTGTATTGGTAATGGTTGTGGAGTGGTCCTTTAAATTCAGCTGTTATAATAAAAGTAATGTTACAGATATAAATAAACAACAAATAAAAGAAGGAAAATAATATTGAGTGTAAAGAACTTTTAAAAAGTAATGATCCTTAGACATATCAGAAATATATAGTTTTTCTTAATGGATAAGTATTTTTGTTCAGTCCAAGGTATAAAGTCATGTGATATAGATGCTTGAGACATGGCTAAGAGGTTAAGAATGCTTCAAGATCTTCAGAGGACCCAGGTTCAGTTCCCAGTGAATATGTTAGGAGGCTCCAAGAAGATCTGAATCCTCTGGTCTCTACCAGCACCCATACAGTTATGCACATATCCCATACACATACAGACAAAAACAAAAAATTTAAAATATAGATGTACTTTTAGGTGAATGGCAAGATTTGTTTTGATAGTAATTGTTACTGATAGGAAAATCAGCATATAGGTTCATATTCTGATGAGATGACAAGTCTCTTCCTGAACTGCTACTAGAGAATTCATGTATTTGACCAATCTGTAGGACACTGTCCTGTATCAGATGAAGCATCACATTGAGTCAGATCAAATGAATCCTAAAAAAGTTGGCCTCAGTTTCTCACAAGGTGTACTGAGTGTCGTGTATGATTAGTTTCAACAGTCTACTCAGTGAAACCAATTGAATAAGTATTTTTTAATAAAAGCCTTAACATAAACTATCTCTACGTGTCTGTAAAGCATTATATTATCCTCTATTTCAATGACTGTATTTGGAAAGTAAAAGATCTTGTGTATAGAGGCATTATGAAAACCTGTGATTTTTAAGCATGATACAATATGGTTTCTTGGGCATTTTAGCCATGGTCATATTATTAGATAACACATTCTGTCTTTGATACTTTCTGTGGGTGATTTTATTTGTTTATTGTCTTCTAATATGTACTTGCACAAATGTACATATATAGCACTATGTGTTTTTTACGTGATTTCCTGAGGAATGCTTCTATAAATTCAATAAAGTGGTTACATTTTTAAAAAATGACCTGCTTTTCCTTACTATTTATTCCAAACTTTATACTCATGAAAAAACCAAAGGTTGTCTGCCATGAATTCAGACTAGGGACTTTGTCCAAAACAATTCTGTGTAATCTTTTAGGCTTTTGTGATTTCATCTACACATATTAGTTATATTTCTCTGGTGTCAACATTTTTGTGGCATTTTCCCGAGTTACTAATCAGAAATGGCATTCATATCTCTACAGTCATTAAGGAGATATGGAGTTCTGTGGGAATTATCTACTCACAGCAAACTTAAGACAAGCAAAGAGTAAAAATTCTGAATATAGAAGTCGTAAGTCTAGTATTAAAGAGCAAAGAAATGGAGCCAATGCAACTTAGGCTTATTACTTTCAAGCCACATGGTATTTTCAGCAAAGCCATAGAACTGGATGAAATTATATGCCAGATTTTTTTGTTTTTGTTTTTGTTTTTCGAGACAGGGTTTCTCAGTTTTTTTTTGTTTGTTTGTTTTTTGTTTTTTGTTTTTTTTTGAGAAAGGGTTTCTTTGTGAAGCCCTGGCTGCCCTAGAACTAGCCCCGTAGACCAGACTGGCCTCAAACTCATAGAGATCCACCTGCCTCTGCTTCACAAGTGCTGGAATTAAAGACATGTGCCACAACAGCCTGGCATAAAATTATCTTTAAAATAAATATTTCCTTTTCATAGTCTCATATGTACATACAAATAACATAGTTGGCCATATTAATCCCCAATTACTCACTCTTGTCTTTTTTGGGACCTTTTTCTCTACACTACAGCAATGGACATGGTATAGCTGGGTCAAATGGCAGTTCTGCTTTTAGTAGAGTTCCAGAGTGGAGGACTAATTTATATTCCAACAGTGAGTAAGAGTTTCTTTCCCCCACATTCTCGCCAGCATTTGTCATTTGTTTTCTTGAGGGGAGCCATTCTGACTGGGCTCTCATGGAATCCCAATGTGGCTTTGATTTAATTTCCCCAGTGTCTAAAGATGTTGAATAATGATTTTTTTCTGATATTTTTTCCCATCTGCTTCTTACTGATAGTACTTTTATGTTCCAGACAGTTTGAAGCAGTTCATAGTTCTCTGTGCTGATTTTAGGTTGTTTTCTAATGCTGGAGCATCCTTAACATTCTGTGAGTATTCCACTGTTTATGGACTCAATGGAGTCTTTCTGCCTTGTTTTCCTTTTTCAACAATGTTTCGAAGGACATGTTTTTTTCTTCCAAAGGACACAGACATGTCTTTCTTCCAAATGACATGACTTCTTTTGCTATTTTTCAAGGTAAATTGCCACGACAACTCAATATAGTGAATACTTCTCTACACTGTGCATACATAGCAATTTTTAGTGAGTAGAAATGACTACTTTTCATTCTCACATTGATTTTTAAATATTTAAAAGTAGCAGAAAAGTGAGGTAGAGCTATGTATATGTGTGCTAAAGACTGAATAAAATAAATTATAAAATTATAGGTGAAAACAATATAGCACCTCCTAATAATCAAAAAGGAAAGGGAAAAATACTCAATAGAAAATGCAAAAAGAAAAAATAACCAATCAGTACAAAAAAGAGGGTTTTAGATGAGCAGTAGGCTTCGGAAATGCTCCAAGTGAAAGGAAAGTTCATTGACAAGGGTATGGAGAAGCAATACGTTCCTAAACCTGGCTTGTGAATGTTGCACAATAGCACTTTAGTTGACTGAAAATTTTCAAGAAAAAAAGAAATTATATATAAATGTATATATATATATATATATATATATATATATATATACACATACACACATACACACACAGGCACACACACACACACACACACACACACACACACACACACACACACACACATACTTCTAGATATACAACCTGAAACTTAAATACATGTAAACCCCAAATGATATGGCTAGAAAACTTTGAGCAAATACATTACTAATGATCAAGAACGAAGACATTAGTCAATACTTACTAGATGAGAAGAGAGGGAAGAGGGGAAGAGGAGAGGAGAGAGAGTCTGACAGAGAGAGAGAGAGAGAGAGAGAGAGAGAGAGAGAGAGAGAGAGAGAGTCTGAGAAAGGGGAAAGGGAGAGGGAGAGAGAGAGAAAGAGCATATTGGTTAGTCTTGGGTAGTGTGGAATACTGAGAACTATTGCTCCAGTGGACAGTTACAGTCCAGAAACCAGTTTGTGGTGTGCCCAATTGTGCTCCTATCAGTTCACAAGAAGCAATTATTGGCAACTCTTTTCAATGATGCACTATGTAATACATAACTACTTTAAATTGGCAATGGTGGGAGTACATACATAATGGAATTCATCCAGTGAATGCTATAAATTAGGACTCATCCCTTCCTTGAAAAAAGAGAGTGTTTAGCACATTGTATTGTGCTCCCAAACAAAATTATGGAGAAAAAGCCATACAGGAACATAATTATTGAATGAGTTAATTGTAGAGTCACTGAAACCCTACAATACTTAGTAAACATTTATACCAGAATCAGAAGAGGAAAACAGCTGATGCTCTCCATTATGAAAGTAGTGAAAGCATAATAATGTGAAGAGGTGTTCTGGAGGTTGGCTCTCAGAAAGTACCTTTTTACTTGTTTGGGCTGTCGCCCTCAAGCTGGTTAGGGATGAGCCACAATATATGCCCCTATATTTTCTTGAAAACAGTTTTCTTGGGTTATTAGGATTTGTAATTTCTAGAACTATCTTATTTAGTGAGCGGTTTAGAATGTAAGAATATTGTGTTTACAAATTAAAACAAAGCCAGGGAATAATATAGTAATTTTCCTGTGTGTGCCAAACATTACTTCCAGCAGACATACAGCTGAGGATGTGGCAGAAGATTCTCTGATGTGTTTAGGAGCAGGATAGAGATGGGGGCTGTTGGACTTTGCAATCTGGCACCGAGGAGTAGGAACTCAAAACTGACCTGTTCCTGTGCTGAACAAACTAAATCCAGAGACACCAAACGAGTAATGTGAACCACCATACAAAAACAGCATGGCTGAGGGCTTGCTGAATGGCACGCTGCTTCAAGGTTGAGGTGCAGCAGGTCCCTGTCTTCTCATTCTTTGTGACCCTCATGGTGCTCTTCTTTGTCTTCCTGGTGCTACATAGTGGCTGTGCTTCTTATCTTCCTTCTAAAGTTGGACCTTAACAACCTAGTTAAGCATGCCAAGCTGGACTTAAAAACTTGGCTACTTCCAAGTTCATCACCTTGGTAGTCATCACTTTCATCACCACCCTTGGGGTCCAAAAGCCTATGATGGACATCGTATCCTGGTAGCTAGCCACTGGGAGTCTGGTTTCTGCTGACAGCCCAGCCACCCAGATCCCAGGAACTAACTATGAGTAGCATTCCATGAAGTAATTAAAGCCCAAGTTGGTCTCTGTTGGAGGGTACTTTGGAACCAACTTCTATCCAACTGTAATTGCTATGTGGGAGGCCACTCCTGATATGTGGGAATGGGATGCAAGACCTTTAAGACCAGAACTAGACAACCCAAAGACCAATGCCCAGATGAGGATCACTGCCACCCAAAGGCATTTAGAAGGTTAAAGACTGGGATAGATGAGTGGCCAGCACTGGCCTCTATCAGAATATTCTAGAAGGATAAGGACATGCTTCATCTCTTGGCAAATGAGCCAGAGTCCTTATTTCTCATGTCCCCACACAGGTTTTCCTGGTAACCACTGCCTCTTCCTTCCTAACTCAGGGATACTCAATGCAAAAAGGCACAAGCTGGCACCACTGATAGCTACTGACTCCAGCTAGTGCCTGGACTTGGCAACCATCTTGAGAAGGCTGTGCCCATAGCAGCTGAAGGTCCTGCTGCCACCTTCTTCTACCAGCAACAACTGGGCAACACCCTAATTCAGTACTCAGGGCTCCATGCCCCAGTTTTCTAATCAGAAATGACAATAAAGTCTATGCCTTTCTGGAATAAAAGTATTTTTTATTTTTCTTTATTAAGTTAAATTGTTTTCAGAAGCAAATTTCTTTCTTGAAGATTAGAGATAAGACATGGTGAGTTAGGCCAGGTGGTGATGGTGCACGCCTGTAATCTCAGCACTTGGGAGGCAGAGTCAGGTGGATCTCTTGAGTTCGAGTTTGAGGCCAGCCTGGTCTACAGAGCTAGTCCAGGACAGGCTCCAAAGATACAGAGAAACCCTGTCTCAAAAAACCAAAAACCAAAAACCAAAAACCAAAACAAAAGACACAATGAGTTAGTATGAGTTAGTATGCCTCTTTTCCCAAGAACTGAACCCCACAGAGGAAAATACTTTGACTTAACTAATGTGTGTACCAAGATTATACAGCCTAATTTTCATTTCAACTGATGTCATCCCTTTGAATTTGCATGTATCTATCTCTTATTTTGTTGCTTGGAATGTATGTCTTCATTGTTCTCAAAACAATGGGTTTCATTCAAGGTTGGTGAACATAATGTACTTTATTGGTTTTAAACAAAGACAACTTCTGGATATATATGTTAAGTTGAATTTGAAAAGACTTGAACAAACAGATGGTAAGTAGTTGTTTTTTTTTTTTTTTTTTTTTTTTTTTTTTTTTAATGATCTTGTTTTGAAAGAGGAGGATGCATGCTCCATCCACAAATTCATTTTTAGGGGCCAGAACACTATACTAACCCTTCTGATGCCAGTATTAGAGAAAATCTCCTATTATTCCTGTTCTGTGAGTGAATTTAATGACTAAGAGTAAGGAGATAGCTCATGAGTACATGGCAGTTAATGGAAAAGCTGCTGGAAAGAGTCTAAAGTGTAGATAGCCTTTGTGTGTTGTCTCAGAATTTAGACTTATTTGATAGTTAACTGGGTGGGAACCACAGAAGCTTTCTGCATTGGGAGATTAAAAACACAAAGCAGAAGTTTTGGAGAATTAATCTGACAACCATATGCTGTTATGTCCTCAAGTCTTCTAAGTCCTGTTACAAGTCTAAATCAAGGATTTATTGAAGAAAAATCATTTTAAGGCCAGATGTAGCAGCACATGCCTCTAATCTCAGTGTTCAGGAGGCAGAGGCAGGTGGTTCTCTGTCAGTTTCAGGCCAGTCAGAGCTGCACAGTGAGAGTGAGACCCCATTTCAAAAAGACTTTTAAATCATTTCAGCTGAAGAGTTAGAGTATATTTACCCACTCTCAAATACTGGTTAGCTAATATAATCACTCCCTTTTCATTTCCACGTACCCAGTGCAAAGCAGACCCAGAATGAGATCGTATTACCTACAAACTAGTATTTTGTGTATAACATTATAGTCCCATCAGTCAGAAAACCCGACTCAGAAAGACCTGAACCAATAAAGATTTGGACATGTGTGAGTTCCCTGCCAGTGTATGGTTGTTGGTGATAAGACTAGATTTCAGACTAGATAAAATAAGTAGATGAAGTCTTTCTGCTAAATAACAGGGTGCTTTATCTCCTCATGGGCAGGATACTCATTGGCAAGCATTATGGGAAGATAAGAAGAGAATGAAGGCTCATCCTGCAGTTTGGTAATGTTTCTTACCAGCTGAGAACTGAGAGTTACTGCCCAATTAACATTTGCTGTGAAGGTTGCTGTCAGTGGAGATGATATTTCTCTGATAAAGAAGTTTGTAAGTATTTACTATTGAGTGGCAATGATCCAGGCTAAGTCCTAAATGCTTATGATCTTGGGAATAGCCTCATTCCACACTGTGATTTTTCTGGAAGTCTCACAAACAAGATAATTAACTTTGTTTATGTTGAAGATATTATAGATACCTGCATCCTGCTGATCTATGATGTAAAATTATCAATGACAATTTTGTCAGGTGGATGACAGAATCAGCTCTATTATATCATTTAGGTTTGTTAGCAACACTCTGAAGATTATAGCTTCAAAACCCATTAAAAAACAACCAAAATTGGCATATATGGCATAGGGAAGAAGGAATTGCAACTCTCTTAGAGAAGCCACACCCTTGCTGGGGTATGTGTTAACTTCTTCCAGAAATCCTTCACTCTCTTATATACATATATTAGAAATGCCCTTTAATGAACCTAACTTCTGCCCTATACTGGCTTATCCTGAAAGTCTTTTCTGTGTAAAAGTCAAAGATACAGGTTTACCAGGGTCTAACTCCATAAAGGATTAAGGAATGCCTCAGGCAGTTTGTTTGTGCTACAGATGGAAATCAACGAATTAAATCAATGCATTTTTTGTTATAGGTGGTCAGTGTCTGAGCCAGGTATTTTCAGATCCTGTCTCTTATCCAAAATACTGAAAATAAGATCTCACACATGTTTGCAATATAATCAAGATAACTTTATTCAGATTACCAACTATATAGGGATATACTGTCAAGAATGACAGCAAGCCATATGTGTGAGGGTACCCAAGGGTCACTTTTATGGAATCTAAAAGAAGGTGGGGAGGACATGTAGTTTGGGTGGTTCTCTATTTTGACTGATTAATGATGTCATATTTTTTTTTTTACTATATGTTTCTTCCTGCTATATATTTTATTTTAATCATATGTGTGTCCATTTACAAAATGGTATTCTTTATAAAAGTTATTATGGGACATAATTTTGCTTTACATATGCCTCCACTGTTCTATTCCACACATTTAGGTACATTGGGACTATACTTGGATAGAAAATGTCTAAATAGGATTGTTATTAGGAGCGGGGAAATCTAAATTACTGTTCAAGGATGATAGTATATGTGATCAGTGGGGCTGAGGGAGTTCTGAGGTTTCAGTGCACATTCTTTGGATGGAGTATGTGTACATTTTACGTGGATTCAAAGGCATGCATATAGTTTGCCAAGTACTTGCCAGAAACAATCCTTATCTTATGGGAACTTCCATAGAATTCTCTAAAACCTGATGGCCAGGGGTTAGTAAAACTATTTTTTTCATTATTCAATATTTCTTTCTGAATCTATTACTCCTTCACTATGAAAAGAAAGATGATGTTCATGTCACAGTTCAACTTATCTACCTATCCAAAAAGGCATGTGTGTGAGTGTGTGTATTACAGAGGGGGGAAAAAGGAGAGTTAGAGTTTATCAAGAAGATAATTTAACATAGACGTGTAGAAAGAGAAGCTATTAGGGAAAGAAAAGTGTGCACGCATGTGCATAAATGTTGGCTCTTCAGGATGAAGTCACTCCCATCCTTCAAACAAGGTTTGTTGTGGTTAATAGGGATCATTCAGCAAGTATAAGGAGCCCATAACACTTTTCTAAATACAGGCTGTGCTATTTGGCACATTATCTTTGTTTTTCTCTCTATGTAGCCCCTGTCAGTAAAGTTTCAAAGAGCAAGCGTCACTTAAAAGAGGCTGGGTTTTCTTTTTAGGAGGCAGACATTTCCTTAGCCTAACTACAATTGGTTGCATAAGCCAGAATGATCTGGGGGAGGAGAAAGTCTTGGCAACACTTCTCTTTCCCAGGGTACTAGGAGGAGGAAATTTTGGCCAGCAGAGGCGCTGCTGTGGGACCACAGGAGATTTGAAGGGCGAAGAAGAGCAGAGTTGCTTGAGATGTGGAACCCGCTGCAGGACAGTGACTCTGTGGTGGGCTCTGGACGCCGCCAGCGCTGGCTCTGCGTCGGAACACTGGTGCTGGCTTTCTCCGGAATCTTCATCATTGGCTTCGTCTTTGGTAGGGTGCATTTGTGGTGCAGACCACAGAACCCCAACTCGGCGACCCCCCTTTTTTCTTCCCTTCTTCACTCTGCAGCTGCTTCTGCACCAGAGGCGATCCTGTCCTGGGTCCCCCTGGAATGTCGTGATTTGGGTGGGGGAAGGCGGGAGCAAACCCTGTTAGTTAAGCGGTGATTTGCTGGCGTCAGTGAGGGATTGAGTTTTGAATAAACTGCTTTTTAGGACTGAGCTGGACAGATAAAGTCAGATTTAAAAAACGAAAACAAAAACAAAACAAAACAAAACAAAACAAAAACGGAACTAGAGTTAGGTTTGAGGTACTGAAACCCTGCAAGACGCCACCACACTTCTCAGAAAAGATCCCAGTGGCTGCCTATCCAGATCAATCAGCAAGCTTGCCATTGAGTGGCTCTTGACTGCTTGGGGTTTCATCTAGCTCAGACCTGGGGCAGATTCTGGGGTAGCACCGCGTTCAGTACATCTCTGTCAAAGGAGTCTCTTTCTGTTCACTTTTTTCCTTGGACGTAACAGAGGCACCTTCTGGGGAATGTTAATTACGGTCAGCACTTTCTGAACACATTCTCAGCAGGAGGTCTTAGTGCAGATTATGCCCAACTGTGAGAAAACATGAGCAGCACAGGCTAGCACACTTACGAATTCGGGAATTCTATCACTAATTCTCACTGCGGAAAAGTTACTGAGTCTCTTTCAGGCTTAGTTTCCCTATCTTTAATGATGAAGCTAATATGAGTAACTTACAGATAATAGAATATGAAATAGCACGCGGAACTTTCCTGGTGCAGTGTTCAGGTCTTCTTCCTAACTGACTTTAACACACAAGCCAGTCTAAGATGTCATCCAAGTCGGCCTTCTTTGCTTTCAATTCTGAGTCACCTCTCCGGGATTTGTAAAAACAGGCTATAGACCAGTTGGGTAGCCTTTGTCCATAGCCTCCAATCTTAACTAACAGTAACCACCTATGGTTGTTGTGGGGCTTCAGTGAGGTATTTTCTCAGAAAGACGACTTAAATTGAGTTTCCATTATTTCAGTTTAAAAGTGAGAAACAAGGCTTGGAAAGGCTAGCATGGGATTCAAAAAGGCTGCATATTCTAATGGCAATTTATTGTTTCTACTTTGTTGTTCTCACTGTGATCCTTGGTTTCAGGGCTCAGTGACTCATTTTGTTAGTGTCTTAGTGTTCTGTCTCCTCCACAGGACTCTATCTTCTTCCTGTATATTTTTTTCAGACTTTGGTTCTAATCTGTCATCATCAGGGTGTTCTTCTCTAATCTCACAGTCATCTCTGGCTTCCCTTAGTTTTATATACAGAAGGGATAATATATTCCTTTTTGTCCAAATGTGTCTCAATGTGCATATTTATGTGCTTCTGTATTTGTGCCTCTGTGATCAAAAATGGGAAAAGTTCCATAAAGGTTGGCTGGGTAGCCTTCTGTATTCCCAGGCTAGGTACTCTGTAAACCTGCAATGATGCCCTATCCTTTCAGATTAAAATAAACTCATGCAGCCAGGGACTAAGGAACTGGTTACAAACTGTCTGTGGTTTTCTGTGCATTGGATTTCTTACAGAGTTATTGGGTACATTATAGTTCATTGTAGGCTTCTAAACTTCAATTTCTCAAGCCTGTTTCACTTGGAAACAAAAATATCAGTACATTTTGTTGTAGTTTCAAATTCAAAGCAGACTAAAAGTCCAAGTTTTCTTTAATGCTTTAAGATAATTGATATACTTGACATATAGTCATAGTTAAAATTCTCTTTTTGATTATCTGTGTATGTTTTAATCTGTGGCAATGTCCATGTGTGAGATGTGAGAACAAGTGCCCATAGAATTCAGGAGAGGACGTTACTTTCCCTGAAGCTTAAGTTACAGATAACTGAACTGCCAGATGTTGGTGCTGGCAATCAAACTTGGGTCCATTGCAAGGACAGTACATACTCCTAACTGCTGAGCAATCTCTCTAGTCACTGTACTCATAATTAATTCATTATAATCATTTGTTAAATGCTTATTCTAGCTTACAAAGAAGCAAGCAATTATTGGCAAGAGAGGCTAATGTAGAAAATGATACATTTTCAAATCATTTTATCTCCAATAGTTGAAACAATAATACCAAATTGAATTTCCTTATTAAACTTTTCTGAGAAGTAACAGCAATGCACATAATTGAAATTTGGTTAAAATATGTTGTACTTGTTTTGCAATTAAAAAAAAAATACTGATATGCTCTTTTCTCCATAGAAGCAAGCAGGGATAGAAAACAAAGTCCCAGCTAATACAAAAGATAAATAACTGTGTCTTACATAAAAACAAGATCCAGCCATAAGTTCATATCTCACTTATATCTTTGCTTGTATTTTTCAGGGTGGTTTATAAAATCTTCCAGTGAATCAACTAATATTGTTCAACATCCTAGCATGAAGAAGGCATTTTTGCATGAACTGAAGGCTGAGAACATCAAAACATTTTTATAGTAAGCTTATGCTTAAAAGTCAATATGGGCAGTATATTGCAAAAACATTGTTCTGTACAGATGTTTTGATACAACATGATATATACAAAAATAGGCTTTTCACGATGTTTTACTTATTGAGGATCTTGTATTACTTTCCACACAGGAAAGATTACAGCTTCACCTTTAACTTCATGTCATTAGAAAGCTTTCAAAGTGGGAGTTAGCAAACACTGAATGTACAAAGACCAGACTTTGCAAACCAGCAAATATCTGTTACAACTACTTAATTTTGCTCCTGCAACATGAAAGAAGCTATGGGAAGTATGAGGAAACTACATGTGCCAGTTCTGATAAAATTATACTCATGAGCAATAAAATTTGATTCTCATGTGTTGATGTATTGCAAAATTCCATCATTTTTACTCACATACTTAAAATGTAAAGCTATTCTTTGCCTGTGCACTGTACAAAAAAACAGATCATGGCCAGATATGAACGGCAGAACTTACTTTGCTGACTCATCCTTTAAAGAAAGATAGTATGTTTTAATCAAGAAAAGGTTGACTTTAAAATCACACAGAAATTAGTTCAAACTCCATCTGGGCTCATTGACAGGAAAGTAACTGAGTAAATAATGAAGCATCCTAAGCCTTTATTCTCATATCTGTGGGATGAGGGTAAAGATACTGCTGTGATAAGGATAAAATTGCAAAGCAGCATTTTTCAAAATTTAAAGACAAATTCTATTCTTACTGAAGTAGTTTAAAGCAAAAGAAATAAATGAGTAAATTTTAAAAGTATTGTGCCATGCACATTCTAGGCAAGAGCTCTGCCATTGAGCATATACAAGGCCCTGTGTTTGATTCTCAATGAAGAAACTAAAAGTTAAAAGTTGTCACAAAGTTAAATTTATAATTAGTTAAAAATAAAATATGTGAATGTATATAGATTTAGTGTATGGAAACATTTATAATGCTTTATAGTTTTCAACAAATCAATATAGTATGTATCAAAAGTATGTGGAATTCCTCTAGTGATTGAAGGATTTTCTAATGAATACAAAGTAATTTGATATAAAAGACTATTAAATATTAATGTATGGATTGAGTTTGTATCTGTATGCATATACATATATACCTATATCAATTACAATGGAGATAAAAGCTATGAAAACCATTGCTTCCCCAGTTTCAGAAAGGCCATTTTGAATGAGAGGCTTTGGGCTTAAACTTCTTTATGAAAAAAAAAAATCTTTGCATCTTGTATTCACTCCACTATATTTGCATTATAGGCATGACAAAAGTAGTTTTGTCTTGGTGCTTATTGGAGATAAAGACAAACTAACCTTTAATATTTAAACATTTTCAATGTTTCTTCACCAGTAATTTCACAAGGACACCACACTTGGCAGGAACAGAACACAATTTTGAGCTTGCAAAGCAAATTCATGCCCAGTGGAAAGAATTTGGCCTGGATTCGGTTGAGTTGTCCCATTATGATGTGCTGTTATCCTACCCAAATAAGACTCATCCCAACTACATCTCAATAATTGATGAAGACGGAAATGAGGTAAAAAAAAAAAAGAATACAAGAAACACTCCACCTCAATCTTGTATCATCTCTACATATTTATCAAATTCATTATTATTGACATTTGTGATTTGCTTTTAAAATCTCATTATCAATGTCCGTTCATTTCTTAGAGTGTTTGAATGTAGTGTGATTTGGGGAATACTTTTTAAAATGAATGCTTCATTAGAGTTACTTTCTATTTTTTAGTATTATACACCAATTTCAAATGCAATATATGGTTAAGATTCTGACCAGCTAAACAGACTTTCATGAGTTTAAAGCATAAAGACATTGCAAAGATTTAGAGTTTGCCAGGATATTTAGAGAACCAGTGTGGGTCTGAGCTAGCAAGAATGTATTGGTTTAAAATATTCTATTTCTACCTGGTCTTAACTAAAAGCTCTAGCTGCACTGAATGATGATTTCTCAAATGACTCTGTACATAGGCTTTTGCTAAGACCTTGTCTTGGACCTTTGGAAGGGAATACAGTTTGGAGGCATAATGTATCTACAGGAAAGAATTTATAATCATGTTTTTAAGTCAGGGTGTATATTTGCCAAACAGATTATAATACAGTTAGTTGAAGTTGGTCTGATGAATATCTATGTTCAATATGAAAACAATAAAGTATAACTAAAACATTTATTGCTATCAATACATTTTCCACAGCAGACCTAATATATCTAGTACAATCTACATAGCTTCAGATAGTCATCTTGTAACTGAAATTCCTGTTATAAATAGCATTTTTCAAGCTATTTACAAATTAAAATGTTGTCATATTTGACCTTTTCAAATTGTTATTTAACTTCTCTTACTAACAATGTATCAGTCTTTTCTTGTAATGAGCATATATAAGTATACACATACATATATTATAATCACTGATACGATACAATTCTAACTTTAATCACATAGTTCTAGAGTGCACCATGCTTCTTGCTTGTTCCCCTTTTCAGGGCAATTACTATTCAAACTATGAGATGATTCTTTTAACACTTATTTTCCATAAGTAGCATGCTTGCATTGCTTTTATTTCAGTCATGCAGTGTCTGTTGAGGTTGTGCTCATTCAGGCCCATGCTTATCCTTCTGGCCTAACACCAATGTTCAAGTACTATTACCCATTTCTTAAAATTATAAAAAAATATGAAATAGAAGAAACCTCCTGGGTAAACTGGGGGCAGGGGTGGGATAGAACGAATGGGAACATGAGGGATTTGGTTGGGCAGGTTGGGGTCAGGATAGAGTGAGGGAAGTAAAGAAAGAGATGCCTTGATGCCCCTCCACCCCCAGAGTGAGGGAAGTAAAAAAAGAGATGCCTTGATGCCCTCTCCTGGGGGGTGGGGTGGGGTTAGGGAGAAACCTGGTCCCATAGAAATTCTCAGCAATCTACAAAGACAGGCTTAGCTAAGTCTCTTAGCAATAGTGGAGAGAGAACCTGAACTGGCCAACTTCTGTAATCAGATTGGTGACTACCCTAATTGTCATCAGGGAGCCTTCATTCAGTAACTGATGGAAGCAGATGCAGAAATCCACAGCTAAGCACTGGGCCAAGCTCTGAAAGTCCAGTTGAAGAAAGGGTGGAGGTATTATATGAGCAAAGGAGGGGGGACGGTCAAGATTATGATGGGGAAACCCACAGAAATAGCTGACCTGAACTCCTGGAAGCTCAAGGACTCTGGGCCCATAGCAAAGTAGCCTACATGGGACCAACCTAGGTCCTCTGCATGTTGTAGGTGACAGTTGTTTAGCTTGGTCTGTTTGTGGGGCTCCTAGCAGTGGGATCAGGAACTGTTCCTGGCATTTAAGCTGGCTTTTGAAAACCTATTCCCCATGTTGGGTTACCTTGACCAGCCTTGATGCAGGGGCAGGAGCATGGTAGTGCCTCAACATGATGTGTTTTGTTGACTCCCATGGGAGGCCTGCCCCTTTCTGAATGGAGATGGAGAAGTGGATGGTGGTAGGGATAGAGGGAAGGCAGGAGAGGAGAGGACCAGAGGAGAGGAGGGAGGGGAAGAGTGATCAGGATGTAAAATAAATGAGAAAATTTAATTAATAAATTTTTTGAAAAGTTATATATTCAAAAACTATATTATTCTTTAATATTTCAAGCTCAGTGAAAACTAGTTTGTGTTGACACATTTATTGTGTGGAAGAACTAAAACAGCTAGTATAATTTTAATTGCCATAATACTGCTATATTTTAAAATATGTATTCTCTATATCAATTTTCATTTTTTAAGTCACATTTTTATTTAGTTTTGATAGTGTCTGTCTCTGACCTAATCTCAGCATTAGGGAACCTAAGTAAGGAAGAAAATCACAAGATTCAAGGCTAGGGTGGGCTACCTTATGAATTCTAGGCCAGCTTGGATTACATATTGAAACTTTTTGTCTCAAAATAAATAATAATATTGCAGAAGTGTGGTATAATAAGAATATTACATCTTACTGTTGATATATTTATGGGCTGGTTAACAGATTTTTTTCATTGACACAGCACTACAATGAGATACAAACTTAAAATAATGAAATAAAAAGAAGATGCATCTTTCCACGTTGTCTAAATCCCAAGTTTTTCGCCTCCATTATTCTTCACATATTCCCACATCTTAAAATTTGTATAATATCTGAAGACATATCTAATATTGATTTTGCTATTTTGTCCTTATTGATTTTGTCAGAGGTATGTCATTTTTGCTAATGTATCCCAATACTAAACTTTGTCTTTAGCAGTGTTTTGTAACTTAACTTCATGGTTTATTGATTGTACCCTTACTTTAGGTTTCTTTTATTGCTGTCTTTGTATTGACTTTGCTATTCCTTGTAGCATCTTCTGAAAAATGCTCAATTTACTGATATCCAGTCTTTAATAAATTGTGAGGTGAGGCAGTCTCTCATAACTGCGTCAACTAATTCTCACAAGTTTGGATAAGAGATATTTCAGTAATGACTGATGTCAAATTTTTCTTCTTAAATTATTTTCTTATTTGTTTGTTCATTCTTTAAGACATCATCTTGCTAGCCCAAGCTAGCCTAGAATTTGCAATCCACTTGCTGGGATTGCAGATATACATTACTATGAGTGTTTAGAATTTTTATGTCTGTTCTCATTGTCAGGTTTAATATGGTTTCAAACACACACACACACACACACACACACACACACACACACACACACACACACACACACACACACACACACACACACACATTTTGATTAGGTAATATGGTTTATAGGTAAAGAATTGTGTTGATTGTTTTTTGCCCACTTGACACAAATAGAAACATATCTGGAAGCGGGAATGTTAATTGAGAAAATGTTTCCATAGGATTGGCCTGCATACAAGTCGCTGAGGTACTGTCTTAATTAGTGATTGATGTGATAGGGCCCACCTCACTGTGGGAATGCCATCCCTGGGCTGGTGGACCTAGTTTTATTAGAAAGCAGGCTGAGAAAGTCATGAGGAATAAGTCATTAAATAGAGTTCTTCCTCCTCGGCTTCTGCTTCAGAACCTTCTTTGAGGTTCCTGCCTTGAGTTCCAGCCCCGACTTCAGTGATGGACTGTAAACCAAGAGAAATTTTTTTCTTACCAAGTTGCTTTTGGCATAGTGTTTTATCACAGCAATAAACATCCAACTAAGATTTCCATTAGAAATTAGTATGTGTCAATTTGCATAAGTGTTCTGTTTCTTTGGCAAAAATGCATACTTGTTAGTTTAGGGACTTCATCTTTCATATTGATTTAGTAGTTTGTGTCAATATTTGGGTGAAATCTCTCCTTAATACTACTTCTTTCTGTCTTTATTAATCATGTGAAGATTAATATGATAGCTAAGTACTAAAATGAACATTGAAATTATACTCTGATAGACAGGGCATACATCTATTGTAAAACAGACAAAACTTAGTGGACATCCTTAATCTCATATAATACTTTATCAATTTTAGCATATTGTTTCAAATTTAGTTCTTTTGCAGCATTTCTGTCATTCCTCTTTAAGAACTTTGTAGGTGCCCTGAACCTCCACTTGTTGTCCCTATAATCTCTTAATATATTTTGTTTTTAATTTTTATACCAAGATAAATTATGCTTATAGGTCTGCCTCCCAAACTTATTAATTTCTATAGCTTGCTAGCTTTGCCTCTTTTAAGTTTTGTCTCTGTTTTTTGATACTTTCTGGTGTGTAGCCCAGGTTAGCCTTGAGTTTTCACTCTGCCTGCCTGGGTATCCTCACACTGAGATTTCAGGTATGTGTCTCTGTGTGAGGACACGTTGCATGTTCTTTTAAAGACATTTCTCATGAAAATTTCAAACTAACATCATCTATAGAATAAGTACTAGACATGTAGTTTATTCTCTGTTCTCTTATGTCTACGACTTCCCAAAGGACTTTTTGTGTGTTCAGTGATTTTTATTTGGGTTCTGAGTTCTTCCTTATGACTTCTTTTAGGACTTTTAAATGTCTAAATTAAAGGATAATGACATTTGGACAATTTCTCCTGGGACTCAGGCAGCACCATCAACTGGACACTACTCTAAAATAAGTTCCTCACCTAGAAGTATTTTCTACTATCTAAGTAGTGAGTGGGAAAACATAGATCCTTTGAGGCCTTGAACCATGACTTTCTGTGGAACCAACATATATCTAATTAATCCATAACTCGAAAATATATTGTTCATTGGAGCCCAACTTATGCAGGATTATCCTGTAAGACTCTATTTCCTGAAGCATAGTCAGGACTGTATTAATGTCTATGCTCTCTTTATAGGCCCTTATACTTTGATAAGAGCAACAGAGACAAAAATGAACTGTTCTATTCTAGTCAGCTTTCATTACTTGTATTAATTAACTTATTAAAGCTTATTTTATTTTGGCATTTCCAGTCTATAATCAAAGGGTTCCATTACTTTGGACCTCTAATGAGGCAGTGGCCAATGGTGAAGGGAGTGGTAGCATAAACTACTAATGTCACAACAAGAAAGAAAAGAATGAGGCAGATGCTAGGATGTAGCAAAGCCTTTAGGGTCATACCTTCACTGAGAGATCACCCACAAGGCCCTATCTCATGGAGTCTGCACTTCCTCCTGATAATGCCAGCCTGGCAACCAATCCTTTAACATGCAGACATTGAGGGATATTCAGTATCCAAACCTATAAAGCAGATTTTAGTGTTACCTCTCAGAATTCCTGTTTGACATCTGTTTTTATTTGTTTGCTATTTTGGGAGGTTCTTAATAGTCCTTGCTTTTCTGATTTAATTTAGATGAACAGATAAATATTTTGTTTAGGGTTTTTTATTCCTTTTTTCCTGCATATTTTTTGTTTTTTATTTTTATATAATTTTTTATTTAAAAAGATTTTCTTTCTTTTTATATACCAACCCGTTCCCTCTCCCCGCTCTTCTCCTGCTTCCCCCACTACCCCCATCTCACCACCATCTCCTCCTTATAGAGAGTAAGGTTCCCCTTGGGTAGTCAACAAGGCTGTTATACCATGTTGGTGATAGATCTAGCCTCTCCCTCCTGTATCAAAGCTGAATAAGGCACTGCACCATAGGGAATGGGGTTTAAAAAGCCAGTTTGTGTACCCGGGGTAAGTCCTGGTCCCATTTTCAGGAGACCCACAAGCACATCAAGCCATGCAACTTTCACCCACATTCAGAGGGCCTAGTTTGGTCCCATGCAGGCTCCCCAGCTGCCAGTCCAGAGTCCATGAGCTCCCATTAGCTTGGGTCAGCTATTTCTGTGGTTTTTCCCATCATGAATCTGACCCTCCTTGTTCTTATAATCCTTCCTCCCTCTCTTCAACCGAACTCCAGGATCTTGGCCAAGTTCTTGTTTGTGGGTCTCTGCATTTGCTTCCTTCAGTCACTGGATATAGGTTCTATGATGACAGTTAGGGTAGACACCAATCTGAGTGCAGTAAAGAGGAGGTCACTAAAAAGGACACACATGGATCACCCCAGGAAGGGGAAAGGTTAAGATCTCCTGGTCAAACTGAGAGGGAGGAATAGAAGGGGAGGGGTGAGAGGTGGGAACATGAGGGCCCCAGATGGCCGAGTTTGGGAGGAGATAGGGAGGGAGAGCAATGAAAGAGATATCTTGACAGAGTGTACCATTAAGGGAACGGGGAGAGATAAGAAGGTAGGAAAAATGCCAGGAACTCACAAGGTTGTCCCCAGCTAAGATTCATAGCAATGGTGAAGAGGGTTCTTGAACTAGCAGTCCCCTTTACTCAGAGTGGTGTCTGTCCTAAGCGTTTTTTCTTCTTTCAAGTACAATTTTTTTTTTTTAGTGGATCTGAGTACTATTGAGGGTACATCTCTCAACTATGTGACCTTTTTGTTAAAGTAAATTTGATATTTAAATTGTTCCAGCATTATAATAATGACCACCTTTACTATGCAAGGGTATAGTTCTATTTGAGGATTTACAAAGATGCCTGTGGACATTTTCTCCTTAAATGGAAGCTGGTGCTTGTGGGCTCTTCTAAGACCCCTAATAGGTAGAGTCTCTTCTCTCCTACTATGGAGCACCTGTGTATAACCAGTGCGATTACTGACCCAAGAAATGGATGCATTTTTCTTGCTTGCTTGTGATAAACGTTAACTGATTTACTCTTGATTATCTCATTTGTTTCTCTAGATTTTCAACACGTCATTATCTGAACCACCACCCCCTGGATATGAGAACATCTCAGATGTAGTGCCACCTTTCAGTGCCTTCTCTCCACCAGGGATGCCAGAGGTAACAATGTAGCACAGCACAATACAAATGATGAGCAGAAGTCCTATTTCCTTATTCAGTTAGGCAATAATTAAACTGTAATAAAAAGGGGTTTCTATATAACTCAAATTTATTTCTTTTCCCCACTTAACAAAGTAGGCTACCTTAATAAGAAAAAGAAATATTAATGTTTTGCTGTTGTTGTTATTCAAGGTGCTTTTAACAATAAAATTTGCTGAAATTAGATTGCAAACATGTATTTTTGACTTTTGAGATATACATACTTCTGCGTAATCAAAACCCTATTGATGTATATAGTGTTGCCATTAGTTCAGAAAATTCCCTTAAGCTTCTTCTCAATTTCACATACCATAGAGGCAATCCTTGCTCTGGTGTGTGTGTGTGTGTGTGTGTGTGTGTGTGTGTGTGTGTGTGTATGTGTGTGTGTGTATGTGTGTATGTGTGCATGCCTGCATGTGCTTCTTCATTACTATGCCAAAATTAAAATGCATAAGATAAGCAACTGAAAAGATGGAGGATTTATTTTGATTTGTAGTTTCAGAGGTCTGGGCCCATGGTTGCTTGTCTCTTTTGCTCAAGGCCCATGGTAAGGTAGGGCATCATAGTAAAAAGACATGTTTCAGTAGAGCCATCATGATGAATGGTAAACAGAAGACAGGAAAAAGAAGAGCCTCAGGATATATACATTTCGCAGGGTCCTAGGGACCAATTTCCTCCAATCAGGTCCACCTTCCAGCTCCCTCACCTCCCACTTGTCCATTCTATTGTGAACCCATCTGTGGCTTATTCCATTCTTTTCTGTTTTAAAGCAAAAAACCCTGGATTTGGCTGAGCCAAATGCCAAGTTCTCTAAAAGATTGAAGGTACTCAAACTTGGTCTGCTGGGGAGACTGGGGAGCTGTGCCTCTACCATGCACCACTGACTCCTGGACCAGCCCAGCAGCCCTCAGCACCAACACAACACCAACTAGTTAGGTGAGGACAGAGAGAGCAGGAAAGAGTCCTCTCTGATCCAACTGAAGTATCTCAGCTAAAAGGAAAAAAATGTCTGATTTCTGTTTCAGTCTCTCTTTTTGTTCCGCAGTGTTCCCAGATTTTATTTCTCATTTTTAGTCTTTATTTTTTAATCCCTTTCTTTTCTCTTGCTCTTTCTTGAGTAATTTCTCTTTAAAAATCTGGCTGTCTTGTTCTTTTTCCATTCCTCTTGTTTCCTTTTATATTTCAGTTCTTTGTTATTGTATTTCCTTTATTATATTTTAATCTCTTAATGCGTTCTGTCTTTACCTTTTCTCCTTTCTATGGTCATCAGTGCACTGGCATGCCTACTGTGAATTGCATTTTTTTTACTGTATTCCTACATATGATTTGATTTGATGGTGTGGCTATGGCTTGTTAAGTGGTACTGGGGATTGAGTCCTCAAGAGGAGGCTGCTGACCCTTGCTTTATAAGTGGAAGAGGGACTGGAGAGATTACTCAGTAGTTAAGAACACTGGCTGCTCTTCCAGAGGACCTGGGTTCAATTCTCAGCACCCACACGTGGTTCACAAATGTCTGAAACTCCAGTACGAAGTTTTTCAAAGGCCTCTTCTTTCTTCCTCACACACCAGGCACACACACATGGTACACAGACATAAGTTCAGACAAATCTTCTGCTGTGGATATCATTCTGTGTAAATAAAGTTCTGATTGGCCAGTGGCCAGGCAGGAAGTATAGGTGGGACAAGAGAGAAGAGAATTCTGGGAAGTAGAAGGTTGGGGAGAGACACTGCCAGCCGCTGCCATGAAAAGCAACATATAAAGACACTGGTAAGCCACAAGCCATGTGACAAAGTATAGACTAACAAAAATGGGTTAATTTAAGATAGAAGAAGTAGATAACAAGAAGCCTGCCACAGCCATACTGTTTCTAAACAATGTAAGTTTCTGTATGCTTTCTTGGTTGGGTCTGACCGACTGTGGGACTGGTGGGTAAGAGAGATTTGTCCTGACTGGGCCAGGCAGGAAAATCTCTAACTACAATCTTCCATACACATTGCAACAAACAATACAATACAATAAAATTAAGTTTTTAAGTGGAAGAGGACACTGAGATTGTCAGTTGTAATGACCAGCTGTAGTTATTCATATGATAGTCAGCTGTGTGACAGTTATCCGTGATGCTTATTTTGGTCAGCATAAGTGGTCAGCTGTAGTGGTCACTGTAATGGTAAACATAGTGGTCACTATTTTGTTCTGCTGTAATAGTCAGTTATATTAGTCAGCTGAAGTTGTCAGTATTGTGTTTAGTGGTCAGCTGTAATAGTCACTATTGATGTCAGTAGTAGTGGTCAATTTGATGGTCAGTCATAGTATGCAACTGAATGGTGAATTGCTATGGTCACTGTGGTGATGAGCCACAGTGGTCATTACTATAGTCTGCTATAGTGGTATCTGTCAGAGTCACTATGGAGGCAGCTGTAGGGTGTAGGGTCATATAGAATGGTAGCTCTTGTCAGTTGGTCATTGTGGTGGTCAGTTGTAGTTTTTGTTGTAAAGGACAGTCATGGTAGTCAGTTGTCATCAATATTATGGTTGGCCTTAGTGGTCAGCCATGGTGGTCAGTATGATAGTCACATGTGGTAGTCACTGTGATGATCAGCCATAGTGTCACTGTGGTGGTTAGTTTGGATTATTGGCTACAGTAGTCAGTTGAGGTGGTCACTGTTGTGCACAATTGCATTAGTCAGCTGTAATGGTCATTATGGAGATAAGTTTTAGTGGTCACTCTGATGGTCTTAGTTGTGGTCATGTGAATAAGAATGGCCTCTATAAGCTCATGTATGTGAATTTGTAGTCATCAAGGAATGGGACTACTTGAGAAGGATTAGGAGTTGTGACCTAGTTATAGGAAGTGTGTCAGTTGGGGTGGGCTTTGTGGTTTTCAAAAGCCCAAGGTTGAACCAGTGTCTCTCTTTTCCTGTTTCCTGCAGACCAGGATGTAGAACTTGCTACTTCTTTTCTAGCACTATGTCTGCCTGTGTGCTACCATGCTCCCTGCCATGATAATGGACTAAACCTCTGATACTGTAAGCAAGCAGAGATTAAATACTTTCTTTTATAAGTTGCTTTGGTCATGGTATCCCTTCAGAGCAATAGAAGATTGATTAAGACAGTGGTCATTGAGGTAGTCAATTGTAGTGTTCACTGTCATGGACACCATAGTGGTCACTATGGTAATCACTGTAGTGATTTGTTTTACTGTTCTCTAGTCCAACATAAGGTCACTATGGTGGACAGTTGTAGTGCTTATTGAGATGGTAATTCATAATGGTCACTCTGGTGGTCATTGGTATGGCCAGTTGTCACGTTCATTGTGATGGTCAGACATATTGACCACTGGGGTGGTCTCAGTGGTGATCAGTTGTATTATCCAGAGTGATGGAAAGCCATAGTGGTCAATATTATGATCATCTGTGATGGTCAGTTCTGGTGGTTACTTTGGTGGTCAGCTGGGCTGGTCAGTTACAGTGGTCACTAGTGGTCAGGCATAGTGGACTCTGAGATAGATAGTTGTACTGGTCAGTCTTAATGATTACTGTGACAATCATCTATGGTGCTTACTGTGGTCAGCTGTAATGGTAACCTGTAATTGTTACTATTCTGATCAGTTGTAGTGGTCACTGATAGTCAGCCACAGTGTTCAATGTGGCGATCTGTTGTCTTGGTACCTGTGGTAGTCACGTACAGTGTTCATTGTGGTAGTCAGCCCTCATGTGCTCCCTGCAAGTAGCTATCCATTCTTTTGATGTCAAACACATAGTTTGTTCCTA
Source organism: Onychomys torridus (assembly GCF_903995425.1). NCBI lineage: Eukaryota > Metazoa > Chordata > Mammalia > Rodentia > Cricetidae > Onychomys > Onychomys torridus. Next base: position 66,485,371 of record NC_050443.1, on the reverse strand, counting down.
ACTCCACCTTTTTTACCTCAATATCATACTATCTTTGAGTATTTCTTTGTGTACAGTAAACAAAGAGATTGCTATGTTGTAGCAAATAAGGAATTTTCCAAGATACAGCCTGTAGATGTTTATACACCTATTTATAATGTGTGTCTCTCTTCCCTCAAATTTTCATTAAACATTCAAAATTATATAACTATAATTTTGTTTTTAATTTTCTTTAATTGAACTTTCTCTTGATTATCAATAAGGTTGTTCATTCCTAGACATACATATTCAGCACTCAATCTGATTTTCAGTTTGCAAATGGCTAACTATAGTCCTTTTTCTTTTCTGGTGAATTTCCAACATTTTTCCTATTTAGTTTTATCAGTTTCTTTTAAGTATTTTAAGTATTACATACAACCATAACACTTTTAGATATCACAAGTATCTTCTTCTAGGCTTATCATTATTGGTTCTTTTTGCCTGTATTTCCCTTTGTAATAAAAACATTCCAAATTTTGATTTTTACCTATTATTTCTTCATTTTTTACTTTAAACATTGAAAAATTGTCTTCATTATTTACAATATTTCTCTACAAAGCGATGTATATGACAAGCAAGATGTATAACACAAAATACTAACTAATAAAACTTCATTTCAAAGATATGATTAATTTGCCATATCAGAGTCAAATATATGGATAAATACCATGAGATAATAACACTTATGGCAATGAAATGTAGTTTAAAATTATTAGGAAACCATAAAATACACTTAAAGAAATCTTAGAGGGTTAGTTTAGTGTGTCCCAGTGAAGAGCACTGTAAATGTATTGTGCAGTAAAAGACTGTATGTCAAAACAGATTATACTTCTAAACAGGGATATAGCATATTATTAAGAGAAAATTATAGCCATACCCAGATAGCTTGTAGTTCTATTGAGTAACTTGTTGATAAAATCCACTAAAGTTTAATTATTTTATTTAAAATTCTAAAAGATTTTTATTCATAAGAAAGTACCACAACCTAGGCCTGGTGAACAAGGCTTGTAACCCCAGAACTCAGAAGAGTGAAGCAAGAGGTTGGCTATGAGTTTGAGACCAGTCTGAACTACATAGTTTTTTTTTCTCTCTCAAAAGAAATCACAAATCTTATTATTTTTCTTTCCTGCAAACATGATTAAATTCTTCCACAATATTAACTATGATGCAGAAGGTTTCACTATCTATGCTATCACTATTTACATTCAAATAGAAGGCACATGTGATGACTGTTGTGATTTCCTGGGTGATCTGTAACCCAGCCAGTAGAGCATTACTTCTCTACTAATTATATAGGTCTCTTATGTATATGCAATACATTTCTCCACCATTAGTTCTTGAATCCATGTGATCTGAATCATGTGGAACATATAATACTGGCTCATGCATTAGGCTATCTGGAATTTGCAATTTCACAACATCTATAAACATACTGTAGTATTTCTCAGGTTTTAATATGTGTCAGAAATTAAGGGTTTACAAAGCACAGATTCTGTTTTCTGAGTTTCAGCATGTCTGTGGAAGTATCCAAGAGCTCATGTGTGCTTCTCACAGGGTCTTCTGTAAGGCTGAACTCCAGGACCAATCTTTGAGGACCACTGCTTTTCTCACCCAAATTTCTATAATGATAAGGACAGAAAAAATAGAAGCTTGAAGGAATCGGGGAAAATTCCAAGCCCAGGGCCAGATTATATTCACAATCATAGAACAACAGCACAATGTAAGTCATACAAGAAGGCCATTGTCTAGCACAAAGTGGTTTTTCAACTGAGAATATCACTTGCCTAGAGAGTGTATCTATTGGTTACTTTTGTTTGCAAAATTTTAAATCATGCTTTTCCAAACCCATTCTCCAGAATAGTTTGTCTTATGATGATTGCCAGTTTATCAAAAGATAGCTGTCATTTTTTAATATTTAAGGGGAGGATCTCCCCCAAATTGTTTCTCCCAAGTGGGAACTTACTGATAAAATCAAGAAATGTGAACAGACCAATTTAACTTCTCTCTCTCTCTCTCTCTCTCTCTCTCTCTCTCTCTCTCTCTCTCTCTCTCCCCATTTCAGTCTCCTTTCTTCTCTCTTTCTTTATCTATTTGCTCTTGGATGAAAATGCTAGTTAGTCCTGCCCATAAATGCACAGTTGTGGGGCTATCTTCTGGAGCATAGGGAAACCTGCCAGTGGCCGCTTGTTCATGAGAGGATGATTCTCCCTCTTTTAGCAGCTAACAACTACCAATAGTTTCTAAGTAAGGGGTGGGGCCTCACCCATCTATACAGGAATTTTGGCTCCTTGATCTCCTGCTGGTAACTATGGGGAGTCTGAGTTCCTGAATGCAACAGCCAGTGTGTCCAGGAGACAGTATTTCACAGTATGTATTTCCATACTTAGCTCTTACATTCTTTCGAAGAGCCTTCCCTGCATTTGAAGCAGAACATTCACTGAAGAACAGTCTAGGCAGTGTATTTTAGGGCCAGCCCATCACAAAGGTTTCTAAGTTGATGCTTAAGGAAAAAAAAAAGAAAAGAAATTGGCAAAATTGTGAAAGTGCAGAAATATACACTCATATGTAGATTTGGGGCTTTGGTCATAATTAATATCTTTGTGGTCTTGTTCACTGAGCCTAGAACTGGCACATTATGATTAGATATTATACCATGATGCTACATTCTCAGATTGTGTTCATATATTTTTTAAATGGAAGAAGTTAAGTAGTAAATAAGCATGAGTATTTATACACCTTCAGCTATAAATGAACAGCTGTGTCCTCGCTTCTGAAATGTTATTTATAGTATGTTGGAAATTATATTTCTTGCAGTTACTTGGTGTCATAGAGGTATGATGAGCATTTTTTTTAGATTCCTGAGCAAAATAAATGGATATGTGCATTACTTTTCAGAATATGTCTATGTATAGATTAGAGGAAAAACAATTCAGAAAATGACTTTACAAATGACAATGTTGAGACTTAGGAATGACAATATGCTTGCATGATCACACAAATGACTGGAAATAAACCCGTAAAATGCCAGTTTTTGGTCTCTGTTGTTTGTGAAGACCCACTATGTTCCTATTTGATTGTACAGTCTAAAATGAAAAAAGCTTTCTTTCATCAAGGGCTTGTCAACCTATGGTGACCGGACTTTTTCAGATTTCATGTAGCAACTTGAATACTGATATAATTCTTTAGGGTATTTCTACATTTTATATCTACCCAATAAAAGATAGGTAAAAGAAAATTTATTATTTAACTCATATGTCTCTTAACCTGTTTAATTAGATTTTTAATTTAAGCTAACTTATCCTTTTTTCTTTTTGATACTCATCTGTCCTGACCCTCCTGGGGACTTTTGCTTTATCTGTATCTGTTTCCATAACAGATGGCTCTCATCAGTAATACCTCCATTTGCATGTTTTCTACTAAATTGTTCTTGATCTCAACAGGGGGATCTAGTGTATGTTAACTATGCACGAACTGAAGACTTCTTTAAACTGGAACGGGACATGAAGATTAATTGTTCTGGAAAGATTGTGATTGCCAGATATGGGAAAGTGTTCAGAGGAAATAAGGTAAGGAAATGATGTCCTTGCAGGAAAGCAGATGAACTGGAGGTTATCATGTTAAGCTAAAAAAGACAAATATTGCAATTTTGTCTCATGAGTGGAATCTAGAGTCAAGAAAGCAAAATCAATAAATGCACATGAAAATAGGAGGGTAGGGCCTATTTGTTAGTAAGAAGAAGAGAAACAGGAAAGATGATGGGAGAAAGAAGAGGGTAATAGAAAATTACAGGATAGTAATGAAAGCACGTGATGTTCATGTGTGAATTTGCTCTAATGAATCCACTGTTTTCTATGATACACATGCTGATTGCATTTTTAATATTTACCCTGATCTAAAATGTTGCATATATTTTACACATATTGAACAACTTCCTTAAAATTTTTCTGAGATTATTATTCTCTTGACTCTATAAACTCTCACCTTACAAGGAAGACACCTAATATATTTGTGTTCTTGTGTTCTTGAAATTCTGACCTTCTTGGCAAGAGCAAATGCAGCAGATTTTTCTGTACCTGCAAATTTCCCCAACCTAAAACAAAGCACAAAAATCCTCACACTGAATTTCCTACTAATTTCTATTAACTTTATTTTAAATATTACTTCCAAAGACTTACTAAAATAAATTTAATGTGGACCATTATTATAGATAGTGAAAAAAAGCCAAGATATTCCCCTTCTGACATAGATTTAATAGGAATTTGGCTTGGGAATTCTTCTTGCTTATTATGCTTCTAGAATAAAACCAGAGGGAGCAGCAAATCCTTGCTCCCACTGTGATGGAAATGTTCCAGGTCTGCCACTCTTAAAACCTATCACCTTTGAGATTTTGAAGTAGCATCCAGGACTAGTGTCACATAGCCATAACCCCTTGAGAGGGTGAGGCAGGAGAATTACAAGTTCAAAGCCTTCCTGGTCTACAGAATAGATTCAAGTTCAGCCTTGGAAACCCAGTGAGAACTGATCTTTAAAATAGAAGATAAAATTTAGCTATTCATTTAACGTTATCTTGGCATCTGACATTAGTCTGGAGCAACATAACCTAACCTGAGAAAAGAAACACTATGTCTTCCAGGTTAAAAATGCTCAACTGGCAGGTGCGAAAGGAGTCATTCTGTACTCAGATCCTGCTGACTACTTTGTTCCTGGGGTGAAGTCTTATCCAGATGGCTGGAACCTCCCTGGAGGTGGTGTCCAGCGTGGGAATGTTTTAAATCTTAATGGTGCAGGTGACCCCCTCACACCAGGTTACCCAGCCAATGGTGAGTGATCTGACCTCAAACATCATAAGAAACTGACCATTTCAAATGAAATTGTAGAGGATTTCTTTGGCAAAATGACTAAGGGTATATTTTTTTTATGCTTTTTTAATCATAGAAATAAAAAAGTTTCAAATTCTGAAAATCATTGGATCATGTTCCTTATACCATATTTGAAGGCTTGGACCTGATAAGTTTGGAATTCAGACTCTTTCAGATATTAAAATGTAACATGGTTCATGTATAATATAATGGAAGGGAGATAGAATACAACAAGACTGTATTTAAAATAATTCTTCAGCAAAGTGTGTGATTATCAGCAATGAACATGAGTTAAACAGGAATATAAGTATTTTCATGCCTGTTCTAGTCTGGTTTTTTTTTTTTTTTTCATGTGTTTTTTTCTTCTCACTATGAATTTTGGCCAGCTTGTCTTTTCTTGTTTAGGAAATTCACACAAAACTTATAATTCTCACGAGTACAGTTTTTACTTTTCTAATAATGAGCAGAAGAGCAAAATGTCTTATAAAGAGTTTAGATAATGCACTAAGGATAAAATAGCTTTTGCTGCTTTGTCAAGATAAATGATAAGTATTAAGTCATATTTCTTAAATGGCAGCTTCTGCATGACTTATCAACCTTACATGCAACAGGGTATTATGATCTCTTACTTGGAGGAAAATGAAATGATACAAGCAGTCTGCCCACAATCACCACATCACTAACCAGGGTATTGGAATTCAAAGTCCCAGTGGGGCCTCAGAGTCCACATTCTTCTCCTTTGCTGAAATGCTGCTTGGTCAAACATTAATTTAACAGATAAATTGTTTTGGATGCATTCAACTATCAGATGATGTTTTCAAAATCTGTGTTCATTTAGTTCGCATAGTTTGGGACAGAGAGAATTCTCATAATTTAGGAAAAAGGAGTTTGTCAAAGTACCCATGACACATTTATTTTTCATCTCTGCTTCATCAAATCACATATTTATCTAAGGCTTATGTGTTTGGAGGATTTGAAAACCTTCCTTAAAACACAGAGCGCTGACATAGCTGTTTTCATTCTTTAAAACCACATTATATTATGTGGCCCCAAAGTAGTCATGTTGGTGGTTCAAGCCATTGTGAGGCTCCCCATGCTCCCAGTTCATGACCCCACGTCCATTTTCATATGAGAAGTATTAATTGGGCTCAGTGGGATTTTAATAAAATACATTAAATAGGGAGAGTGAAGTGTGTGGAAGTTCATGGGGAGTTGGAGGGAGCAGGGATGAACACGATCAAGATAAATTGTATACATGTATGAAATTTTCAAAATTTATAAAAAAAGAAAACAGCCTCAAATACTAAACAGAACACTGATCATATAAATAGAATGAAAACACACAAATCTGTCTTGTATGACTTTTATTTACACTTACCTTTCCATTTCCACATTAAAAAAAAAAAAAAAACAAACCTCTTCCAACTCACATTCTTTCTATTAAGTTAAAATTGTAAGAATAAAATTTAAAGTAATTGGAACTTCTGTTCATGATTTGAACATTTAAAATGATTGAATTTTAGAGGGAAGGCATGTAATCCCTAAAGATAACATTTGTTACTTTGTATGTCTTATGCATTTTTATAATTTTTAAATTTTACATTTTAATTTTTCTTTCATTGAAAATATATTTTTTCATACAATATATTCTGATATTCTTTCATCTTCCCCAATTCTTTTGAGATCTTTACCACCTTCCCTACCATCTGAACAAACAAGCTTTCAATCTCTCATTAGGAAACAATTAGGTATCCAAATAATAACAGAACAAAATAATATGAAATAAAAACAAATAAATCTGATTAGAACAAAAACAAATAGAAGAAAAAGAACAAAAGAAAAATAACAAGAAACACGTATAGATGCAGAGACACAAATGTTTGTCACACAGGAATCCCATAAAAGACAAAAACTGGAAGCAATAAAATACAAGCAACAGGCTGGTAGTGTAAAAATATATCTCCTGAAAAAAGATTATGAGACCAAGAGCCGAAAGAGATGCCATTGAGTTTGTTCTCTGTTGAGTTTGTTCTCTGTTGGCCATTTACTATGAGGCATTAAGCCTATCCTTGAGAGTGCTTTGTATTTCCAGTGAAATTCACTTGGAGAAAACTAATTTTTTGTTGTGTTTGGTTATCCATTGGAGATAAAGTCTGGTTTAGAGATGGGAGCTTTTGCCTACTTCTCCTTTCAGCCCTAAAACCTCATCTGTCACAGACTTGGGAAGGCCCTGTGTATGCTGCCAGTCTCTGTGAGTTTATATGTGGATCATCTTCTGTTTTGAACACCTTGTTGTAGTTCCTGGTCAGGGAACCAGAGAGAGATTTGTCCTGACTGTGGGCCAGGCAGGAAAACTCTAACTACAAATGGCACCCAATGTGTTGGCAAAAGTTTCTACCTAAAACCTGACAAAAAAGATTCTAAAACAGAGCTTAAAAACAGCTTCCTAGTTGTCTCTCTGAAGTTAGCAGCAGCCTGCCGGTTTGAGCTACTATGGTGGGTTCCTGGCGTGTGCATCTGACCTGCAGTGTGGCGGGAATGAGGAGTCTAAAAGCAGTACTTTATTCTGCTGCATAGTGGATTTAGCCTTTGCTAGTTTAAAAAAGAAAAAAGAAAAAAGAAAAAAGGTTTCTGGGCTATGCGCTGCTTTGATAGAACTGCTTCTGATAGTTGATGGTACACATGGCTCCAGACCCAGAGCTGGCTGTAAACTATACCACTGCCATGTTGGGAAGCTGAGGTGGGCAGAGCCAGCAGCCACAGAGGCAATTCACTCTTACAAAGATGGATATTACACAGAGAATCTGGTTTGTGTTGTCTTTGGGATTTTTAACTGCAGAAAAATATTTGATCGTAAAAGCTGTTGAGTTAAACAAATATGGAAATTTTAAAGGCACCTTGATTTCAAAATTTAGATATAAGGATATGTTGCTTTGGAAAAGAGTCTCTGCTTTTGTTTTCACAGAAAGCCAGAGGCTATGGATTTGTTCCAGATTAAGATACATCAGGTTTGATCAGCCAAGACCACCTGAAAGGTCTCCGATGACACCATGGCCCAGATGATCTGACATCTAGAATGGCTTCAAGGCAACTGGCTCAGAGGTTTACCCTCACGGACTACTCCATAATTCTAAAATTTTCTTTGTGTTCCCATAAGATACAGCGCCCCCCTCCAGCAGGAAGTAGTAAGAGAAACTACGCCCAAATTCCCAGCTGGCTTTGGAGATGGAATTGGCTCACTCCTTCTGTAAACCAAGACATATTGCTAAAAGGAAAGGTTAAGAGATTCTTGTGTCCCAAATCAGAAGAGCCCTCTGGTGTGGGACAGAGAAAAACCACTATTTTATTTAAAACAGGTTGATTATCAATGCAATCTTTTTCTAAAGATGAAAAGGGGATATGATATAGATATAATAGGATAAAAGGGTAGATTAAGGAACTTACTTCTAAAGAGCAACAACTTTTTTAGAATGTTTTACATTGGTATAGACTTTAGTCTATTGATACAAACTTAAAGTTAATTTTGTTATACTGTGTGCATATTTCTACTCATGTTTAAGGTATTATGTTTATATAGCTCATTTTAAATTGTAATGGATAATTAAAAATAGATTGATAGTCATCTATGATAATCATACTCAGAGCCATGTTAGTTAAGTCTTCTAGGTATACATAGAGATATTTCAGATAGATAGGTAATCTTCAAATACTTCAAAGACCTACAGAATATGGCATTTAAAATATTTTTAAAATTTAGACTTTCTGGACAGTGAGACATGTCTACTCCTGGCAGCACCGATTTACTTCAGAGAGGAGGATGGGCATTGAAGACACTTCATATGGAGTTTATCTTTTCACCTTGGCAAAAATAGCCATTTGGGCAAGAAACTGTTCTTGCCTGGACTGCTCGATCAACTGGACATGCAGGACCAATAGAAAGGTGACCACTAAACTTTGCTTGACAAAATGGTCCTTCAGGTTCCTGCTTCACAGAGGAAACTGCCAGACATTCTACAGGACACTAAGAGAAGTGACCAAGAGACTCTAGCTCTGTGGGCTGAAGACAAATGCCCCAACTTTACAAAGGAACATTAGGTGACTGTCCAGGCTGCCAGCTGTCTCTGTCTACTCTTGCAAGACTCCTGAAAAATGCTTACATCCTTCTTCCGTTTCTCAGGTAATATTATATCCTTCTGAGGTCTTTGATGTGGTTGAAGGCTAGATAGTTATAATTTCCTCAGTTATGATAAAAGATAAGTTAGATATAAAACTTTAGACTCACAAATATAAGATAGATAGGATATCTTCTTTAATATTGTAACTGTAATTCTTGCTTGATAATTGTTTTGTTATATGTAATTGTACTATGTAAAAGTTAAAACCTTCCTAAAAAAAAAAAAAAAAGAAGAAAAGGGGAAGTGCTGTGGATATCGCTCTGTATAAATAAAGTTCTGATTGGCCAGTGGCCAGGCAGGAAGTATAGGCGGGACAAGAGAGAAGAGAATTCTGGGAGGTGGAAGGCTGGGGCAGAGAGACACCGCCAGCTGCCACTATGACAAGATGTAAGGTACTGGTAAGCCACGAGCCATGTGGCAAAGTATAGATAAATAGAAATGGGTTAATTTAAGATAGAAGAAGTAGATAACAAGAAGCCTGCCACAGCCATACAGTTTCTAAACAATGTAAGTTTTCGTATGTTTACTTGGTTGGTTCTGAGCGTCTATGGGCCTGGCGGGTGAGAGAGATTTGTCCTGACTGTGGGTCAGGCAGGAAAACTCCCAACTACACCTTGTTTTCTTGATGTTCTTCATCACCTCTGCTCTTAAATTTTTTCTGCCTCTGCTTCTAGAGGATTTCCTGATTCTTGAAGGAAGGGATGTGATGTAGACATCCATTTTAGGACTGAATGTTCTAAGGCCTCTCAATCTCTGCACAATTTCCCATTGTGGGTCTTTGTTTTAGTTCCCACGAAAAAAGCTTCTCTGATAATGTCTGAGCAAGGCACTAATTTATGAGTACAGCAGAATGCCATTAGGAGTCATTTTATTGCTACTTTCCTTTAGCAGAAAGGTAGTATTTGGTTTTGCTCTAATACCCTGGCCTATTCAATTTCAGGTTCTTGGCCACAGGGGCAGCGTCAGGAATGGGTTCCAATTTATTGAGTGGACTTTAAATCCAGATATTGGTTTGTTTCTCCCATAAGCTCTTTGCCTCTAATTCACTAGCGCAACTTGCAGCAGGTCATTCATTACGTTAGATTGAATGGTTTGTATAATTGTATTATTGTTTACCTTTCTCCATTTAGAGAACCTTTCTGTACCATGAACACTTATCTGTAAGAGTGAAGGCTCTATAGTCCCCAACTCAACTTCTCCATGTTCAGTGAGTTCTGTAGATGTTGTTTTCAGCAATAGGGCCTTACCATAAGGCCTTATTATTTTTGTTTGTGGAGAGCAACTAATAGCCAGAACAATAGCCTAGGATGTATGGAGGTCCCCATGGGACACTTTGGCTATCAACTCAATTAGATGTAATCCATTCCAAACACTGATGATGAAAGATGTCTACTTGGAACTTTGTCTGCACCAATATTAGGTGATTCCATTTAGATTTCTTTCATTCCATATGTATTTTAGGAATCTTGTACAGTGTTATGTTGACACATGGCCCCTCAAATGGCCCTTAAGTGTAGCTGTCCCACCCCATATTCCCTCTTTCACCTCTTTTCTTGGGTCAATAACTAGCAGTGGAGGTGCTCCTTAAAGCACTTTTCTGTTTGGCATTTTTAGAAGAGTTATTCTAGGCCATTAGGTGACTTCATACTCTCATAAACTTGTACGTGAGTTTCAGTTTCTCCATTTTTTTTTTTTTTTTGGCACCTGGAATTTTACTGCTTCTAGAATATATGAAAGAATGTGTTTAATCTCATTTGCAGAAATCCATTTGAAAAAGGCTACTTTTAGTGATAAATATACTCTTTTTCTCAGAATACGCTTATAGGCGTGAGTTGACAGAAGCTGTTGGACTTCCAAGTATTCCTGTCCATCCGATTGGATATGATGATGCACAGAAACTCCTACAGTAAGTTTGCCAGAAAAAAAAGATGTCTGTTTTGATATTTAATTCTAGAGAATTTTCAAATGTTTTATTTTAATCTTCAAACTTTAGAAATCTATCCTCAGTGAGGAATGCAATCTACAATGATTTTACAATTTTAAATAATTCTGATTCTGAATTTATTTTGTGTTTGGCTATCCAATAAGTGAGGGCCATGAAAATTATCATTCTGGATTTCCAGCTGAAGGATGAATCATGGATAATTCCTGGAACCATGATGTTGGGAGGCCCATCTCCCTGTTTGTGACACTGTCCTCAAGCAGGCAGTGGCCAATTGTGTCAAGGATGATAAGATAGACTTCTCTGGGAAACATAGTACTCATTAGATGGCAGGCTGTTAATTAATGACTACTGATAGCCTTGCCCATATAAATGTCATACTGACATTCCATCATTCTTTCCTTCTCTTCCCTCCCTTTATCCTTTACCTTATGTCAGAATGGCATTGAGTCTGTGGACACTTTCCCAACCTTCTCTAGCTTCCTATTCTGTTCTCTCCATAGCCTTTTCTTGATATATCTCTTATTTATCCATCTTTTCATTCTTATTTTTAAAATTTCTATCTCTTTGAGGAACAGAATAACAATGTAAGAGCCACTAATGTTTAGTTTTTAATCTGTTTTTCTGCTCCATTTATGATTTCATTCTTGAGCTTTTCTCTGTTCCTGTCCTACTCTCTTCTAGCTGCTTGCCCTTCATGGTTCACTTCCCTGTGGAAGAAAGAGAAAGGAATTTCTTGGAAAGTAAAGTTCATAGAATAGAAGCATCTTGTTAATAATTCTGGCTAAGGTTCATACATCTTGGAACTACAAGGGTACTCCATTGTGCATGACTTCAAAGAATTTTTAATTGTTTCATTATCACATCTGTGAGAAAGCATTTCATGACCTAATGTAAGGCCACCAGTTTCATAAGTGAGGATCCATTTATCTAGAAATTGGAGCTATGTGTCCCTGTTTAAGAGCAGATCATTTTTAGGTTTCTACTGTTAGCTGTGCCATTAGGTAAAGATTAAGTATGTCATACAACATTTACAAGCACCATGGACTCTGCATTTAAATAAATGTGTCGACAAATAAAGTCTAAACATTTATATTAAAGAGGAATATGATTACAAGATTATTTGTGATAGTGGAAGAATTCAAAGGAGGAAAAACTTCAGCCCCTTCAAGCATGTCATTTTTTATGATACTGTACAAAGCAATAAACTACAGAATAATAGTGGGCAAGAATATTTAATAACATGGAATATGTTTGTGATATGTTAAGTTAAAAAGCAGATTTTTCAAAAAATATATTAAATTATTCCAGTTATAGAACCTATTAAAATGAGCCAATATTTTCTTTGTATTAGAAAGAGAACACATGGAATTTCATAGAATTAGATATAAGATTTATTTAGTCATGTCTACTAATTCTTTGGTCTGGATAGAAAGATAAATATTAGTTGTGTCCTAACTGAGGTAGGATAATTATTTTATTGAAAAATTATAAATGCTCTCTATCTCAAATTGCATCTAGCTTCTAAATAGTCTGTTTTGTGCATGAGGTTTCTTGTTTTGTATTACTGAGCTGTTAAAACACATGAAGGTACTGTAGCTTGTTTCACCATTCACTAGTTGAAGGACAACTGGAGCTGTTTCTTGTTATTTTTGTTATGAAAGAAAACACTACGGTAACTGTGTATGAATTTCTTGTCACTATACTCTTCATTTCTCTCGTGTACTGTTTTGAGTCACATAAACATAACAGATTTACTTTTATAAGAACCTGCTAATAGTGAAGCAGGAGCTGCCTTTGACTCCTTTACCTATTTTTGGGACCCTTTCCCTCCTACTGTGTTGCTTGTCCAGCCTTACTATGAGGGGAAGTGCCTTGTCTCACTGTTACTTGATATGCCATGTTTGGTTGATATCCCTGGGAGGTGTACACTCTTCTGAAGGGAAATGGAGGAGTGAATCTAAGGAAGAGGGGTGATGGGGGGTTAGGGACTGGTAGGAGAGCCATAAGGGGAGAAACTTCAGTTGGGATGTAATATATGAGAGAAGAATAATTAAAGAATAAATAAAATAAAGAAAAAAATAAACTAATACACAAAAGAGATTTTTATTACAATGTGGCTCACCAATATATGAATAACATACACATACTTTTTCCATGCTTTTATGAAAGCACATCTTATATAGTGATTATCTAAAAGTACCTGTTCACTTTGTATTTTCTTTGTATAATACTAGTTTCATGAGTTTTTAAAAATCATCTTTTCTTATGATTTCTTTATGGAGTCAGGGTTGTATTTTCTATACAAGATAAATTTGTCAATGTTTCTCTATTGATTTCTTTGAGGAATACCTGGAGAATTGGTGTTTAGCTTTTAAAGAAAAGCCATAGGAAATAGTAAAGCCAATTAATTGTCCTTCTGAAAAGTGTTTATGCCTATTTACCCCCTTTACTTGTGGTCTGATCATGTTTTCTCTTCTTTAGCCAGTTTTGGGAATGTGCAATATTTTTAGGAATTTATTCAATTCATGAAGGTTGAATAATTTATTAGTATATAGTTCTTTACTATGTTCATTGGTAAGTCTCTGCATTTCTGTAAAGCCAGTTGTTGCATCTCTTCTTGTGTTCCTGAGATTAGTAATTAAGGTCACCTGCACCATTAAAGTCTTCAGTGTGGTTTGTCTGTTGACCTTCTGAGAAACTATGCTGTCACTGCTTTTCATCTTTTTGTGTCCATTTAACTTATTCTTTATTGTTGCATAGTTTTGTTTGAAAGGATATTTTAAAATATTAATTAAATTTTTTAATTTTTTGTAGTTTCCTACATTTATATAATAAATTTTATTCATTTCCTTTCCCCTCATTTAGCTTCCTCCAAGTACCAGTTCAAACACCTCTCAACAATTCCCCTCCAACTACCATGCCTTCTTTTTTTGTGTGTTCCACTGAGTTGAATATGAATGACTTGTCCAAGTTATTTATTTATTATTTATTTTTTTTTTATTAATTTATTTTTAGTTATTTAGTAATATTAAGACAGCTTATCCGTGGCTACATCACTGAAGAAAATGTCATGCCATCCCTCACCCAGGTGAAATATGATTACTTATTTAAATACATATGTTCACAAATATGTCTTTTCCTCTATATATGTCTCTAGTGTTTCCATCTATTGTTTATTGCAGAAATATTTTTTGTTGGGGTTGAATTAATGTATGATTTCAGCCTTTTATGTTTATTCAGACTTTTGTTACAGCATAATATGTGGCCTTTATTAAGAAAATATTCTTTTTTTTTTTTTTTTTTTTTTTGAGACAGGGTTTCTCTGTGTAGCTTTTTGCCTTTCCCGGAACTCGCTTTGTAGACCAGGCTGGCCTCAAAAGAGGGAACATCCAAATTAAAAAAAATCAGAAATGAAAAGGGGCACATAATAACAGACAATGAGGAAATCCAGAGAACCATCAGGTCATACTTCAAAAACATCTACTCCACAAAACTGGAAAATCTAAAAGAAATGGATAATTTTCTGGATAGAAAATCCAGCTACTCTGAAGCTGATAGTAGAGAAAGTAGGAAGTACTCTTGAATGCATTGGCACCAGAGATCACTCTCTAAATATAACACCAGTAGCACAGACACTGAGAGAAACAATCAATCAATGGGACCTGCTGAAACTGAGAAGCTTTTGTAGAGCAAAGGACATGGTCATCAAGACAAACAACAGCCTACAGAATGGGAAAAGGTCTTCACCAACCCCACATCTGACAGAGGGCTGATATCCAGAATATATAAAGAACTCAAGAAATTAGACATCAAAATGCCCAACAGTCCAATTAAGAAATGGGCTATAGAACTAAACAGAGAATTCTCCACAGAGGAAGTTCAAATCAAAATGCCCAAAAGTCCAATTAAGAAATGGGCTATAGAACTAAACAGAGAATTCTCCACAGAGGAAGTTCAAATGGCTGAAAGACATTTAAGGAATTGCTCAACATCTCTAATTATCCGGGAAATGCAAATCAAAATGACTCTGAGATACCACCTTACACCTGTCAGAATGGCTAAGATAAAATACACTGAAGACAGCTTATGCTGGTGAGGATGTGGAACAAGGGGAACTCTCCTCCACTGCTGGTGGGAATGCAAGCTTGTACAGCCACTTTGGAAATCAATATGGCATTTCCTTAGAAAATTGGGAATCCATCTCCCCCAAGACCCAGCTGTAGCACTCTTGGGCATATACCCAAGGAATGCTTAGTCATATCACAAGGGCATTTGCTCAGCTATGTTCATATCAGCTTTGTTTGTAATAGCCAGAACCTGGAAACAACCTAGATGCCCTTCAACTGAAGAACGGATAAAGAAAATATGGTACAAATACACAATGGAGTACTACTCAGCAGAGAAAAACAATGACATCATGAGGTTTTCAGGCAAATGGATCTAGAAAAAATCATCCTGAGTGAGGTAACCCAGACTCAGAAGGACAAACATGGTATGTACTCACTCATAGGAGGATACTAGATGTAAAACAAAGATGACTAGACTGCTACACAACTCCAGGGAGGCTACCTAGAAAACAGGACCCTAGGAAAGACCCAAGGATCACCCAATGACAGAGAAATGGATGAGATCTACATGAACAACCTGGACGACAGTGGGAGTAATGAAGGGCAAGATATGTGGGAAAGTAAGCTTAGGGGAGCAGGAGATCCCAGCTGGACCAAGAACAGAAAGGGAGAACGAGGAATAACAACAGACCATGATAAATGAAGACCACATGAGAACAGGAATAGGCAGAGTGCTGGAGATGTCCCCAAAAATCCACAATGATACATCCTCTGTAGACTGCTGGCAATGGTCGAGAGAAAGCCTGATCTAACCTAGTCTGGTGATCAGTTGGCTAAACACCCTAACTGTCGTGTTGGAACTCTCGTCCAATAACTGATGGAAGTGGATGCAGAGGTCCTCAGCCAGTCCCCAGGTGGAGCTCCAGGTGTCCAACTGTCGAGAAAGAGGAGGGTCTGCAAGAGCATAAATTGTTGAATCCAAGATTGCAAAAAGCACAGGGACAAATAGCCAAATGAATGGAAGTACATGAATTATGAACCAAAGGCTGTGGAGCCCCCAGCTAGATCAGGCCCTCTAGATAAATGAGACAATTGAATAGCTTGATCTGCTTGGGAGGCACCCAGTCTGTGGGAGCAGGATCTGTCCTTAGTGCATGAGCTGGCTGTTTGAAACCTTGGGCCTATGCAGGGTCACTTTGCTCAGTCTGTAAGGAGGTGAGGGGACCTGTCTGTCCTGAATCCACCAGCTTTAAATGAATCCCCAGGGGTGCCTTGATCCTGGAGGAGATGGGAATGGAGGGGAGGGGCTGGGGGGAAGGTGCGGGTGGGGGCGGGAGGGGGGAGGACAGGGGAACCCATGGCTGATGCATAAAATTTAAAACACATAGTAATAAAGAAATAAAAAAAAAAGAAAGAAAATATTCTCATTGTACTCGAGAAGAATACGAAGTTGGTCTGGGTTGAGCAGAATGTTCAGGAAAATCTGCTTGGCATTTCAGGTGTTACAATATCAGTGGCTTCAATTCTAAATATAGACTCAAAACAAAACCAGACCACAATGAAAACTCACCATATCACTCCCTTTTTTGTTAGACACCTAGCTGGTTCATTTTCTTATGATTACTTTTTAGAATGACTCATAGAAATTCCCAACATTAGTAGTATTTAGTAGATAATGGAAACCACATTTCTGGATCTTCCCAGAAGTAAAGATCTACTCATTTGCAAGCTCCCCCCTCAAAACACAACAATAGTCCTATATTGCAGCCACACCATCTACCATCCCTTCCTCTTGGTCTATGCTCCTTACCTGGATTCCTCTTCACACTTTGCCATTTACCTTCATCTTTTCTTGTTATTTATTTAAAAATGAGGAAGTAAAGCCTCATTTAGAAATGTGTTCCTCATCCCATTGGCTAAATTAACCACTTCTTTGTACATGGTGTATAGCAGCAGAAGTTTCTATAATATAATGTTGATAGTGTTCTGTTTTGTATTGTTGTTGGGTTTATGTTTTTCTTCTGAGAGACTTAAACTCTTAGGTGGAAAGATCATATTTCACGTATATTTGTCTTATTGAGTAGAACAGAGCACATTTATCACAGTAAACAATAAATTCTTGGCAAATGATGAGGTCAAAATTAATGAGTTTTATTATACTGCTTTTAAAAATTAAGACTATTTATATGTATTTCTCTAGTATATAACATTTGCCCAATCCTAACATATTTTCAAAATGAATTAATATTGTCTTTTAATATTTAAGTTTTTAATTTTCCCAGAGGGTTTTGTTATCTAAAGGAGGAAGTAGTGTATTTATCAGTAACATTTGTTTACTAAAAGTTCTATTCATGCTTGTGTTTCTTTGATCATTGTTAGACTTTTATATAACTGTTTTGTTCTAATGATTTGCTGTCTGTGTAATTACTAGTTTGTGTGTTCTTCATGGTACAGGCTGAGACTGAGGAGTATAGTCACTACCTTTCTTATGTTTCTCTTCTGTATCTATACATGCCTATATGCATGTGCATAGACTTACTTGTACATGCTATTTATAATGAAGTTTCTTTTTAACCATTTCTTCTCCAAAAGCTCTATTAACATATACTTGGCAAAATATTCTATTCACAATAAAATATGGATATAATTTCACTCATGTACTATAATATTTTGTATCTTGAATACTCTGATACTCTGTTATTTTGAATATGGATTATACTTTCTAGCAATGTAGATATAGCTTTTCATACCTCATGTCTTGTCGTTATTTAATTTTGTGTGTGTGTGTGTGTGTGTGTGTGTGTGTGTGTGTGTGTTGTGTGTCTGTGATTTATGCTTGTATGTACATATTGTTGGTATGTGGATATGCTTTCCTGTACATTAAGTTATGGAACCCAGATGTCAGTGTTATGTATCTACCTCTATGGATCCCCAGGTTTTTTTGTTTCGAGTCAAGCTTTCTCCCTAACCTGAAACTCAAATATTTGACAAGACTGACTGGCCATCATGCTCCAGGACTCACCTGTCTCCCTATCCCACATTACCTGGGATACCAACATGTCATGTCATCTCACTTAGCTTTCATAGCATCTCTGGAGGTCAAAATACACATTCTTATGTTTATCTAGCAAATATTTACCAACTAAGGATTTCCCCAGCACACTGAATGCTTTGTAGTGAAAAATAAGTTAAATACATTTTATAGTACTTTTTCTGAAATTCTGTCTATTAGCCAAACTAACTGATGAGATAGGGAAAAAAGAGAGGGCATATTTATTCATTCATAAAGCTTTAAAAACAGATTATACTTTTAAATATTTCTAGGAAGAGATAATCTTAATCATTATTGTTTTTTATTGACTGGGAAATTCATGCATCCAAATACTGTGTTTTAGTGACCCCCTCCATCCTCTACCTTCCAGGTCCTCCCCCATCCCACCACTACTATCCCCTCAAAACTTCAAGTGCACTTTTATTTATTTTTATTCTTTAAATGCCCAGAATTCATTTAGGGCTCTCAGTATGTGCATAGATTTTATAAGCATACTTAGCATCTCTGGAGTCACATTGCTAAAGAATACAGACTCTACCTCTCCCAGCAACAATCAATTGCAATAGTTACTGAGCTAAGAATAGGTCACTTTTGCCCCCTCACAACTTCACACTATGATTCCCTCTGATTTGATCTTGTGTATGGCCAGTTCCTCAATATAGCTGCCAAATTATGTGCAGAGATTTTTTTATTTTATTTGTAAGATTTTTAAACTTTATGTGTACTTTATGTTGTTTTACTTGCATGTATGTATATGCGCCATTCACATGCCTGGTTTTCACGGAGGTCAGTAGAAGGCATCAGATCTTTTAGAACTGGACTTAGAGATGTTTGTGAACTAACATGTGGGTGATGGAAACAAAATTAAGGCTCTCCAGACCCCTCCATCCAGGCTGAGCAAAGTGTCCCCACATAAGCCCCTCTACCAGGTTGAGCTCAATCCCCAGGGGAGTTTTTGCCCTGGAGGAGATGGGAATGGGGGGTAGGGGCTAGGGGAAGGTGGGGGTGGGGTCGGGAGGGGGGAGGACAGGGTAACCCATGGCTGATATGTAAAATTAAAAGACAAATATCCATATCAAAAACAAAATTTGAAAAAAAAGAAATATAATGTGCACAAAGAATCATTTCAAACAAAAAAAAAATGAAGGCTCTCTGCAAGAACAAGTTCTCTGAACCAATGAGCTATCTCTCCATTTCTCAGAGTTGTATTTTTTCCTATTGGAACAAAATTTTTCAAACAGTATATTCCGATCATGATTTTCCATCCCTATTCTCCAAGGTCCTCTCCAACACCCTACCGATTCAATTCCATGCCTTCTTTCACTATTTTTTTTGAAAACAGGCCAAAAAAAAAAAAAGAGAATAAAACAAAGAAAAGAAACAAACAACAAACAAAAAGAAAAAGCGCAAGAAACACATAGTTTACCTTTGCATAATTAGTAACACAATTTTTGGGTTCTTGTAAATAATTAGAATATCAACTATACCTCTTTACCACCATAACTTTGGCCATTGCTATGAATTCACTTTTGTCCTCACATTCCTCATGTGCAAAGTAGAACTGATAGTGGACACTGCCTTACAGGGGTTGCAGAAAGGGTTAATGGCTATTATATGCAAAGCACTTTGCTCTGTTCTTCATTCATAGAAACTATTATAAGAAGATACTCCAGACAATAGACTACCTGGTATTTAATCTTGATATTTTAAGGTTTATCCAACTAATATATTTTTTAATGTTCAACAGACACATGGGTGGCCCAGCACCTCCTGACAGCAGCTGGAAGGGAGGGCTCAAAGTTCCTTACAATGTGGGACCTGGCTTTGCTGGAAACTTTTCAACACAGTTAAGTTATTATTATAATCCTATTTACACCAAAGGCTTTAAAAGGAGACACTTAGGAAAATGAAAAATGTGTGAAGTCTAGTAAGTATCAAGAAGTAAAACTAGGAGTTGAAGTAGACAATGATTTCTTATCATTAAAATTAGCAAATGTTACTTTCCCTCTGTGTACAACTAGAAATCTTTTAAAATAATGATGACAAAGTTAAGAAGTGTGGGTATTAAATATGTAACCATTATTCTCAAATAATGTGTACTTTGTTTTTGAATTAGAAAAGTCAAGCTTCACATACACTCCTACAGTAAAGTGACAAGAATCTATAATGTCATTGGCACCCTCAAAGGAGCTGTAGAACCAGGTAAATGGAGCATTTGTTTGGAAATTACTGGTGAATCAAATGTCATGTACCACTGCTACTCTTGGTGCAGAATAAACTAAGAATTCAAGTTGCTTTCCTAATGAAGCACAACCAAACACAAAACAAGACTTTGTAGGTATTGTATATCATAATATGTGCTGCAAGAAAAGAACCATGGAAGTCTGAGGATAGATGAGAGTGATAAGCTGAACTATTTGTTGAAAAATAATTTATACAATATACTCTAATCACATTTCCCCTCTCTCCTTTATTACCAGTTTCTCCATCTTCCTTCCATACAACTCCAAGCCTTCTTTCTTCCTAGCTTTAGAAAACAACAAGCAAGCAAACAAAACAAACAAAACAAAATAAACAGAGTAAAAAAAGAAAACAAAGAACAAGCAAGAGCAGTACTTACACACATATACAGTAGACACATATACACACACACACACCATTAAAACATAACACAACATCATAAAGTATAATATATAAGGAAACCATCAGAAAAGTTTAAAAAATGCCCTAACAAAGCAATATGAGACAAAACTATCACAAAGTACCAAGGAGTTTGTTTTCTGTTGGCCAATTTCTGCCAGGCATGGGGCCTCCCTTAAGTGTGGTTTGTAAACATTGTGAGACTCAGTTAAAGAATTATACATTTTTCTTTGGTTATAATTCTTCCTCTAGACTTTATTGTATTATTTCTTTAAGTTCTTTAAAATTTATGTTTGGTTTCTTAGGATTTAGTTGATTATCATTATATTTAGCATAAATAGTACAATTAGGTTGAATATATTTCTTACAAATGTATTGCTTGTTTGTTTTTCTGAGACAAGATCTTAGAGTAGATAGAGTAGGCTAGCTTTGTACTCAATTTTATGTTATCACCTTCCCAAGTGCTGAAATGGTCACTATATGTTGTACTGTGCTATGGATAAACATTTGCTCTTTCTTAAGGACCAAGAGTTGTTTTTTTTTTTTATTTAAATAAGGTTTATAAGTACTAAGCTGCATATACATATGGATACACACACACACAAGCTGTTATTGGATCTTATTAGATGATTACTTTGTGCAGGGACTGTGACAAACTTTGGAATTGAGGATTTTAACACAAAAAAAATAGGAACTTGGGGATCATGTTTAAAAGAAGAATTTGACATTTAAGAATGATAAATATCTAATCAAATATGGAAAGATTGGCCCCAAAACATTGAGCCCAATCAGTTCCTCTTTCGATAATAGAAAGAAAATACCATAGAAGAACATTTATTGATTGGGACACAGGATATGACTAGAAAATAGAGAGCTGTATTCTCTCTGAAAATGATGGACCAAAGTGGCAACAGATATTACAGAATTGTGAGGAGGTAAACAGAGAAAATTTCCTATTTTCCTGTTATCCATATTACCGCAATAATATACTGAATTAATTTTTAAATCACATTCATATCCTCACCAGATAGATAAAACCAAAACTGAAATCTGAGCAACTAACCTATGTGCCTTAGGAACTTTGATATTTTTACTTTGAGTTGTGAATGATTTTGAGTCATTTGCAATTTTCTTTGTTTGTGACCTTTGCTCTGCTGATGTGTAGACAGATATGTCATTCTTGGAGGTCACCGAGATGCCTGGGTTTTTGGTGGAATTGACCCTCAGAGTGGAGCAGCTGTTGTTCATGAAATTGTGAGGAGCTTTGGAACGCTGAAGAAAGAAGGTAAGAGAAACAGCTTGGGGAAAAAACAAATTCTGGAAATTTCAGTTTAATGTTTGGAAAAGTAAGTATGGAAATATTATTTCAGGGGCTGTGAAGTAGCTCCATATTAGAGCACAATCCTTGTGTGTGCTGGAAGCCCTCTTCTTGATCTGCAGTACAGAATAGAAAACCACATAAATGAATATGAGCTTAACATAGTAAATAAATGAATGATATCAGTGCAAACATTAATGTTGGTTGATTATATTTTATTATTTTTAAATTAGTTTGTAAAACACTTTTTATATATTATTTGACAATCTGAAGTAAATCAGATTTACAGGATATTTGTTGCTTTGTCAAGATTTTCCTAGCCAAGAGTTTCCTAGACATAGAAACAGAAGGAAAATTGCCAAATACTTTTCATAAGGCCACAGTCATCCTAATACCAAAACCACACTAACACTCAACAAAGAAAGAGAATTACAGAACAATTTCACTCATGAACACTGATACAAAAATACTCAATAAAATACAAACCAAATCTAAGCACACATCAAAAATGATTATCCACCATGATCAAATAGGCCTCATCCTAGAGATTCAGGGTGGTTCAACATGAAAGTCTCTTAGTGCATTCCACCATATAAATAATCTGAAAGAAAAAACACACATGATCATCTCATTAGATACTGAAAAGTCTTTGACAAAAATCTCACACCCCTTCATAATAAAAGTCTTGGAGAGATCAGGGATACAATAAACATACCTAAACAATAAAACCAATATGCTGAAAGTCAAACAGCCAACATTAAATTACATGGAGAGAAACTTAAAGCAATTCCACTAAAATCAGACAAAAGACAAGGCTGTCCACTCTCTCCATATCTATTCAATATACTCATGAAGTTCTGGATAGATCAATACGACAACTAAAGGAGATTAAGGGGATACAAATTAGAAAGAAAGAAATCAAAGTACCATTATTTAAAGATGCTATGACAATATACATAAGTGGCCCCCAAAATTCTACCAGGAAACTCCTATAGCTGACAAATACCTTTAGTGAAATGTTTGGATATATTATTAACTCAAAAAATCAGTAGCTTTTTTTTTACATACAAATGATAAATGGACTAAGAAAGAAATCAGGTAAACAAAACTCTTTACAATAGCAACAAATAATATAAATTATCTTGGAGTAATTTTAACCAAGCAACTGAATGATCTGTATGACAAGAACTCCAGACCTTTGAAGAAGGAAATTGGAAAAGATAACAGAAGATGAAAAGACCTCCCAGGCGCATGGATTGGTAGTATTAACATATTAATAATGGCCATCTTACTGAAATCAATCTACAGATTCAACATGACCCCCATAAAAATTCCAATACAACTTTTTTTAAACCACCCCTGATTTCAAACTCTAATGTGGAGCTATAGTAATAAAAACTACATTTTACTGGCATAAAAACAGACAGGTGTGTCAAAGGAATGAATCAAAGATCCACCAGTAAATGCACACACCTATGGATAGCTGATCTTTAACAAAGAAGCTAAAATTATACAATGGAAAAAAAGCATCTTCAACAAATGGTGCTTGTCTAACCGAATGGTGCCATGTAGAAGAATGCAAATAGATCCATATCTTTGATCCTTCACAAAACTCAATACCAAGTGGATCAAAGACTTCAAAACAAACCCAGGTACACTGAACCTGATCAATGAGAAAGTGGGGAATACCCTTGAAGGTGTTGGTACAGGAGACAATTTCCTGAAGGGAATACAAAAAACACAGCCACTAATACTGACAATTAGTAAATGGGACATAATGTAACTGAAAAGCTTCTGTAAGGAAAACAGAAACTATAATAGGACAAAATACCAGCCTTACATCTGACAGAGGACTGATTTCCAAAATATATAAAGAATTCAAGAAACTAGACATGAAAAAGCTAAATAATCAATTACAAAATGGAATACAGACCTAATCAGAGAATTCTCAGAAGAATATCAAAACACTTAAAGAAATGTTCAACATCCTTAGCTAGTAAAGAAATGGAAGTCAAAATGACTCTGTCAGAATGGCTAAGATAAAAAACACAAGAGACAGCTGCTTATGCTGGCAAGGATATGGAGCAAGAAGATCACTTCTCCATTGCTGGAGAATTGCACAGCCACTTTGGAAATCAATAATGCACTTTCCCAAAAAATTTAATCTGTGTACCTCAAGACTAAGCTAGACCACTCTTGGGCATATGCCCCAAGGATGCTCAATCATACCACAAAGACACTTGCTCAACTATGTTTATGGCAGCTTTATTTGTAGAGTTAGAACCCGGAAACAACTTAGATGTCACTCAAATGACTTGATGAAGAAAGTGTGATACATTTACACAATGGAGTACTACTCAGCTGTTAAGAGCAATGGCATTATAGAATTTGAAGGCAAATGGATGGAACTAGAAAAAAATCACCCTGAGTGAGGTAACCCAGACCCAGAAAGACAAACATGATATGTACTCACTTACAAATAGATAATAGCCTTAAAGCAAGGGATAACTATGATACAATCTATAGACCCAGGAAATCTGGGTAATAAGAAGGACCCTCAGATCTCCCTGGGAAGGAGAAATAGAAGAGATTTCTTGGAGGGACTGGGGACAAATAAACATCATGGATCATATTGGAGTGTGGATGGAATGGGACAGTTTTGAAAGGGATGTGTGGAAAGGGGGGTGCATTTTAGGGTTCCAACAATAACCTGGGGCAAGAGAAATTCCCAGGAATCTCCAAGGATACTCCAGATAATATTCATAGCAATAGTGGATACATATCCTGAACTGGCCATCTCCTGTAACTAGGTGAGACTTCCACTAGATTGGGATACCAACTCAGCCACACAACCGTCAATATACAACCTGTCCTGCCTATGGGATATGCTGGGACAAGGGTGGTACAGAGACTGTGGGAATGACCAACCAGTTATTTGTCCAGTCTGAGACCCAGTCTATGAGAATGAGCCCACCTCTGACACTGCCCGGAGTGCCAGAGCCCAGAGGCTGGATGGTTCAGAGACCTAGGAGTGAACTAAACGTGACTGGTGAAAAAATGATGCCTAATGATATTCTACTACACTCACAGATTTGTGCCTACCCCAACTTTCATCAGAGTTGTTTCATTTAGTTACTGATGGAAATAGATGCAGAGACTCACAGCCAAATGTTAAGCTGAGCTCAGGAATCCCACTGAAGGGAGGGAGGGAGGATTACAGGAGGCAGAGCAGTCAAGGACCTTACAAGAGGATCTACAGAATAAATTAACCCTGGGTTCACAGGAGCTCAGAGTCTGAACCAAAAACCAGGGAACCCATATGGGATTTATCTATACCCTCTACATATATAGGACAGTTGTGTAGCTTTGCCTTCTTGTTAGACTCCTAACAGCAAGTTCAGGGGCTGTCTCTAACTATTTGATTGGCTTTTGAGAACCTAGTCTTTATACTGGATTGCCTTGCCCAGGCTTAATACAAGGGGATGTGATTAGTCTTTCTACAACTTTTTAATATCCATGGGAGGCCTGCCCTATTCTGAACAGAAACAGAGGAGGAGTGGATTTGGAGGTGTGGCAGAGCTGAGGTGAGGAGAAGGGAATGAGAGTAGATATAGGGGAAACTGAGGTCAGGATGTAAAACAAATAAATTTACAAATAAAAAGGAAAAAAGTAAATATGTGAATACAAGCTAAATAATTTCAATAAATTAGTAACAATAGCAGTGCAAACAATGTTGGTTACTTTTTTATTATTTTTAATTAGTTTATAAAATATTTATATATTATCTGACAATCTGAAATAAGTCACTTGGTTATATTTGCTCTGTCAAGAATTTCCTGGTCAAAGAACTAAGAGAGATAATCCTTTGCTACTCTATCTACCATAACACCTCAGGTCACCTGTGCTATGTAACTCAAGAGAAAAAGGATCTAACTAGAAAATTTTTTATGGTTCTTCCAAGTGGCCCTCTGTCCTAAACTAGATGTCCACATCATCTTATTCCCATTCATACACTTACCACCATCAAGTAAGTCTTTAGAATCTTCAAGTGACATATTAAAATTTAAGCAAAATGAGGTATTTGTGTTTTTTTTTTGCAGAAGTGTTTTTTAATTAAGAAATATTTTGTGTGTCCTTTAGAGTTTATTTTAATCCATTCTTTGTGGATTTCCTAAAATGTGTGTGTGTTTTTTAAATCATTATCACTCTTCCCCAATACTTCCCCTCTCACCCACATTTGTTCCATATTTTTTTAACCTATCAAGACACATTTGTGCTGCCTAAATATTCTTGGATGTGTAGCCTTCTCTTGGAGCATGGTCCACTTAGTAGGAAGAACATTTTTAGATCAAACTTTCCAACCCTCTCCCAGAAGCTATCAATTGCCACTGGCTCCAAGGTTTAGGGTGCAGTTTTCTGCACAGATCCCATCTTTCTGTTGGGATATGGTCTGGCTTGGTAGTTTTATAATCATTACATATAGAGATCCAAACATTTATTCTCTTAACAGATTCATCAAGCAAGCTAACTGGGTTCTGCAAAATGTATGCCATATGTGTGTATATGTATACGCTTATTTATTATGTGTGTGCACATGCATGCATGCATACCACAGAGCGTGTGGAAATCAGAAGACAGCTTGTAGACGTCTGTTTTTTCTCTCTGTGTGGATTACAGGCATCAAACTCATAATGTCAGGCTTGGCAGCAAGCACATTTACCAGCAGAACTGTCTTGCAGTTCTTAACTATTAATCAACAATAAGAAAGCATGTTTAGTTTGGGTGCTATATTCTGAGAAACTGTTTACATATGTCATCTATTTTGATGCCACATCAACCATGGAGACATTTTTTTTCATATTCTGTTCCCATTTTATATATATTAGCCTAGGGTTTTATAGGTAATGTGTGACAGAGGTCGAAGACTGGATTTGGTACATTGAAAACTCCTGTTGACTCTGTTGAAAATAAAAGGTACACCATTTACATTTTAACAAACACAATTTGGGAGATGAGTGTTTACACAGTTCATGAACTTGGTTGTGTTTACCTCATAACAAAAGATTTCATGATTTCACAAGAAAATTTCTATAGTGAATACAAACCTGCATTGTCATAACTAAAAGATGTGCTCAAAGAATGAATGGTTAGGGAATTTAATAATACTATAACACATTGGACAATAAGAAAACATTGGATTCAACAGTTATAAGGAAAACATGCTTGATAAATACACCAAAATATTTATCAGAATTACAAGAACCTGATATCATTTACTAAATGCTTCATAAACAGTATTCCATTTAATGCTCCTGACAATCAAAAGGTGTCCCTTCTTTGCTCTGCTATTCTGGTTTTGAGATGAAGACATAAAGGCTTAGTTAGTATTGCACAATCTTACTTACATCTAGGATGTGAGAAAATCAGGGTTTAGAGCTATTATCTTTTTCATTTCCAAGGGCAGTGTTTATTAACCTCGAAATCATAAACTCCACCTATCAAATTGCATGGCTTTCAATAGCAGTAGATGTTGCTATCTCAAAATAAGCCTTTGATAACAAATTTTACATGATAGTAGAGAAAAATCACAGAATCAGATGGGCTTGAGGTATGGATGATGTTACTGCAGAACAACTTGGCAGGATTCTACATAGTCTCCCACAGTTCTGTCTACCTCTGCAGCTTTGGCTGTACCTGTGGCTTCTCCCTTTGTCAGGCATCTGTAGATCACTATGGTTTTCTACTTATGGATAATTGTAAAACATTTGGAATATCTCATGACATCCTGTGGATTTCTTTCTCTACATTCTTTTTGCCATTAAATTATACTATTTGATTTTTAGCTGAATCCACTTTTTAAACACACAAAAAGAAATTGTATAAGTAAGGATGTGATCCATATTCCTACTTTCTAAGTGGAAAACCCCCCAGCATTTCAGGTTTTCCCATCTTGTAGACTTCTCCATGTCTTGGGTGTATGATATACTTTGCCAGCATTTTTGTGTTATCCACATGTATTTTAGGATGGAGGCCTAGAAGAACGATTCTGTTTGCAAGTTGGGATGCAGAAGAATTTGGTCTTCTTGGTTCTACTGAGTGGGCAGAGGTAGGTTGACAATTTGCTTCCATAGAAATGACAAAGAAGTTGGGACATTTTGTGTGTGTGTGTGTGTGTGTGTGTGTGTGTGTGTGTGTGTGTGTGTGAAGGTTGGAGAAATAACAAATGATTCCAGTTAGGAAATGATTAGATTTTTTCTGAAACATCTCTGTTGTGTGCTCAACCTTTTGATATTTCAATATAATGTCCTGCAGACAAAATTCATTCTGAATGATCACACAATTCTTAAGAGTCACCAAATGACAATCTTTTCATAATGTTTACCATTTTGTGTTGGAGTGCATTGATACCTATACTTGACTGCGTATTGCTCATAGGACAGGTTGGACATGCCTAATTATTCCAAAGGATAGCCTCATTGCTCAAAAATCTACAAGAGGACAAGAAGATCACTCAGCTGATAAAGGCACTTGCTGCCAAGCTGATGATTTGAGTCCAATTCTTGGGACCCAGATGGTGGGAGGAGAGAGCTGACAGCTGCAATCTTATCTTCCTACCATCACATATGTCTTATGGCATGGATGTTTCTATAGCATGTACACAAACACTACATCAATCAATAAGAGTATAATAATTTTTTAAAACTCAGCAAAAATTATCTTATTTTAAGAATTCAGTTTTATTTGAATTTTGAGAAACATCTAATGTCAATTTTGAAACTAATTTATCTTTATGTTTTGACAATGCAGTACAGTAAATAAATCAGTGTACTGGACACTAAGTACAAAAAAATGAACATGGAAGTCTCTAATGGGTTTCTTCCACACCACCAAGAACAGCTTCAGGTGCTAGTCACAATAAGCCCTCAGTTTTTTAGTAAGGCCTGATTTACATTTATCTTCTTATTCCCTCTCTATTAAGTATGGCAGACAGTGAGACAGAGTATTTACTAGGATCCCTAAATAATAGCTCCATCAGAATTTATTATTGGCTTGAAGTGACAGAGCAGTAAATACATGCAGCAGTGATATCTTTTCCGTCAGCTTCCTCTTGTTGCTTGAATGCTCATGTGACTCTTGTTAAACAGAAGCATTACAGGTTTCTTTGAAAACCTGCTGAATTCCTGTTGTTCAAGGTCAAGTTTTTCTCCACAAAAAAGTTTTATCCTTGTGCCAGGCAAAACGATGAACATTTCAGGAAATAGTTTGCATCTATGGAATTGTTATTGTTATTATTGGTTTTTTGTTTGTTTGTTTTTTGGTTTTCAATCTTGTTATTTAGCCTAGGATGCCCTGGAACTCCCACAATCCTCCTGTCTCAACCCCTGAACCATTACATTGTGATCATATAGTCTTTTATCATTCAGAGTTGCATAGACTTTCCTTATTTTCTTCCTTTCAATCAAAATTCTCAGGAAATGCAATGTTTTAGAGACCCCAAATGTCTTAGGAGAGCTTTGCTACACTACTTAAAGTTCTAAAAGTGTGCAATCAGTCAAATTACCAGTAGGTGGCAAAATACTACAAGAGAAATTGTCTTCATGGTCAGATTTCCTTTGTAAATTTCCTATCCACTAAATGGAAAACCTCTCATTCCTTGGGATTCCCAGAAATGACCTCTGCTTAAATAATGGCAGTATTTTTTAAAGTACATTTCTACTGAAAAGACTCCTAAATTGATAGTTACTGAGAACAATTGTGAGGGACGGTTGTGCATGTTCAAAACCCCAACTGCCTTCTTATCTATAGTGTGTGTTCATGTAGTTTAGAAACTGTTGCTCTTGTTTCTCCCTGGCATCCACTGTAGAACTTCCTCAAACCAACTTTCTTTTGATACTTTTACATGTCAAACTTATGGAACACATGATTCCCCCTTCATTCAAACATCTATATTCAAAAAAGGCAGATGGGTCTTAGGTCAGAGGTAATTATATAACGCTTATAGTTTTTCTTTTATTTATTTGTTTGTTTTTAATATCTTATTATAGGAACATTCCAGACTCCTCCAAGAACGTGGTGTGGCTTATATTAATGCTGATTCTTCCATAGAAGGTGAATATTGTTGGCCTTAATAAAGAACATATTATTACTCTGGAGGTAACAATTTAGTAGAAGAATTGTATTCTAGTAGAGAATTAACATGGGGTTAGAATATATGTGGCTGTTTATACACCACTTCCCTTGATTCAGGGCCAACTGCATGAGTGACTTCTTCATCTTCATTTCTGAGTACCATTGTTTCAAAGTTTTGCCTTCTTGGTGCAGGTCAGTTCCCCTTCCTCCTCTCAGTTAATGGGCAATGGAAGTACCTTTCAGACAGACTGCCATCTCCTTCCTTTGTGACTTTAAAGTGTGTGTGGTGTGTATGTGTGTGTGTTTGAATCTGTTTACTTTTTAAATTAATTGGTGTTTGCAAACTCCATGATATCTGACATGCATACAGTGACTATTCAAAATCCCCAGTGTGATTATCATTCTTTCCTTACATAAATCATATGTTCTACCAGCTAGAGTTTTAGCACAGTGACAAAGAGTTTACCTAGCATGCCCCATGTCCTGCATTTATTTTCTTACATTACAAAAATGCAAGTACAAATATGATCATTACTCCAAATAAGTATTTGTTATCTTTTTTGTTTTTGTTTTTGTTTTTGATTTTTGAGATTCTCTGTGTAGCTTTGTGCCTTTCCTGGATCTTGCTCTGTAGACCAGGCTGGCCTCTAACTCACAAAGATCCACCTGGCTCTGCCGCCCAAGTGCTAGGATTAAAGGCATGCGCCACCACTGCCCGGTGATGTTGTTATCTTTATTGATAGATTCAAACACTTGTCTGGTATTTTAGTACATCACTGGCTTTAGATAACTATGTCATATGTGAAACTGGATCATAATTTTTTAGGATCAATAACAAGTACACAAAAGTACAGTAAGATTGAGATACCACATATCTCATTTTATATTGCATTTTTTGGTTTGATGTTTATTTCTTAAGAGGTAAAATTAACCACATATTTGTGAATTTATGTTAAAATGCAATCATATACGTATAACAAAATGTCTTTTATTTTCAATGATTTTGTTAATAACAGAGTTTATGAAATTAAAAGTAATACATGAACAACTCTTAATGTCCTCTCCAAAAGAATTGTCATCATCAAATCCTGTTTCAGTCTCCTGAGTGTTGGATTTGCAAGCCTGCACTATTCAGCCATCAGTAACATGGATTCTTATTTTGAGAATAAAAGATATATAATATTCCTGGGAGGAATCTCATGCTATGGACACATATGTATAGGCTTTTCTCTAACAGTCCATTTGGAGGAAAGCAAGTGTTTCTGCCATGTGGGTTCTCAGACTATTTAGCTAACACATATACCAGAAGTGATTTAGATGTTGTTTTAATCACTTTCCATCTAGGTGGTATACAATGTAACCATCATGTGATGTAGGCACTTATATTACCACAAGTGTACAAAGAGGAAGCTGTGACTCAGAGAATTCTAATAACTTCCCACAGGTCACCTGGTAGGGAAAGGTTGAGCTCAGAGCCATCCTGAATATTATGCTTTTTATCTCCTGTTAGTTCTTACAGGACATGGGTATTATGTTACAGATAAACGGTTCTAGATCCACCTTTTCACTCAGAAAACATTATATAAAGCTTCCATATATGTATTGGGGTTCACCCCTGACCTGTTGAACAGTTCTTGAAGAGGAGAGTGAGGAATTGAGAAATACTAGATAGGAAAAAAATATAGACGTAGATGAAGAGAAAGATAGAGACACACAGGATAGCTTTGGGAGGGCTCTGGGTCTATACCCAGTTGCCTTGTGTTTTTCCTAGTGGGCTTTTTATACAATAGCAAGGAGAGAGGAAAAAGACCTCATTCATGCTTTCAAGATCAAGGTACAAAGTACAAACAAGTGTAGACCCATTTTAAATTCTCTACACACTGTGTAACCATGCCTTATGGCAAAGCATCTTGTAATTAGGCCTTAAAGCATAAGATACCTGGTAACCACACCTTTGACCAAAACATCCTATTATGCAGCCTTATGGGGCAAGGCAAACTCTGACTCTCTGACTTTGAGTCAAAAGGGAAACAAATCAAAGTTGGAATCTTTGGGCTCCCATAACATATGCTGAACATAATTGAGTTACTACACTTATAATGCAACAATCACAACAAATCCCTTAACAAAAAACAAGTGACAAAAATAAAACAATAGAAGCACTTCTGTGGTATATTCAATAGAACAGTTTCAGTTCTGCAGCTGATATTGCAGCAAGTATTTTTTATGTATATTCACTTTTCTATATGAAGTTTGAAGTGAATGGAGAGCTGCAAATATAATTCTTTGGTCCTAAGAATAGAGCATTTAAATTGTAGTAAATGCCTTCAAACCATCTTCCTTCAGCACTCTCATATAAATGCAAGTATTTATCAAAAATTACATTTCTTTTTTTGTTGTTTTGTTTTTTGAGACAGGGTTTCTCTGTGTAGCTTTGTGCCTTTCCTGGAACTCACTTAGTAGACTAGGCTGGCCTCTAACTCACAGAGATCTGCCTGGCTCTGCCTCTTGAGTGCTGGGATTAAAGGCATGCACCACTACCACCCGGCTACATTTATATTTATATATCTATTCTTCTATATTCTTCTTGTGTAGAGTGGGATGCAAAGATTTGGACAGATAGCCTACAATTTAGCTCTCTTCCCAACCTCAGAACTAGTTTCAGCTTTGTTAGTGCCAAAGACATCGGATTTTTACAATAAGATGGAGAACATTAGAGAGTTTTCATTACTTGCATGTTTAAAGGTATTTTCTGTATAGAGTTTAGCAACAATCTCTGAATAAATAATAACAGATACAAAACAAATAAACCATTCTATCCCTTCTGTTTCAGGAAACTACACTCTAAGAGTCGATTGCACACCACTGATGCACAGCTTAGTGTACAACTTAACAAAAGAGGTAAAGAGAAAGACATACCATCTTAGGAATGCTGCAAATGATCCTTTCTTGGTGTGCAATTATTATATTACACACTGATATTTTTTATAGCCAACTTTATTTCTCTGAACTGTCACAGTTAACCAACTCTTTCTCCAGATACTAATTCACATCTCTCTAACCTCTGTGAGGAAGCCTTTAGGCTGCATTCTGCCTACCATTCCCAGTTTGATAATAAGTAAACACACCTTTCAAAGTAGCCATTAGAGTCACACAGTTGCTTAAACTAATGTTCAATTCCTATACTATAACTGCTTTACACACCTTTATGGTGAAATCAATTAACTCTGAATGTAGGAAAAACAATGTCTTATGTGAAAATGCAGAGTCATTTTGGGACAAAGACTAGATGATGCCTTGTAGATGTCTTCTTATCTTTTGCCTTGTACTCCAACCTGTGGGCCCATCAAGAAGGCTGAAATGCCTTCTAGCTCTCTTAGCAGCAACAGATACTCAAGGTGATTGAGAGGTGGCACCAACACTTCTATGTGAAAGGTTTTTAAAGTAAGGGTCTTGATAGGTAGTATAGAAATCTGGACTTGAGCTCCAGATCTTCCTGTCTCAGCCCCCAGAATGATGGAATTATAGGAGTGTACCATCATTCCAGCTGCATGACAGATTTTTGAGACTGACCTGGAATGTACCACAAAAATCACTTTTGGGGGACAGCATTTGCAGTTATTTACAAAGGTTTGTTTGATAAACTGATAATTTAATACAGTATTATATCTTTAAATGTGTGCTTCATCAGAAAATGGAGGTTGAATTTGTGTGAGTGAAACAATTTTTTCTTTATTCATATTTTATATTTGAAGATGCTGATATATCTTCTTATTCTCTTCCCATGCTAGAAAAACCTAATTTGTGTCTGTATAATTATTTATAGATACATTTGTTTGTTTTAGTATATAGTACAGTGACTTCTACATTTTTGTATAAAAAATTTAACTAGTGTAGGTGATTAATAATTTTTTGAATTGACCTTTTTGAGAACTAGTACTCTTGACAGTTATTAAGTATGAATTAAAATAGTGTATAATTCCACTGAACTTAAATAGCTTTGAAACCTTAATTATGCTTAGATTATCAAACATTTCTTATACAACTTGATGCATTCTAATTCTAAAATTCAATAATAGGTTAAGCGTTCAGTCTTTTAAGTTTTGTTGTTTGTTTTTTGCTTTTGTTTTTGTTTTTTTTTGAGACAAGCATTCTCTGTGTGGTTTTGATGCTTGTCCTGGATCTCGCTTTGTAGACCAAGCTGGCCTTCAACTCACAGAAATCCACCTGGCTCTGCCTCCAGAGTGCTGGGATAAAGACATGCTCCACCACCACCCAGCCTCTCTTTAGGCATATCACCACTGCCTTCCTTCTTTTTTAAGTTTTATACCTAAACAAAAAAAAACAAACAAAACCAGTTAATAATTTTCAAGTCCAGTGTTTAGCACAATTCTATCATGCAATCAATTAAAAATGGCATTAATTACATTGCATTTTGTTATGTTATTTAATGACTTCATTACATATGTAAGATTTCAGCAACCCTACTGACAAGAAGCAATATTAACAGGAATATTGCCATTGGTAAGGTTGTTCCATTTGTTTATTTATAGGAGTAGCAGAAGTATATGATTTTGAGAGTAGTTTCCTTCTGTCTTTGAAAATAGATCTATGACTGTTCTTCCACAGACAATAACTTGTGACTTGCTAATGGTTTGTTGAATTCTTTTCTATGCACCCCACATCTTCACACTTTCAACTACACATGCACAGACATTTTCCCTTTAGAAATTTCTTTTTTATTAAGAAATTTTCTACTCACTCTACATACCATCCACAGATCCCACCTCCTCCCTTCTCTCATCTCCCAGCCTTCCCTCCCAAGCCACCCCACATCCCCAAATCCTTCAAATCAAGGTCTCCCATGGGGAGTCGGCAGAGCCCTGCACACTGAGCCTAGGCACGTCCAAGCACCTTCCCACTGTACCAAGGCTGTGCCAGGCCCTACACCACAGGCCCTAGATTCCCCAAAGCCTGCCCATGCACCAGGGATGGATCCCGAAACCCCCTGCCTGGGTATTCCTGAAACTGTTCCAGCCAAACAGCAGTCTTCCGTATCCAGAGGGCCTAGTCCAATCCCCTGGGGGCTTCACAGCCACTACTCTACAGTGCTCTACAGTGCATGGGCCTCCAATAGTGTAGCAGTTCATCTCTGCACTTCTTCCCATCATGATCTCCATGTCCCTCACTTGCAGAATCCCTCCTCTCTCTTTTGGATTGAATTCCCAGAGTTCTGCCTGGCGTCTGGCCATGGATCTCTGCATCAGTCACTGGACAAAGGCTCTATGATGATAGTTAGGGTATTTGCTAGACCGGTCAACAGAGTAGACCAGTCCAGGCACCCTCTGGACCACTGCCAGTTGTCCAACATGGTGTCATCATTGTAGGTTCCTGAGAGCCTCCCTCACACCCTGACTCTTCCTTTTCCCATGATGTCCTCATCTATCATGCTATCTCCCTCCCTGCCCTCCTGTCATCCCCCCCCTCCACACACATCCAGTCAGCTCTGTAACTGTCAAATTCCTATGCTGGGCATCTAACAGAAAGCCTCTGGCATACCAGGAAAGCATTCTCACATTACACCACACAGCAGCCCCATAATTCCCATCAGTTCAAATGTAGAGATCTCATCTCTTGTTTTTCTGTAATGTAGTTTAACTCTCTACTTTCTCATTGAGGGACATTCAAGTTTATGCATCAGATTTGTGAGTATGCTCTTATTTTTACATGTGTAGCTGCAAAGCCCAGATGAAGGCTTTGAAGAAAAATCTCTTTATGACAGCTGGAAAGAAAAGAGTCCTTCACCAGAATTCAGTGGAATGCCCAGGTACACAAATTACCTAGCCATCCTACCCAGTTTGGTTGTTCTGTGGATTGTTTTGTAAAAAATATAATAATAATAATAAAGGTTTTTTTTTCAGTTGTTAGTAAAAAGCAACTTTCAAAATGCTCAGACATCTGACAGATGAAATTAAACCTGTGAGTTTCAAAAGCTGATTTTTGAGAGAGCTGAATTGCATACAAGAGGCAGCAGCCAAGGCTCAAGTGACATGGGCCCATTCAAAGTACACTGTGAAAAACAATCTTTAAATTTCTTGAAAGGAAAGGGAGAACAATGGTGCCCATAAGGATACATGATGCTTGTACATGGTACATGTCAAAGGTCACAATGGAGAAAATGAAAGGCAATTCCTGTCAAATATCTATGCCATGTCTGTTGATAGTTATTCGTTTTCCTGAGCATCATGCAGTTAAAAATATTTTGCTTACTCTGATAAATTATAACTATGACTGTGTGGTTATCTTTACATGCAAGAGAAGGGAAATAAATATTCAATAGTTTGTAAATGCAGACATCTATAATGTGAATAACTTAAAATGATCAGGTAGAATCTATTTTGTTCTAATTATCTGAAATTCTCATTATCTGAAAATATTCAACAGAAACAGATGCAGCAAATAGTTTGAAGGAAAGTATTTTCTAACCTCCAGAATCCTTAAATAAACCCATGACTTATGAAAGTGCCACTCCATAGAATTGTATTACAGAGGAAGCATGTTTTCAGAACTGGAGTAAATATCCTATTTGAACTATATGTCCAAGGCTATAATACTTGTAATGGTATAACTAAAATTTAGCAATTGACATTTGATCTTCATAGAATGAACATGGCACTCTAAACTAATTCTACTAATTTTGTCTCTGAAAGGATTAGCAAGCTGGGGTCTGGTAATGATTTTGAAGTGTTTTTCCAAAGACTTGGAATTGCTTCAGGCAGAACACGATACACTAAAAACTGGGTAAGTCTAAATGAATGAATTCTTAAGGATTAAGTGTGGGTATGTTTTTAACTAAATTAATACATTTTCTTCAAAAAGTACTTCTGGCATAGAGGGAGGATTGGAAAGCCAAATAGCTATGATTCGTTGGGTGGTTGTCTGGCTCTGTTCTGAGCCTGTCTTCATATTCCACTTAGCACTCATGCTGCTTTCTACAGTCTAGAATTTCCATGTTTTCCCTTAAACATATTCTATTTTACTTATTTTATGACTCAATATTCACTTCATCATTTAAGTTAGTGAGAATTATCTTGGACTCATCTTTCCTAGTTTTCACTCAAAATTAATTCAAATCAGCAAGACATAGCAGTATTTGGATTTTTGCCTATTATTGTAGCTCAGATCATCAAATTAAATATCAAATCTCTGAAAATATTGGTATAATACATCAAAATCTTACACCATTTTCCATCTCCTTTCTTGTTGTGTTAGATCAATATTTAGTTTTAAGTATTAAAAGTGTATATTTCCTAAAATCTTTAAATAGTTCTATTAAAGCTTATAGCTAGAGATTTTTTAATTTTTGTGTTCTAACCACCCCTGAGTTTTGTTTTACAGTGAAAAGTCTTCTGTCTTTTTAATTTTTTTCTAATGCTCACTTCAATGTTTGTAAGTGATAATTTATGTCTACTTTTTTCCAGATTTACATTAGCAAGAAAAGAATGTCAGAGCTATTGTCTTATTTAGGGTTATGATTGCTGTGATGAAACCCCATGACCCAAGAAGCTTGGGAAGGACTATTCAATATCGAAGGATGTTAGGGCAGTAACCTATAGCTATGAGCTGATGCAGAGGCAGTGGAAGAGTGTTACTTACTGGCTTGCTTGTTCTGACTTATTCAGTCCAGAGATGGCACCACCCACAATGGTTTGGGCCCTTATCCATCAATCACTAATTAATAAAAAATGCCTTACAGGTTTATCTACAGCCTGATCTATGGAGGCATTTCATCAATTAAAGTTCCCTTTTCTTAGATGGCTCTAGCTCGTATCAACTGATATAAAACCAGCCAGTACAATTATTAAAATACAAGAGAGACTTTATCTAAGATTATTTCAAACAGGGATATAGTCACAATTAAAATAGATTAGACCCAACTCTGATTTTCCATTGTGCTCCAATCCTGAAGCCAGATGGTATTATTCAGACAGCAGTGAATGTTTGTAAGTCTTTGGTAATGAATTTTGCAGTCAGAATGAAACTATTCCATCATTAATAATGTCCGAGTTGTTGTCTCTTCAGCATAATACTAAATGAAGTGTTCTTTATATCAGTAACAAAGGAGTATATTGAGAAAAGATGAAAACATTAGTCAGCAGTTCAATGTGTGAAAAGTCCTCAATTTTCATATACACAGCTTCCTTGTGCCAGATTGAGCATTACTTCTCTCTCATCAGTAACACTCCAGGTTCACCACAGTGTCCTCACTGCTTGATTCCTCCACTGTGCAGCATGCTGCTTTTCAGAGGTTCTTCTGTGGAATTTTCAGTGATAAATGATTTGACATACCCACCTATAGTCTATTCTGTAATATTACTTCACTTGTCTGATAATTCCCCAAATCCCTTCTTAAATACTCTCTCTTCTAATGCAATATTGTATAGTCCATTCTTTGAACTCTCAACACATTTCCATATCTCTTGTATTCTTTTGTTGACGGGCAGCTCTCTTGAGTGTCTTCCAAAGAATATTTTCACACTAATTTTTTTTGCAGCATTTGTACATGTGATTTCATTTGACACAGCTAAAGTAACACTTTACTAAATTCTAAGTTCCTAAGTTTCCATAGTTCCTGTTCATCAGTGATCAACCTTAATAATATCCACAGTAAATATCATGTTGTGGGGCTTGTTATGAGCTATCTTACAAGAGATATATTTTGTTTTTTCCTTGTAGAAAACAAACAAAGTCAGAAGCTATCCACTCTATCACAGTGTCTATGAAACATACGAGTTAGTGGAACAATTTTATGATCCAACATTTAAATATCACCTCACTGTGGCACAGGTTCGAGGAGGGCTGGTGTTTGAACTGGCCAATTCTTTGGTGCTTCCCTTTAACTGTCAAGATTATGCTGTAGCTCTGAAAAGGCATGCTGAAAATATCTATAACATGTCGATGAAGCATCCACAAGAGATGAAGGAATATATGGTATCATTTGGTATGTTGCAATTTATCTTTCAAATTCACTTTTGTATTTCTAATTGATTTCTTATCATTGTTTCTATTGCACCAGGTGAAAATCTTTTTAAAAAATATGTTTATAATTACATAGATGTGCTACAACATATAAATAAAAATTAAAAAATGACTTCCTATATTGTTCGCTCATCTTTAAATGTACATAAACCGTGCGTGTTTTTCCTTTATTGAAATGGTGCTTTCATATCTTGCACTGGCTGGTATTAAACTTCCAAGCTGGAGTGACCCTCCTGTGTCAGCTCCCTGAGTGCTGAGACTGCAGGCATTGCCAACTTTCCTGCTTTAAAAATAATCTTCTTAAAGCTTCTGATAATTTGGATTTCCATTTCAGATTCACTGTTTTCTGCAGTAAATAATTTTACAGAGATTACATCTGAGTTCAACAAGAAACTTCAAGACTTAGACAAAAGCAAGTATGTCATATATTATATTAGATTTATTTGTATAAATTTAATTACATGTTAGATGTAATTGAAACAATACAAATTTACATTTTTGTTGCAGAAATAGCTCAGGAAATCCCTTTGTTTTCTGTCTTAACTCTAATATGTCCTGCTCAGAGTGTTGTATCATTCAGAGATTGTATTTCTTATATGAATTGTAACTAGACCTCAGTGCCTCTTTCCTGCCAGCCTCTTACATAAAACTTATACTTTGGTTTCACTTGTTCCTTTTTCACTCTTGTGCGTTGTAATCCACCTACAGTCCTTTGTGCTTGGAGTGATCTTCTCTCTACTTGTGCTTGAAGTCATTATGTCCACACACACATGATCCTTTCCATCTTCAGTAAAAAAAATCAGTTTATCAGGAACAATAAATACTGTGAAGTCATTATTTTTAGAAGTGCTGAACTAATAGGAATAATTCTGTGTAAAATCAAAACCACAAACAGAATTTGACAAATTTTACAAAATTCAATGGTTAATTGTAAAATTATAAACTTCACTAAACTGATCCTTAGTTTCTGACACAGAATTATACCCCAGTATAATGTTCAGCATTACTCTGAAGTTAAACTTAGTATAAAAGGATTTATAAGAGTGAGGGACTATTACATGCTACTATTATTAAAAGTAGTATAAGATGAAAATCTAGATAAATTAGTGGATGAAACAACTATTTATTAAAACTATAATATTCACTAATTATATCATGATGTAATTAGAATACTCCATTCCATAATTAATCATTGAGTTATTTGGGGGTTGGTGGTAGATTTTTAATTGCATTGATCTACTTCTATTAACAATGATAACCTCCTATATCAACCCCATAATCTTCCTTGAGAATGTGAACTCTGTAAAAATATTGCTACATTATATTTGAATACTGATAAAAATATAAAGTGAGGATTATATACTTGACAAATTTATCTTTAATAATAAGAATATTATCACTTATTTAATATTTTTAATTTTCATAAACTCCATAGATATTAATATATTTTCACATTTTGATGTTTATGTTAAATCTGAGAATTGATTAGTAGTATCTGTAAGGTGAAAAAAATAACTGACAGTAATTATAAACCCAGGAATATTAATTCTCATGTCCCTGTGCACTAAAGTTAGTATCATATTTTACCACTAGCACATTACTGTTTTATAATTTATGTTTTATTTGAATAGTATTTCATGGGATTTCTGAAATAGGATTATGCATGCTGATATTTTTCTAAATTTATTCCTTTTATTTTTTGAGCTAAAAGTACAATTACATCATTTCTACCTTGTCATTCCTTTCTCCAATCTATTCACACCCTTCTTTTTTTTCCTTTTGGAATTCATGACCTCTTTTTTCACAAACTGTTGTTACAATATTCCTAAATATATAAGTAAATCCTGCTCAGTATGTATAATGTTACTGATATTCTTAATTTGACTGTTACAATGATTTAAAATTCAATAGTGAGTTTTAATTTATTGCATACTTATAGTTTATCAGGTAGTGTTCATAACTTCATGGAGATACAGCTTTATTAATTTCTCTCTTAGCCCTATATCACTGAGAATTATGAATGACCAGCTGATGTATCTGGAACGTGCCTTCATTGATCCTTTAGGGTTACCAGGCAGGCCTTTCTACAGGTGAGGAAGAAATAATTCTATATTCTAATATAACATTGTGTAAAATAATCATAGTTTATTTAATTTCATTATTTAAAATACTTTTAGTGAGGTAATTTCACTGTACACAGAATTAGGTTCTATAAAAAATGTTAGTTTCAAACATAAATACTTTGTCCTTCATCCCAATCTCATTCCCTACTCTAAGTACCCTGTCCCCTTGTCCCTTCTCACTGGCTTCCTTCATTCCTACAATGTCCTTTATGTTTTTCACAAGTCTTTAAGGACTTCTAGGACCCACAATTAAATCAAGTGTATGGTTTGTTTTAGGTAATATGATGATCTCTAGTTACATCCATTTTCTAGCAAACAACATAATTCCATTCCTCTTGATAATTGAATAAAACCTCATTGTTTTTCATGTGTGTGTGTGTGTGTGTGTGTGTGTGTGTGTGTGTGTATGTGTGTGTGTGTGTGTGTGTGTATGTGTGTACCACTTTCTTTTCTGGTCCTATGACTCAGCTTTAATGAACAGTGATACAATAAGTACAGGTATGCATTTATCTCTGTCATAGGTGGAGAGTCCTTCAGGCATACACCCAAAAGTGGGGTAGCTGATTCATATGGTAGTTCTATTTGTAGTTTTATTGAGGTACTTTCATATTTATCCCTATAGTAGTTTGGCTAGGTACACCCCAGCCACTACTGTATAAGTGTTCCCATCTGCAAGCATCCTTATCAGCATTTTCTCTTGCTTGTTAGTTAGTGGGGAGAGCTGGAATCTCAAGGTGGTTTTAATTTCAATTTCACTAATAATTAGTGCATTAAACACCTTTTAACATGTTTATTGGATAGTTATGCTTCTTTTGAGAACTGTGTGTCTATTTCACTTACCAATTTAATTAACTGAGTTGTTTAGGATCTGGGTGTTCAATGAGTGTATTCTTTATACATTTTAGATATCAATCCTCTGTCAGATTTTTAATTACCAAAAAATTTCTCCAATTTCATTGATATTCCCTTCATTTCATTGTCCTCTACTGTAACAAAACCTTTAAATTTTCCTTAAGACATATTAGTCAATTCTTGACATTATTTATTAGCAACTGGAGTCCTTTTCAAATATCCGTGTCTATACCTACACTTTGAAATGTTTTCCCTATATTTTGCCATTATTAGGGTTTCAAGTCTTACATTATGGTCTTTGATCCATTATGAAAGCTTATTGTTTAGGGTGAGCGACAGGAGTCTAGTTTTATTCTTTTATCTGGTTTACTCAGCACCGTTTGTTGAAGAGGCTAACTTTATTTCTCAATGAATATTTTTTAACATCTTTGTAAATGTGAGGTCATCTCTTCTGTCCCACTTATCCATGTATTGTTTCGTGTCATATGCTTTTTTGGTACTGGGACTCTGTAGTGTGGCTTGAAATTAAGTACTTTTATACCTCCAGCATTATTATTTTTACTCAGAATCATTTTGAATTGTTGGAAGCTGTGATAGTTAACCTTATAGACAACTTGATGAGATTTAGAATCACCTAAGAGACAATCCTCTGGGTCAGAGGTTGTTTACAGATATGTTTAGCCAATTTGGGAACACACATACTTAGTATAGGTGGCTTCACGACATGACACAGGATCTAGATAGAATAAATGGGAACTGGAATTGAATCACCAGAATTCATCTCTCTGCTACCTGAGTAAGGATGCAATATGTTCAGCTGCCTCAGACTTCTGCTACCATGCCTCCCCGACCATAGTAGATTGTGAGACAAAATATTCCATTCTTTCCTTATGTTGATTTTGGAAAGTATTTTGTCATATCCAGGAGAAAGTGAGTAATACAGGAACATTTTGTTGAGAGTTGGTTGCTGCTGTGATCATTTCACTAAGACTCATGGTTTTTTGGAACTTGTTTGTGTGTTGAGTGTGGGAAAGTTTGTTGATTAAGCATTAAAATACAGTAAGCAGACCGTATTAAGCTCATCTGGTGAGAGTTAGGAAGACTAGTATGATAAGAGGGATATGGAGACTTGGTGTTCAGCACACCATTTTCATGGGATTACAAATACTCTACTGGAACTTGGTCTTTATGTTTTTACTAATAAAGTATGTAAAGGATCTGATTTCACTCTGACAGGCCAGTGGTGCTCAACCTGTGGGTCTTGGCCACTTTGGAGGTCAAAGGATCCTTTCACTGGGGGGTAATTACAACATATTTGGCATACGAGATATTTACAGTATGATTCATCACAAGCAAAATTACAGTTATGGATTAGCAACCTAATAATTTGATACCTGGGTGTCATAAGAACAAGACATACTGTATTAAAGGATTGCAGCATTTAAGAAAGTTGAGAATCACTGCTCTAGCCTTTAAGAATTTGAATGATGATGAATTAAAAAAATGGACTATGTTTTTCGTGTAAGGCTTTATTATGTAATACATGCTCTTCCAGAATCATGAAGTCCTTTGGCTATTACAATGATACTCATCTACCTAGGTTATGCATAAAATTAAAAACTGATCATAATGATTTTCCATAGTATAAGCTAA
This sequence comes from Onychomys torridus, assembly GCF_903995425.1. Classification (NCBI taxonomy): domain Eukaryota; kingdom Metazoa; phylum Chordata; class Mammalia; order Rodentia; family Cricetidae; genus Onychomys; species Onychomys torridus. Next base: position 66,441,500 of record NC_050443.1, on the reverse strand, counting down.
CCCTTATAAAGTATGCATCCATCTTACCAAAACAATAAAAAGTTGACACTAGTGCACATTAGGCTGGCTATAAGCTTGATGTCAGGAAGTGTTTAGCAGGGAGTATAATGCCAACATCATCACTTATTGGCAATGTGCATGGAGACTATTTTATGACTTTTCTTCTCAAATTAATTTCCTCCTCTAAGGACACTGTTATTAACATCATACAATTTCTTTTTAGTAATTATAAGAAAATTGTAAGTCACCCTTTTAAATAATAAGCACAGTTCATACTAGCTGTCCTTACTGTTATTTGTATAGCTCTGAAGCACTTTGAGTTATTCATTAAAAGTAAAAATTATGTATACTATTAACCTGGAAATTATAGCATTTTAAGTTCAGGAAATAAGTGAATAATTCAAGTAAAGAAATAAGGAGTATGCAATTTTGATATAGTACCCTCATGCTCTTATATATTGTTTGTGCAATGAATGGACAGAAATCTGTTTTATCAACAGGCATATCATCTACGCTCCAAGCAGGCATAACAAGTATGCAGGAGAGTCATTCCCAGGGATTTATGATGCTCTTTTTGATATTGATAGCAAAGTGGACCCTTCCAAGGCCTGGAGAGAAGTAAAGAGACAGATTTCTATTGCAGCCTTCACAGTGCAAGCTGCAGCAGAAACTTTGAAAGAAGTAGCCTAAGAGTACGTCGGAGAATCCATATTGAGTAGGGATGATATTATCGGGAGGACCTACATAGAAAAATAAATGTTTGAGATTTTATGATTATATGTAATATCTGTATGTATACCTTATCACTCTGCATTATAAAGCACAATTAGGTATACTTAATAAAAGTTTTGGCCCCAAGACCTCTAATCATTCCCTTTACCAGATAAAACTGTTTTTTTTTTTTTTCTCCCCGTCGTGCGAGAGCGCCAGCTATCCTGAGGGAAGCTTTGGAGAGAACCAGCTACCAGATGGTTGGATTAGTCTTTTGCCCCAATACTCAAGTTGGAAGACCGATTTGCACGTCAGGACCGCTACAGACCTCCACCAGAGTTTCCTCTGGCTTCACCCTGCCCAGGCATAGTTTACCATTTTTCAGACAATTGGATAGCTTGAACTGTTTGGGAGGCATCCAGGCTGTGGGACCCGGACCTGTCTTTAGTGCATGAGCTGGCTGTTTGGAACCTTGGGCTTACACAGGGACACTTTGCTCAGCCTGAAAGGAGGGGACTGGACCTGCCTGTACTGAATCCATCAGGTTGAACTGAATCCCCAGGGGAGTCTTGGCCCTGGAGGAGATGGGAATGGAGGGGGTGGGAACAGGGGCGGGAGTGGGGAGGACAGGGGAACCCATGGCTGATGTGTAAAATTAAAACACAAATATAATAAATAAAAAAAGGAGAAAAAAAATAAAAGTTTCACTTTATTAAAATTATGTACATCATACTAGTATAGTTAATAATTAGTTAATATTTGTAATATGAGTAACCATAGCAAGAAAGAACTTCATGTACTTCTGAACAATTGTGTCTTTTCTGTCAAAAGTAATCACAGTCTTGAATCTTTTTACACAAAATTCACCAAACATGGTTGCATTTATTACATATGTTTATATTAAAATCATATATTTGTATTTTATAGTGCTCATCTTTTCTATTTGCCCTTGAGTTATTCCTGTAGTTTACCTGATATTCTTGTGACACCACACTGCCTTGAGAAAATTTCACATTTATCAGTAAGGGCTGAAGAAAAGAAAGCAATCACATAGTTATTTGAATAAGCAGAGACATCAGAAAGAATGACAAGATATAACAGCACTGATATTTTAGCCATGAAAAAAGTAATGAGAATTTTAGACATCCATAGAACTCTAAGAAAGAGTCACCTATATGACAACCCCTATGTTCCCATATTCTCATCACCATCCTACCCATCCAACTTTATGCACATTCTCTTTCTCAAAAATAGAAACAAATCACAAAATCAAAAATCAAAACATACAAAAACCAATAAGGCAAAAAATTCAAATTGTGTCAGCATTCAAAAGACCTACACATGTTCAAGGTGAACAAATCCCAGAAGGGGAAAGGGGAAATGAATACAAACATCCAATTCTAACCAAGGAGGTATTCGGAATTAATATCTCCTGGGAAAGGGAAAATAAGTTTTCTCAAATATAGTGTCAAACACACTCCAGGGCAGGCCCCACTCAAGAGTAGTTGGCCAAGACTATCAATCTCATGTTTTTTATTTTTTTGTTTTAATTATTTTTTCCCATTTAAGGCAGTTCCAAGAGGCAAGGTCATATCACTAATTATCTATATTAAAAATATAAGAGAGATTTCATACTAGTAACTTACCAGCACATCTAAAAGTTCTAGAACAAAATGAAGAAATCACACACAAAAGAAGTAGATGGTAAGAAATAAACTTGGGGTTGAAATTAACAAAATAAAACAATACATAGAATAAATGAAACAAACAGTTGGTTTTTTTTAGAAAATTAATAAGCCTCATTAAAATGAATTAAAGGACACACACACACACACACACACACACACACAGAGAGAGAGAGAGAGAGAGAGAAAGAGAGAGAGAGAGAGACAGAGACAGAGAGAGAGAGAGAATATATAAATTAGCAAAATTAGAAAAGACATGGAGGAAATTCAGAGAATCACAAGGACTAACTTTAAGATCCTGTACTCTACAAAACTGACAAATCTGAAAGAAATGGATCATTTTCTTGATAGTGCCACTTACCAAAGTTAAATCAAGATCAGATAAGGTATTTAAGCTTATCTGAATTAAACACCTAGTGAATTAGAAGCAGACATTAAAAGCATAAACAGGCAAATAAGTCCAGTGTCAGGTGATTTTATTGGATGATTCTACCAGGTTTTAAAGAAGACATACTGAAGATATTCATCAAATGAGGCCACAAAATAGAAAAAGAAAGACCATTACTCAATTTGTTTTACAAACACCACTGTTACTCAGATATGGAAACCACATAAAAACTCAACAAAGAAAGAATAACACACCAATTTTCTTTATGGACATAGATACAAATATTCTCAATAAAACACTCACAAATCAAATCTAAGAACACATCTAAAAGATCATCTACCATACTAAAATAAGCTTCATTCCAGAGATATAGGAATGGTTCAACATATGCAAATTAACAAGTAACATATCAAATAAACCGAGATAAAGATAAAAACCACATAATTATCTCATTAAGTGCATAAAAGTCCTTTGGAAAGATGGCCTCCAAATGATGAAAGTCCTGGAAAAACTACGGATACAAGGTGTAGCACCTGTGTTACTACCCATTCACCATGTCCGAGCAAGGGGCTGAGGATTAAAACATAGACAAGACAGTGGGTCATTCGTCTCAGGAGTAAGCTGTTTATTGAAGGAGGGAAGAAGCCTTAAATACAGGATTATTAGAACAGTGGGAGAACCTGGGAGGGCAGAATTTCACTACAGATATTTTACATTCTTGCATCCTAGCTATTTACACCAATAGGCAGGATACACAAAAAAGGAACCTCTGGTAACCTGCTTAAGAGAAAGGAAACTGGCAGAGGATTAGCATAGTAAGGACATCTGACCAAGGTCGGCAAGCAAGGCAACAGCTATCCAAGGAACAGGGGTCAGGGCCCAATAACAAGGGACATACCTCAATGTGCTAAAGGTAGTTTCCAAAAGATTCATAACCAACATCAAATTAAATGAAGAGAAACTCAAAGCAATTCCATTTAAATCAGGAACAAGACAGGGTTGTCCACTTTCTCCATACCTATTTAATATAGTACTTAAAATCTGAGCTAAATCAATAACACAACTAAAGGAGAATAAGTGTATATAAATTTGAAAGGAAGAAGTCCAAATATTGTTATTTACAGATGATATGATCATATACATAACTGACCCTAAGGATTCCATTGGCAAACTGCTGTTTCTGATAAGCACTTCAGCCAAGTCATTAGATAAAAAATTAGCTTACAAAACTCAATAGTCTTCCTCTATAAAAACAGGAAACAGGTTAAGTAAGGAAACAAGGAAACAACTTTATAATAGCCTCACCTAACACAAATTATCTTGTGGTAACTCTAACCATCCAAGTGAAAAATTTGTTGGGTGGTTTGAATAAGAACTGTCCCCACAGGCTAATATATTTGAATACTTAGTCATCAAGGAGTATCACTACTTGGGAAGGTTTAGGAAGTTTGTCCTTTTTTGAGTAGGTGTGGACTTGTTGGAATAAGAATATCACTGGAGAGGGGTAATGAAGTTTCAAAAGCTCATGCCAGGCCCAATGTCTCTCCCTGATTCCTATGGATATAGATGTAGAACTCTCAGCTACTTCTCCATCACCATGTCTGCCTGTGTGCTGTGCTGGCATATTCCCCAAAATGTTAATAAACTAAATCTGTGAAACTGTAAACAATCCCAATGAAATGGTTCCTTTTATAAGAGTTTCTGCATTCATGGTGTCTTTTCACAGCAAGAGAACACTGACTAAGGCAAATTGTATGATAAAAAATTTTAAGATATTGATGAAAGAAAATAAACAAGATGCCAGATGATGTAAAGGTTTTTCTATGCTCATGGACTTGTGGTAGGATTAATGTAATAAAAATGGCCATCCTGCCAAAAGCAATCTACAAATTCAATGCAATTCTCATAAAAATTCTGACACAATTCTTCACAGATTGTCATGGGCCATGTCATAAATACCACAAATAGCAATTAATTATTCAACTGTCAACTCACCAAATGAATAACTCTCTGATGGAGGAATCTCATCAAGAGAAAATTATGGGACCACTGACTCTGAAAACTGGTTGTTTTGTTCTATAACTTTCTCATGTGCTGCCACAATTCTTCCCTAAATAGAACATCTGTGAGGTTCTTTCCACAGCTCATTGGTGGTACGTTTTTAAATTTTGGAACAAATATATCTATGGATGGTCAAAAAGATGATTTCCTCTTAAGCTGTATAATCTTGATGAATAGAAATATTACTTGTATTACTAGGATATTTTTCATAGCTCAGTGGAAACAAGAAAATATCAGCATTCTCAGCTACAACGACAGCTTTTTACTCCCTTAGTTAATTTAAGACTAAGGGGCAGTTCTTCACTTGCAAATGTCTGGCTGAAAACATTAAAGAAAATTCCCTGAACAGATGTGACCCTCAAAATATAACTCACATATTTGTCCAGGTTTTTTTCTGGGGGAGAGATATGTAGAATAAAGATGTGTGGTTGTGTAGAAGAAACTTGTAGCTATGTAGAGAGATATGTGGCTATATGGAGAAAGAGAGATTTTCAGAGAAGATCTTTCAAGACTAAGTAAAAGGGAAAGGCACCATCAGAACATGTGTGTTTCCTTCCTTATCCCTCAGAAAGTAAAGTTTATCCCTTGCTACCTTTGTGGATTTTTTTTGGCCTACACTAGGTATTGCTGAAGGCTAGCCCTCCAGGCAGTGATAACAGATCTTGAAAGAACAATTTTCAGTTTAATATGAAAACACACACATGTAGTGGATAGCCATCCCAGCATTGGCCTGGAAGTTCCAACACCCATTGAGGCTTCGGTAATGGTCACGCCCACAAGGCGGGGCGGAGGAGGAAGCGGATCTCTTGGTTCCTGGACTCCGGACGCTGGAGGTAGAACGAGCAGAGTTCTCCAGAGAACACAGCCGGACTGCACTATACCCTTGCCAGACCCTGTAACCTACCCCTTCATTTGTAAGTACCCCACAAAATAAACCTCCCTTTTAACTACGTGGAGTGGTCTTAATAATTTCCCCAATACACACACAAACACACACACACACACACACACACACACACACACACACACAAACACATCAGGACAGTTAAAACAACCATAATTTAAAAAAAAAATGCTACAGGTATCAGCATTGATGACCTCAGAATATACCATAGAGCTATAGTTAAAAAAATAAATCATGGTAAAGGCACAAAAACAGACATGTTGATCAATGTAATCAAACTGCAAATCTAAGTATAACTCCACATACCTATGGACACCAGATTTTTGTACAGAAGGCAGAAGTACACGTTGGAAGAAAAGACAGCACCTTCAACAAGCGGTGGAAGTCACACTGGATGGTTGCACAGAAAAGAAGAATCTAAATAGATCCATATACCCCTGAACAAGACTCAATTACAAAAGGATTAAAGACCGTAACATAAAACTGGAAACATACCCTGATTGAAGACAAAATGACAAATAGCCTTGAATTTATTTTCACAACAAAATACTTTCTTAACAGAACACCACTAGTACACAATCTAAGATCATCTAATAAAACAGGACCTCATGATACTGAGAAGCTTCTGTATAGCAAAGTAAACCATCATGAAGACAAAGTGGAAGCCTGTATAACTGGAAAATGTTTTTAACAACTTCATATCCAAAAGAGGGCTAATATTACAAATATATAGAGAACTCAAGAAACTAGATAGCAAGAAATAAATAATTCAGTTAAAAATGAGGTACACTTCTAAACACGAAATTCTCAAAAAAAGAAACTCACATAGCTGAGAAATATGTAAAGAAATATCCAGCATACTTAGTTATCAGGGAACTTTAAATCAAATCTATTGCTTGTGGGACTGCAAACGTACAGTCACTATGGAAATCAGTGTGGCACTTTCTCAGGAAGTTTGGGAATCAATCTCCAGATCCAGCTATACTACTCTTATGCATATTCCCAAATGTCACCTCATTCTATCATAGAGACACTTACTCAACCATGGTCATTGCTGATCTACTCATAATGGTCAGAAATTTGAAGATTTTTCTCAACTGAAGAATGGGAAAAGAAAATGTGGTACATTTTCATAATGGGATCTTAGTCAGCTGTTAAATAATGAAATAATGAAATATCTTAGGTAAGATAAATAGGGTATTATTAACTTCTAGGTAAATATTACCCTTCAAGTCAATTATAACCAAGCTAAAATAGAATCAAAGTTTCATCCAAAGTAAGGGAGTAGGATGGGTACGTAGATCTCATTAGAAAATAGAAATAGAATAAATAATTGTGGGTGGATATGGGAGACTGGAATGGGAGGATTAAGCTGGTTGGGGAAGAGAAGAGGAGGAAAAGGGGTAATTATGGGGAGACACAGCTAAAAATAACAGCCTTTGGAAGTGCATAATGGAAACCTATTAGAGTAGAGGATTCTTACAATATATTGCACATGAAGGCAATCTAAAGGAAACCAAAAAATAATGAATACAAACTTGGCCATTTGTTGTCAACAAATGAAGCTCCCAGTACCAGGTTTGGGTTCTGTTAAACTGAATTGTTGGCCAAAGGGGTCCCATGCAGACCAGCAAAAAAACCCAGGTCATTGTTAACACTGTTGGTTGCTTTCTAGAACTGACAGCAATTTTTATTGCTGGAGACAAACCTATACTCATTGAAGGTGGAAAAGTAAATTTGGTGTTGACAGAGTGCCTTAACTGAAGTATTCTAGTGTATCTGGTACAGGAAAGTTCTTTACAAGTTACCAAATAGAAATATAAACACAAATGTAGCCACAAAAAAAAATGCTGTGATATACATATGTGTCTTGGCCTGCAAGAGTGCTAGTGAAATGGTGATTCAGAGTTTGTCTAACTTGACTTAAGATCCACACTCATGTCTACCACTGCATGTGTGACAAAGAACATGAGACTAGATAGCCCTAAAACCCAAGTAAAACCAAATACTATTTCAGCCATCATTAGAGATATGCAATAAATTGGAACAAATGCAGAAAATCACAGAGAGACATATTGTGGATAGTGAGAGGCCAGAGACTTTGCAGCAGTAAGCCCAAATGGAATGTCTCCTTCATATTCTTCCCCAATAGGCTCAAGGAGCCTTGTGCAAGAGGTAGCAGAAAGAGTATAAGAGTCAGAGGTAATGGAGAAAAACTACAAGACAAGGTCCCTTTGTGGTGATATATTGTGTATTCTAATAAACTTGCCTGAGATCAGAGGACACAGTCAGCCACTCAATTAGACCCAGAGTCAGGCAGTGGTGGCACACCTTTAATCCCAGCACTTGAGATCTCATGCTTTTGCTTGTGAATCACACACACTTTAATCCCAGGAAGTAATATGGCATGGTAGACAAAGGTATGAAAGGTGTGAGGAAACATGAACTCACTTGCTTTAGACTGAGGATTTTGTAGAGATAAGTACTAGTGGCTGGCTCTTCTGCTTCTCTGATTTTTCAGCTTTCACACTGTTATCTGGCTGTGGGTTTTATTTTTATATTAAAAGTCCATCTATGATTTGAACAACATCTGGTATCCAACTTGTGAGGCACGATTTCAGGAACAAGTCACTTGCCTGTGGCCTTACAGGCTCTGTCTCAGGCCATATTGGGCTGTTGTCACGCTAGTAGAAACCTGTTCAGGCTTCTACTGGTCTGCACAAAAGCAGTCAGCCTCACATCCAAATCATCATTGTCATCAGATTTAGTGAGACAAATGGAATATTTTAAAGGGAAAAATTAATTAAAAATGGGAAACATTTTCACAATGGGGGGAATTTGGTGTCTGTTTGATAATACAATTGACAGTCTGAAAATGGAACAATTAAATGAGAGGATAATTAATGTAGATAGGATTTACATAATGTCAATTGTAAACATTATTTATTTGATCATTTTTGTTTTATCATAAAAAGGTTGGTTAATGTAGGTGCCAAGATAAAAATTTTAGAAAACCTTGTTAGAATAGATCATAGAGAAAGTCAGACCCAGACCGAGGAATTTAAATGTAAACCAATCTCAACATTGCATTATATTGTAACAGAGAAATAGCCTAAGACTTTCAAGCAGCCCACATTAATCTATGCAGTAATCTTACAGGAACCGCCAAATGCTCAAGGCTGTGTAAGAGCTGACTAGACTCCTGTGCAAATATTAGATTTGAGGAGATTCATAAAAGGTATAATGTCATGTGGTATGCATTCCCCATTTGTGAAGCAGATGTTAAACTCATGTATAGCTTGTAATAGAATTATTCCTCAAGACTGGAGAGATTTAGTTACAACTGTCTTAGAAGTAGGTCCTCAATTGCAATGGATGAAATGGTGGAAGGATGAGACTAAAGCTGTTGAACAATGAAGCAGTGCCAGAGGTATAGAAATCTCCCAAGATCAACTTCTTGGAGAGGGTGATTATGCTAATGTATAAAGGCAGTGTCAATATGATGACCACACTCTGGCTTTATGCTGAATGGCAGACTTGAATGCTTCGGACAGAAGTGAGGAAGTGGGAGAGAAAATTGAGTCACATGCTAAAGTTATACAGGACCCAAAAGCAACCTCCACTGATTTCTTACAAAGGCTGTCTTCAGCAGTAAATAGAGTGATACCAAATTCAGAAGTGAGACAGATAATAATTGAATCCCTTGCTTTTGAAAATGCTAATGTGTAATGCAGAACTGTAATTTGGCCATTAAAGCAAGATCATTAGAGGAATGGATCCAAGATACAATTAAATATTGAATCTCATGACGATGATAAGTCTTGGACAGGATAGGTGATTTCCAGAAGTTTGAAGAAAAATAGTAATGTTAGATGTTTCAATTTTGGTAAACATGGTCACATAAAAAGGGACTGTAAACAGTATTCCTAGAAACAATGTTTTTTTCAAGGAACAATAGTAACAGAACACTCCTCCATAGTGGATTAATCAGAAGGTATGGTAAAGGCAAACAAGTATAGATCAACAAGGGATAGACATGATAAAATTTTGCCTTTGCCATCTAGAGTCTCTCTCTGAGGGACTTCACTCAGGCCCACATGACAAATTCAGTTCAGTCCTTTCATGCCACCATACAAGAAAACCCTTCTCAGAACAATTAAAGAACCCAAAGTATATTGTAAAACACCATAGTGCTCAGGGTGATACAACAATTGTAGAAGTGAGAACAAAAAACTCAGGACAAACCACAAAATAATTTTTTTGTCAAACTTCTATGAATGAACATAGACCAAAATTAAAAATGTGAATAAATAACATTGTCATTGACAGTCTTGTAGACATAGGTGCAGATGTAACAATTATTGCACCAGAATCTTGGTATCCAAATTGGCCTCTTCTGGAGGTAAATGTTCATCCTTAGAGGTTGGAACATTATCTCATGTCAAACAGAGCACAAAATGGGTCGAAAATGTAGGGCCAGAAGGACAGAAAGAAAAATTAAAGCTATATGTGGCTAATAAAGCTATCAATCTATGGGGATGTGATTTATTACAACAATGGAATACCCAGATTAACATTTCTCCAATATCAGAAAGAAACCATAAACTGACAGATGTTTTTGAAAAAAGTATTAGAAGGCATTATTAAGAACAGTTACCAACCATCCAGATTGTACAAGTACAGGGCATAATAGCCCCTAATCTTTTGAAGACACCAACAGCCCTGGCTGTATGGGTTCAGCAATGGCCTTTAACAAAAGAGAAACTACAGACTTTAGAACAGCTGGTCTAAGAACAGTTAAATGCTCAGTATATTGAAGAATCAACCAGTCCTTGGAATTCTCCTATATTAGTTATTAAAAAAAATCTGGTAAGTGGAGAATGGTAACAGATCTAAGAGCTACTAACAAGGCAATTTAGCCAATGGCCTCTCTACATTCTGGAGTTCCTTTGCCTATTCTGTTTTACCTAATGGATGGGCTCTTATAGTTATCAATTTAAAAGACTGTTTCTTCTCAATACCTTTACAAGAAAAAGACAGAGAAATATTTGCTTTCATGGTACCTACTTATAATGATTTCCAGCCAGTTAAGAGATATCAATAGAAGTCCCCCCTCCACAGGGAATGTAAATAGTCCAACTCTGCCAATATTTTGTATGACAGCCATTGGAAGTAGTACATAAACATTTTCATAAACCTCTAATTTATCATTACTTGGATGACATTTTTACTAGATGATTCAAGTGTGGATACTTTAGAAAGAATGTTTGAAAAAAATAAAGAAAATTTTGCCGTGTTGGAGATTATAAATTGCTCCTGAGAAGATACACAGAAGATATTCTATTAATTATTTAGGATATAAAATAGGTCTACAAAAATTAGACCCCAAAATCAAATTACAAGAGATTGATTATGGAATTTCAAAGATTATTCAGAGACATTTCCAGTATATGGACCACTATTGGGTAAAAAATGATGAACTGAGTTATTTGTTCAAAACCTTAGAGAGGGTGACAAGTACTTATCAGTTGAAACTGAAAATGAATTGGCTTTGGTGGAATAGAAAGTGCTGGATGCACATGTGAACCATTTAAATCTGAACCTTGACTGCATTTTGGTTATTTTACCTTCTAAGCTGGAAGTTTAATGCAGAGAGAGAATATTTTATTGGAATGGATATTTCTACCAAATAAACAGAGTGAAAAAATTCAAAAACTTATGTGGAAAAGATCTCTGAGTTGAATTTAAAAGGAAAATTGAGACTTTGTCAATTAGCAGGAATAGACTCAAACGAAATTGTAGTTCTTTTAACTAAATAGACTAATCATGGGCAGAAAGTGAACATTGTCAAAGAGCTTGCAATGAATATTTGGGAGAGATTAACAACAAATATCCCAAAAGCAATAGAATTAAACTTACAAAGAGAGGTAACTGGATCTTGATTTGCATTGTATGGGAAACACCAATATCTGGAGCCCCTATATTTTATACAAATGCAAACAAACAAGGAAAGGGAGGTTACAAATCAGAAAGTTTAACTAACATGGTTCAACTTCCTTATAATTTTATTTAAAAATAAGAATTATATGCTATACTAATGGTATTAATGGATTTTATAGAAACTCTCAACACAGTTACTGACTCTAGTATGCTGAAAGAGTTGTCTTACATATTGAAACTGCTGGATTTTCCTGATGAGTCAGAATTAACTTGGTTATTTATCCAGGTATAAGAAATAACCAGGAATAGAAATCATCCCTTATATAGAACTCATATTATATCTCATATGAGTCTGCCAGTACCTCAGGCACAAGGTAATGACAAGATTAATGGACTATTGATAATAAACCTGCTAGTAATATTTTAAGTAAGGATTTCTCCATAACCTGGCAACAAACCAAAGGAAAATATAAAGATCTTACTTTTTCTTTATACAATAAACTTCCACTAACAGCAGGATGTAAGCTAAAGGGTACACAGTGGAATAAAATCTGGCTGATGGATGTGTTTCATTTGGTATAATTTAGAAAATTGTAACATGTACACCACACCATTGATACCTATTCTGGATTTCAATGGGCAACTTCTCTGATTTTTGTAATCATACTTTTGCTGGAAGTTATGGCCATCATGGGTGTGCCTTTACAAACTAATACTGAAAATGCCCCACCATACATCTCTGGTCAAAAGAAACAGGTTTTTTTTTATTAAAATATAAAATATATTACAGGTATACCATATAATCCTCCAGGGCAAGCAGTCATAGAAATATCAAAATGAACTCTAAAGTATATGCAAAATAATAATAAGAGATTACAAAAAAAAAACCAAAATTAATGTTAAATAATATTCTATTAACTTTGAATTTTCTCAGTGCTGATGAGAAAAGAACAACAGCAACAGAGAGATAATAGATTAAACTACAGAATTAAATCAGCCTATATTCTTTATAGATACACTGACCTATGAATGGAAACCAGGATATGTATTACATTGTGGACTAGGTTTTGCTTTGGATACCATCAAAATTGATAAAGGTTAAATTTGAAAAAGAGAGAACTCTTAAATAGCAAAGGTGATAGTTCATCAATCAGCATGACCATTCAATTTAAACTAACTTATACCACTAATAAATGCTTTTTATTAGTCACATATAACTTGCCAAAAGGGAACGACCTCAAAGTTAACACTGGGGATGGGTTTTTGTTTTTGTCTTTTAGGGGAATGAAGGCTAAGGAATCTGAAGAACCTTGGACAAATAGGACTTCTGAAGAAAAAGGACAAATAATTCAGAAAAAATACAGCAAAAAAAGGAATAAATTGGCCTATTTGTGTATCACATATGTAACAAGATACAATTTCCTAAGTCTTCACAAATGTTTGCTTCTCATGTTCTCTACAGACACATAACACAAATGTTCTTTATGTATTCTCAGTTCAATTAAAAATTTAAGATGGCTTTGGAGTTGGGGTATGGCTTTCTCCTTCTCTAAAACAAGCGTGCTTGTTAAATGAAAATACAAAATCTGTTTCATGTCAGAAGAGCCACCACATATGGGACAGATTAAAAACCAAAATTAAGGGACTATTTTATTGCTACTAATCCAATAATTCTTTGGTTTTATTTTGACTCTTTAAAACTTTTCTTAAGGTATGAATTTTATATCAAAATTTATAAGGTGTATATATATATGTTAATATATTAAACTTTTATCATGATGTTAATGGTCATATAGAGCATTAACTAATTCTAGAGCAAAGGCTTTACCAAGCTTCCTATACATGATTTTGGGTTTGAGGCTTTATCAGGTCTTCTACCTGGAACCATGACCATGACTAAAAGCAACTTTGACATCTCCAAAAAGATGATGGGACCTCACAATGATGATTCCATCAGGACAATGACAACAATACTTAGTTCACAAACACTACCCCAAAATTGGCTTTGGGCTACAAACTATTCTTGGCAATTTCAAGATGACTAGCTGAGATGATCCAGCGTCACAGACTACTTGACCAAGGATTTGAGACAATTCTTGCACTTTCCCACTATACAGAGAATGGACAAATGATACAGCTACCTCTTCCAGGACTTGACAACCCCCAAAATTTTGTTTTCAGGATTCCCTAAAGATGCAATTGCCCCCAGACAGCAGGAAGTATTTTTAAGGAAATGACATCCACATCTCAAAGGAGGGGGTGGGTAGTTTTTGGTCTTTCAATGGATTAGGGATAATTGCAATTGTTTAGAATGGCTGCTTATAAGTTGTTAGTTGATAATGGTCAGGAAAAAAGCTAAACAAGGAGATTAGATTCAGCATTCTTGTTTGAAAAAACAACAACATATAGATAAGAAGTAGACTATTAAATCTACTCTTATAAAAGAGATATAGAAATATTAGGAGAAAAGGGTAGATCATTGAATCTATTCTGAAAAGAAAAAGAGGAGAATATAGACATAAGATAAAAGACAGATAATTGAATCTACTTTTAAAAAAGAAACTACTAGTTTTAAATATATTACATTGGATTGGATTTTTGTATATTGTATACAAATTATGCATATTGATACAAGTTTGAGATTGATTTTGTTAGAAAATACTATACCCATATTTCTATTCTTTTGTTTTGTTTTGTTTTGTTTTCAATATAGGGTTTCTGTGTGTAGCTTTTCGCCTTTCCTGGAATCACTTTGTATCCCAGGCTGGCCTCAAACTCACAGAGATCCGCCTGGCTCTGCCTCACGAGTGCTGGGATTAAAGATGTGCACCACGACTGCCCAGCTCTAATCTTTTTAAGGTATTGTACCTATGAAGTTTATTTAACACTTGCTAGTCCTTGAAAGTTATTATTACCAACCAATTTGTGTATAAGAAATACAAGTTAGTAGCCTTTACAATCAAACTTGTAGTCATATTAGCTGTTTTCAGTGTTAAAGAGAAATACATTTTACATAGACAGGAAACCTTCACACACTTTAGTGATCTATAGAAAATGGCTTTTGAAATGTTTTAATAAGATAGATTTTTTTTTCTTTTTTTTTAATGACAATGACACATATCTTCTCCTTGCACCACCAATCTAATTCAGAGAAGATGATGGTCATTGAAAACACTCCACATGGAATTCACTTTCTTTGTGGCAAAAGTTAGCCACTGGGCAAGAAAGCACCTCTACATTGATTGCTGACAGTCAATGGAAAAGCAGGACACAAAAGAAAGGGCTGCTGCACCTTGCCAAGTCACAGTAGTACAGCCCTTCAGAAAATCCTGCTTCACAGAAGTGTGTCAGATATGGTAGCTTGTATGTCTAAGATGGATGGCCCAACATTGCAGAGTATCCTTGGGTAACTGTCCAGACCTAGCCAGCTGTTTCTGTCATTTTTCACATTTTTTGGAAATTGCTTGTTTTTACTTCCTGCCTACTCAGTTAGTATTATTTCCCTCTTGGGTCTCTGAGGGAGTTGAAGATTAGATAGTTATAGCTTTCTTTGTTAACAAATTCAGAAAAGAAACTCACTAAAGAGGTATAAAGTGTAAAAGTCTGAAGGACATCAAAAGATTGTTTTGGGTTGATAATGCAAATTAGGATAGAGGGTGAATTAGATACAATCCTTTGGTTTCACAAAGGTAGCAGAGATAATGGAATATTTTTTTCTGAATTTGTCAAAGGCAAATGAACTAGACATTGTTGATATATTTATTGCCTGTATATATTGTATATACTTATTTTATATTATTGCATATAGTTTTTTCTTATATTAGTTATAACCTTCTTTTATTATTTTTGACAAAAAAAGGGGAAATGTGATATATTGTGTCCTCCAATACAGCTTACCTGGGTTTCAGAGGACAGAGTCAGCCACTGAATTATTCATAGAGGTCAGGTAATTGTGGAACACACATTTAATCCTGTCACTTGGAAGGCAGAGATCCATTTGGATCTCTGTGAGGTCAAGGCCACACTGAGCTACATGAGAGAAACAGAACCAGGCTACAGTGACACATGCTTTTAATTCCAGGAAGTATTATAGCAGGACACAGAAAGGTATATAAGGTGTGAGGAAACAGGAACTCTCTCTCTTGAGCTGAGGATTTCATACAAGTAAGCTAGTGGCTGGTTGTTCTGTTTCTCTTATCTTTCAGCTTTCACCCCAATATCTTGCTCTGTTTTTTTTATTATTAGATATTTTAAGGTTCATGTTACACATAGTAGAGCAAATATCCTTCTGGTATTGTTGAGCATACTTTGGATATATGCCCAGGAGTGGTATTGCTGGGTCTTGAGGTAGGTTGATACCCAGTTTTCTGATACAATGCCACACTGATTTCCTGAGAGGCTGTACAAGATTGCATTCCCATCAGCAGTGGAGGAGTGTTCCCTTTGCTCAACATCCTCTCAAACATAAGCTGTCATTTGTGTTTTTGATAGTAACCATTTTGATAGGCATAAGGTGATATCTCAGAGTTGTTTTGATTTGCATTTCCCCAATGACTAAGGACGTTGAACATTTCCTTACGTCTTTTGGACATTTGAGATTCTTCTGCTGAAAATTCTCTGTTTTGCTGTGTAGCCCATTTTTAATTGAAATATTTGATATTTTTCTGTTTAGTTTCTTGAGTTCTTCATATATTTTAGAGATCAGCCCTCTATCAGATGTGAGGTAGGTAAAGATATTTTCCCATTCTGTAGTCTTCCTTTTTGTCTTATTGACAGTGTCCTTCACCTAATAGAAGCTTCTCCGTTTCAGGAGGTCCGACTTATTAATTGTTGCTCTCAGTGTCTGTGATACTGGTATTATATTTAGGAAGTTGTCCTGTGTGCCAATACATTCAAGGCTACTTCCCACTTTCTCTTCTTTCAGGTTCAGTGTAACTGGATTTATGCTGAGGTCTTTGATCTTTATGGACTTGAGTTTTGTATATGGTGACAGATATGGATTTATTTGCATTTTCTATATGTTGATATCCAGTTATTCCAGCAACATTTGTTGAAGATGCTTTATTTTTTCCATTGTATAATTTTGGCTTCTTTGTAAGAAAATCAGGTGTTTGTAGGTGTGTGGATTAATGTCAGGGGCTTTGATTTGATTCCATTGACATGTCTGTTTTTACGCCAATACCAAGCTTTATTATTATAGCTCTATAGTATAGCTTAAAGTCAGAGATGGTGGTTCCTCTGGAAGTTCCTTTATTGCATAGGATTGGTTTTGCTATCCTGGGTTCTTTGTTTTTTCCATATGATGCTGAGTATTGTTCTTTCAAGTTTTGTGAAGAATTGCATTGGTATATTGATGGGGATTGCATTGAATATGCAGATTGCTTTTGGTAAGATTGCCATTTCTCTATGTTGGTCCTACCTATCCAAGAACATGGTAGATCTTTCAATTTTCTGATATTTTCTTCAATTTCATTTTTCAAAGACATAAAGGTCTTTCACTTGTTTTGTTAGAATTACCTCAGGATATTTTATGTTATTTGTGGCTATTGTAAAGGGTGATGTTTCTCTAATTTTTTTTCAGCCCATTTGTATAGAGGATAGCTACTGATTTTTGAGCTTATCGTGTATGCTGCCACATTTCTGATGGTGTTTATCAGCTGCAGTAGTTCCTTGATAGAACTTATTATGTCACTTATGAATACTATCATATCATCTACAAATAGTGAAAGTTTGATTTCTTCCTTTCCAATTTGTATACTCTTGATCTCCTTTTGTTACCTTACTTCTCTAGCTAACACTTTGAGTACCATAATAAACAGGTATGGAGAGAGTGGACAGTCTTGTCTTGTTCCTGGTTTTAGTGTATTGTTTTGAATTTCTCTCCATTCAGTTAGATTTTGGCTGTTGGCTTGCCTTTATTTTGTTTAAGTATGTTTCTTGTATTTCTGTTCTGTTTAAGACCTTTATCATGAAGAGGTGTTGAATTTTGTCAAAGGCTTTTTCAGCATCTAATAAGATGATCATATGTTTTTTTTTCCTTTCAGTTGGTTTTATATGATGGATTACATTGACAGATTCTTGAATGCTGAACTGTCCCTGCAAGTCTAGGATGAAGTCTATTTGATCATGGTGGATGATTGTTTTGATGTGTTCTTGGAATCTGTTTGCCAGTATTTTATTGAGTATTTTTCCATCAATGTTCATGAGAAAGATTGGTTTGTAATTCTCTTTCCTAGTTGCAACTTTATGTTGTTTGGGTTTTGAGGTAACTGTAGCCTTTTCAAAAGAGTTTGGCAATGTTCCTTCTGTTTCTATTATTTGGAACAATTTCAGGAGTTTTGGCATTATTTATTCTTTGAAATTCTGGTAGAATTCTGTGCTGAAATCATCTGGCCCTGGACTTTTTTTTTTTTTCTTTTTTTGGTTGGGAGAATTTTGATGACTGTTTATTTCCTTAGAGTTTATCTAGTCTTGATTTAATGTTGGTATGTGATACCTATCCAGAAAATTGTACATTTCTTTTACATTTTCCAATTTTGTGGAGTACAGGTTTTTGAAGTATAACCCAATGATTTTCTGGATTTCTTCAGTGCCTGTTATTATGAACCCTTTTCATTTCTGATATTAATTTGGATATTTTCTCTCTGCTTTTTGGATAGTTTGGATAAGGGTTTGTCTATCTCATTGATTTTATCAAAGAACCAAGTCTTTGTTTCACTGATTTTTTTTGTATTGTTCTCTTTGTTTCCAATTCATTGATTTCAGCCCCCAGTTTGATTATTTCCTGCCATCTACTCCTCCTGGATGAGTTTGTTTCTTTTTGTTCTAGAGCTTTCAGGTGTGCTGTTAAGACACTAGGGTGAGATTTCTTCAACTTCTTTATGTAGGTATCCTTGTGCTATGATCTTTCCTTTTGCTCTGCTTTCATAGTGTCCTATTAGTTTGAGTATGGTGTGCATTCATTTTTGTTAAATTCTAGGTAGTCTTTAGTTTCTTTCTTTCTTTCTTTATTCCTTGACCCAGGATTTATGTTGTTGAACATTGTTCAGTTTCCTTTTGTTTGTAGGCTTTCTGTATTTTGTGTTGTAGCTGAATTATAACTTTAAGCCATGGTTGTCTAATAAGTTACAGGGGGTTATTCCAATTTTTTTTGTATCTGTTGAGAATTGTTTTGTTACCAAGTGTGTGGTCAATTTTAGAGAAGGTTGCATTGTGTGCTGAAAAGAATGTATATTCTTTTGTGTTGGGATAAAATGTTCTGTACATGTCTGTTATGTCCATTTGAGTCATAATATCTGTTAGTTCCCTTATTTCTCTGTAAAGTTTATGTCTGGCACACTGCCTAGTCATGAGAGAGGAGTTTTGAAGTATCCCACTGTTAGTGTGTGGGGTTTGATGTGTGATTTGAACTTCAGTAATGTTTCTTTTAAAAATGTAGGTGCCCTTAAATTTTGGGCATAAATGTTCAGAGTTGAGACTTCCAATTTGATGTATTTTTCCTATGATGAATATGAAATGCCCTTCTTTATTTCTTTTGAGTGAATTTAATTTGAAGTATCTTTTGCTAGGATAGCCACACAAACTTATTTCTTATGTCCATTTGATTGGAAAAGCTTTTCCCAACCCTTTTCTCTGAGGTCATGTCTGTCTTTGAAGTTGAGGTATATTTCTTGTATGTAGCAGAACGATATATACTGTTTCCTTATCCATTCTGTTAGCCTGTGTCTTTTTTAGTCAAATTGAGTCCATTGATATTAAGGGATATTAGTGATCAGTGCTTGTTAATTCCTGTCAGCCATTGGTAGGAGTGTGTGTGTGTGTGTGTGTGTGTGTGTGTGTGTGTGTGTGTGTTTCCCTTTTTGGGATTTGCTAGTGTGAGGTTATTTATTTCCTTTGTTTTGGTAGTTGAAGCTAACTTCCTTGGGTGCAGTTTTCCTTCTAGTACTTTTTGTAGGACTGGATTTGTGGATATGTTATTTTTAAATCACGTTTTGTCATGGAATATCTTGTTTTCTCTATCTATGGTGATTGAAAGATTTTCTGGGTATTGTAGTGTGGGCCAGCACATGTGGTCTCTTAGTGTCTGCAACAAGCCTGTCCAGGACCTTCTGGCTTTCAGATTTTCCATTGAGAAGTTGGGTACAATTCTGATAGGTCTGCCTTTAAATGTTCCTTGAACTTTTTTCTGCTCTTTATATTCTTTTTTTATTCTTTATGTTTAATATTTTGACTATTATGTGGAAAAGGGATGTTTTTGTTATTGTCCAGTCTATTTGGTGGTCTGTATGCTTCTTGTACCTTTATAAGCATGTCTTTCTTTAGGTTTGGAAAGTTTTCTTCTGTAATTTTGTTCAATATATTTTCTGTGCCTTTGAGCTGGAATTTTTCTCCTTCATCTCCTCCTATTATTCTTAGGTTTGGGCTTTTCATTAAGTCCTAGATTTCCTGGTTGTTTTTTTTTTTTTTTTTTTGCTAAAAATTTGCTGGATTTAACATTTTCTTTGACCAATAAATCTATTTCCTCTATCATATCCTCAATGCCCAAGAATCTCTCTTCTATTTCTTGTGTTCTGTTGATCATGCTTGCCTCTGCAGTTTCTATTCATTTACTCAGATGTTCCTTTTCCCGAATTCCCTCAGATTGTGTTTTCTTTATTGCCTCTATTTCAATTTCCAAGTCTTGTACTGTTTCTTCAACTGTCTAATTATTTATTCTTGGGTTTCTTGACTTTCTTTAAGAGATTTCTTGATTTCCTCCAATTTTTTGTTTGTCTTTTCCTCCATTTATTTCACAGAATTTTTGTTTCCTCTTTTAGTGCCTCTACCATCCTCATAAAGATTTTAAGGTCATTTTCTTCTGGATTATCTCCTTTTGTATATTCAGGTCTTGCTATTGAAGGATCACTAGGTTCTGATGGTGCCTTATTGCTCTTTATGTGGTCTAATGTGTTCTTACACTGCTCTCTACCCATTTCTTCCTTTAATCTGAACAGATTGAGCTCTATGTCACTCTTCTTCCAATTGGTTCAGGTGGAACCTCAGGCTCCTGTAGTTGTTCTTCTTCCCTATCAGTCTAGGAGGGCACATATGGCTCTTGTGGTCCCTGTTGCTGTAGGAGATGGTTGGCAAGGGGTTGGGGATGGGAGGAGGTTACTGGCTGGTCTCTGGGATTGCACTGGCTGGGGGCTAGGGACATGGAATGTTCCCCTGGAGCCTAATGGCTAGAGAACTGGGTTGACCAGTCTGGAGATTGGTTCCCAATTGGTGCAGGGTGGAACTATGACTCCAGTGGTTACTGGTGCTGCTGGGACTGTTTGACTTGGAGAGGGAGCACAACATTCTGTTCTTAAGAAGCCTGGATCCATGGTCACACTTAAAATGCTTTAGGGGCTGAATCAGATCCACTGTATATTTTTAATATCTTTCCCTCTAGTTCACTCAAAGGGGAGTCATTGGGGGAAGTTTTCCCTTTTGTAGTAGCTATCTTATCATGACTGACAAAGTGAAACTAAAAGTGGCTAGTAATATGGCTCCTTTAGTAAAGGCAAAGAGAGTACTTAGCATATATGCTCCCTGGGTTATGCCCAGAATTATACAGTGAACTGTCCACAGGTCCCTGCCAAGTAAGTCAGGGTCTCAAGGGTGTTGCCACAAGGAGAGCCACTTCTGTTATTCTCAGGTGTTATTCCCTGCAGAAGTTGCATGACTTCCAACACCCAGGATAGATTTAAACATAACTGGAAAAAAGTAATTGAAATGATTCCTAATGATATTCTGCTATACTTGTAGATTGGTTTCTAGCTCTATTGTCAACAGAGAGGATTCACCCAGCAACTGATGGAAACAGATGCAGAAACACACAGCCAAACATTAGGCTGAGATTGGGGAATCTTGCTGCAGACAGGGAAGAAGGATTATAGGAGCCTAAGGGTCAAGGACACTACCAAAACAAACAAAAAACAAACTAATAAAAAGCAATATCACTTGACCTAGGCTCATAGGGCTCCATATTAACTGAACAGACAACCAGGGAGCCTGTGTGGTGCTGACTGACTTAGGCTCTCTGTATATATATTACAGTTGTGTAGCTTAGTCTTCTTGTGGGATTCATAACACCGAGAGCAAGGTCTGTCCATGACTCTTTTGCTAGCTTTTGGGACACTTTTCCTAATACTGGGTTGCCTTGTCCAGCCTTAATAAGAGGGAAGATGTCTAGTCTTACTGTAACTTGATATTGTATGTCTGATTGATATCCATGGTAGACTTATTTTTTTTTCTGAAAAGAAATAAAACATGAGTGAATGTGGGGAATACAGAAGGGAGATTGGCTGTAGCTGAAGTTTTCCTGCTCCCTGGATGGCAGGCTAGCATCTCTTGATTCGGCCTTCCAGCCTTTTCCTTGTTTGCTTCTCCTGCTTAGACTTCTTGCCTGGCTACTGGCCAATCAACATTTTTTTTTTTGTCAACCAATCAGAGCAACACATTCAAACCATACAGAGCAATATCCACAGCAGTTGGCAGGAAGGACTGGGAAGAGAGGACAGAGGGAAAACTGATGTTGGGTGGTAAATAATGATGATGATGATGATGATGATGATGATGATGATGATGCCTAAAGTAGAAGCATAAAAGATAACATTTAGTTTTCTGCTTCTAGTGATATAAGGAACAACATACATAAATAAGACAAAGATGTGTTAATTTGAATGCCCTATAGGAAATGTGTGGTTTACAAAGAACATTTCAACAAGTCTGTATTTCTATGACTTTTATTTACTTATTACATTTTTATTAGTTCTTTCAGAATTTTGAGTTTTTGTAATTTTATATAAATTTAATATTCATGATCCAACTGTTCTGAGATCAGTCTTGCTTCACTATCCATCCAACTTTGTTTTTTTTTATACAATTCAAGATCAATTTGCTCTCCCCAAATCTTCTTGTATGTGTGATTCAGTACCAGAGATTGATTAACCTACCAGGGGATACACTCTTAGAGAAAACTGACCCCTGATTTCCCAGCAGCTATGAATTGCCAATATTTCCTCTGAGAGGAGTGGCAATTTGTGTTCAATTCCCCTCCAATTCTGTAATTTGGGCTGGGTTAGTATTTCATAAGATCTGTAAATGTTGCCACAGCTTCTTTGAGTTCACATGTATACCTGCCCTGTTGTTAATCTGGAAGATGCTTCCTTGTATTCATCCACTTCATCTCACTTTGATATACTTTCCACCTCCTCTGAGAAATGATACCTGGAATGTAGGACCCAAGGATGTGGTATATTTGTTCCCTTAGTGTTGGGTATTCTGTAGAACCTCATTCTCTTTACCTTGACCAGTTTGAATTATCTGTGCTAATCACCTTCTACTATAAATATAAACTTATCTGATGATGTTTGAGAGATGCATTGATCAATGGGAACAACCATAAGGAATTATAGATCATTTTAATACTATGTCCATATAAGAGCATCCTAGCAAAAGCTCTCCATTAGGAGATATGAACTGTCTTGCCAGTAGATCTTACTGTTTGCTAAAGGTAAAACTGTCTTTGAAGAACATCACTAAATGTTTTTAAATAACACTTTTAAAATCTGTTATGGAACAAGTAACCAAACAGTAAATGACCATCATGATTAATTTTCCTTTACATGCTAACTGACTTTGATGATTGACTAAGTTTTTCCCTAGGCATTGCAAGTTTCTATACTACCAAATATTTGAATATATTAATATCATGGTTTTCTACCTAAAACCTCTGAGTCAAAGTCACTAAGATGAGAAGTCATTAAGAATAGTTTTGCTGTTATTGTTGGATAGTGATCATATGAGACACAAACTTCTGAATACATTTTCAAAGAGGTTTTTATGAGCTAGGAAGATCCACCCAATTGGTGTGACTCAATTCTGTGCACTGGGATCCCATACTGAATCAAAGTGAGGAGGGAATAGGAGTGAGAGAATTCATCTTCCTTTGCTTTTTAATAACAGATGCATTGTGACCACATACTTCATGGCCCTTTCAGCATCCTTTTCATGTGATGGTGGGATGTATCAGCAAACCAGGAAGCAAATAAGCATTACCTTTATTATATTATTGTTTTGAGTATTAGTTACAGTACTAAGAAATGTAATTAATTCAGAACATGGTTTTTTGCTGTGCCAGACCTTCATATCTTTTTCTGAATATTTTAGATTTGATTTTCAGAAGGAAAGTGGAAGAATTTAGAGCTGTGCTTTAGAGAAGTCTGTGAATTTAGAGCTTAAATTGGTCATTGTTGTTGGAGTTCCATTGGGCAGAATTCCTAGAGAAAGGAAAACAATGGAGATTTAGCTCATAAGGCTGCATAAGGGAAACATGAGCTCTATTGGTTGATAAACTAAACTCAAAGCATTTTTTGTTATAGTCTGACAATGAAGCTCCATTCAGTCTTCCCACATCATAAAATGTTAAGTCAGACTGAATTCAATAGTATTAGACTAAGTTCTTTAGCATAGGACCATAGGAAAGCATGACATTCAGGAGTGGTGTGGTTACTGATCAGGACTTTTAGTCAAGCCTATGGCAAGACATGTCTGTAAGATATAAAACTATGCAAATAGGTAAGGAATGAGTGTGTGGAAATTTAACATTGTAGGTACTGACATGGCAGAAAAAAACTTCTTGAATTAGTTCCATTAAATGTAAATGCCATTACATACATGGAAAAATAAGAAGGTCATTTGAAATTAAAATGCCACCTATCAACTTGTTAGCGTGTAAATTTATTGAAAGGAAAGACCCTCTACTAAAAATGTTTTAGTGGTTCTTAGCTGCAAAATTCTCACTTGATGAAATATTTCCCCAGTATCAGCATCAAAGGCATACTGAGGCCATTGAAACTGTATTTGAGTGTCCAGGCTACATCTGAGTTCACAGTAGAACTCACCAGTGCCACAAACATGATACTGGTTTTGTTGGAATGAAGTATACTAAAATAAAGGGTGATGGAGTCATAAGTCAAGGATTCTGAAAGCTGCAGAAGCCAGACAATGTGTGACAGGTTTATATAGATTTCCTCTTAGAAGGGCTGTAGTGTGAACTAAGATACTAAATCTTACGATGTATTGAAACCCTAGGACACTGGAAACACCAAGATCATGAAGTGTCTAGAAAAGAATTCTGTAGATGTGTTATAGAGAAAGATTTAAAAAGTCACCTGAACTAAAACTTGCAGAACTGGATATATGGGATGATGGCCCAAGACTAGAGGGCTGCAGATGATTCCATCATAATACCCAGATGCTAGATGAAAAGCTGAAACTTTCGTTTTTCCCTCCTCAATTTTAGTCGTGATTTGACATAATCTATCCTTGTTATTTTCTTACTTTTCTGTTTCATAATGGAAATGTTTGGTTTGTGCTATGGCATATATGAAATATATAATTTGTGTTTTAATATTTATGGACACACCAGAGATTTATCTGAATTTCCAGAAAAAAATGGATTATACACATAACAATTTATCATTTATTTTATTTGGCTATTATATTTAATTTATTTTGAATTATGTTCTACATATGTGTTTGAGGTGGTGAGTACTTGTGACTGAGAATGCCCTCAGAGGCCAGAAAAATTATTGCAGCTGGTGTGATGTTCTGTGTAGCTTAAAGTGGGTGTTGGGAAAAAAATTCAAGTTCTTAGCATGAACAGGACCAGCTTTTAACCTCTGAGTAGCAAATGAGCCAAGAAACTACCAAAAGTACTACCACATTTGCATACAGTTGTCCTTTCTTCATCCCACCCTCTTACACTACTTCCTACTCCACTCTCCCTTCTGTTTCATCCGTTTCTCCTCTCTCCCTTTCTCTCTCCTTCACTCCTTTCTAATTGTTCTTTCACCTCTCTCTCTCTCTCTCTCTCTCTCTCTCTCTCTCTCTCTCTTTCATCCCCATGTTTTCCTTAAGGCTCTAAACATACTATGTGAGTTTTTACATTGAGATATAAAATTGCAGAGACCAGCCCCCAGCTCACATCTGCCCCGGAACTCCCATCTGGGCCAGAGGTGAGTGCCTGGGGTTGTAGTCAGAGAGACCTTCTGGGTTCCACCCCTGGGCACCAGCCATCCTGGGAGGACCTGCCCAACTTGGCCCCAGTTTCTGGCCATTAGGCAGGCCCTGCAGGAAGGCTCCCTTTTTGCAAGACTGCAGGCAGACCCTGCAGTCTCCACACCCTGTCCCCACACCGATTTGCCCTAGACCCCAGCTACTTCCTGAGAATCAGAGACCAGCCCCCAGCTTCCATCCTGCCCTGCAACTCCCACCTGGACCAGAGGTGAGTGCCTGGGGTCACACCCAGAGAGGCCCGCACTTGGGTCAAAGCAAGGCATCAGCCACTCCAGGGAAGACCTGACCAACTGGGCCTTAGGTTCTGGCCATAGGGCAGGATCCCCCATCCCCACCGGGAAGGTTCCCCCTCTCCAAGACCCAATGGTGTACCCTAAAACCTCCATGCCCTGCCCCCACACCCATCTGCGGGAGACCCCATCCATTTCCTGAGACTTAGAAACCAGCCCCCAGCTTCTATCCTGCCCTTGAACTCCCATCTGTACCATAGGTGAGTGCCTGGGGTTGTAGTCAGAGAGGCATCCACCTCTGGGTCCCACCCCTGGGCACCACCCATCCCAGGAGTAACTGCCCAACTTGGCCTCAGTTTCCAGCCATTCTTCAGGCCCTGTAGGAAGGCTCCCTTTTTGCAAGACTGCAGGCAGACCCTGCAGTCTCCACGCCCTGTCCCCACACCGATTTGCCCTAGACCCCAGCTACTTCCTGAGACTCAGAGACCAGCCCCCAGATCCCATCCACCCTGAAACTCCAATCTGGACCACAGGTGTGTGCCTGGGGTTATAGTCAGAGAGGCAACTGGCCCTGGGTCCCTCCCCTGGGCACCAGCTATTCCAGGAGGACCTGCCCAACTTGGCACCAGTTTCTGGCCATTCCCCAGGCCCTGCTGGAAGGCTCCCCTTTTCCAAGACTGCAGGCAGACCCTGCAGTCTCCACACCCTGCCCCCATACCCATTTGCCAGAGACCACAGACACTTCCTGAGACTCAGAGACCAGCACCCAGCTCCAATCCACCCTGGAACTCATATCTGGACCAGAGAGCCCCCAGCTCCCATCAACCCTGGAAGTCCCATCTAGACCAGAGCTTCCATCCTGTCCTAGAACTCGCATCTGGACAAGATAAGGGGACCCCAGATACTTCCTGAGACTCAAGAGTCCAGCCCCCAGTTCCTATCCGGCCTGCACTCACATCTGGACCAGAGCTCCCATCCGGCCCAGAGTTTCCATCTGGACCAGAGAGAGGCTCTCTAAATCTGTCAGCTGCGTCTGGACCAAGTACACTGAGAAGACCAAGAACGAACCCAAGAGGAGATGGGCAGACATCAAGGCAGAAGTACATACAACAAAATAAAGAGCAATACAGCATCACCAGAGCCTAGCCCTTCTCCAACAGCTAGACCTGAACATCATGGAATGTAAGAAGAAGAAGAAAACAACCTTATAAGTAACATCATGAAAAGGCTAGAGCCTTATATAGAAGAAATCAAAAATAAAATGGAGGAACAGACAAACAAAAAATGGGACGAACGCTATAAAAATCTAGAGGAAAGGACAATTAAAGCAGAAGAAAACAGTGAATCCCTGAAAGAAAATCATGAAAAAGCAAGGGAGACAGTCCAAGACCTGAAGAGGGAAATAGAAAAAAATTAAGAAGACACTAGCAGAAGGAATACTGGAAATAGAAAATCTGAGAAAACAAACAGGAACTTCATATGCAAGTATAACCAACAGAATGAAAGACATGAAAGAGAGGATCTCTGGTGTTGAAGATACGTTAGAAGAAATAGATTCATAAGTCAAAGAAAACACTAAAACCAACAAAGTCATGACCCAAAATGCCCAAGAAGTTTGGGACCATGAAAATACCAAACCTACAATAATAGGGATAGAGGAGGGAGAATACCAACTCAAAGGCACAGAAAATATATTTAACAAGATCATAGAAGAAACTTTTCCAACTTAAAGAAGGAAATGCCTATGAAAATACAAGAAGCCTACAGAACACCAAACAGACTAGACACCCCAAAAAAGTCCCCTTGCCACATGATAATTAAACAAATAAACGTACATAATAAAGAAAGTATATTAAGGGCAGCAAAGAAAAAATGCCAAGTGACTTATAAAGGCAAACCCATCAGAATAACACCTGAATTCTCAATGGAGACTTTGAAAGGCAGAAGGACCTGGAAAGATGTAATGCAGACACTAAGAGACCATG
Organism: Onychomys torridus; assembly: GCF_903995425.1. Classification (NCBI taxonomy): domain Eukaryota; kingdom Metazoa; phylum Chordata; class Mammalia; order Rodentia; family Cricetidae; genus Onychomys; species Onychomys torridus. The sequence goes on along the minus strand of NC_050443.1, from coordinate 66,413,490 downwards.
GATGCCAGCCTAGACTAATATACCCAGCAAAACTTCCAATCATCATAGATGGAGTGAAGAAGACCTTCCAAGACAAAACCAGATTTAAACAATACTTATCCACAAACCCAGCCCTACAGAAAGCACTAGAAGCAAAATTCCAACCTAATGAAGGCAGATACACCCATGAAAACACAGGCAATAGATAACACCAGAGGAGTAAACCCCAAAGAAGAGAAGTACACACACACTACCACCAAAAAATAAAAATAATAACAGGAATGAACAATCAATGGTCATTAATATCCCTTAATATCAATGGACTTAATTCACCTATAAAAAGACGCAGACTAACAGAATGGATACAAAAACAGGACCCATCTTTCTGCTGCATACAAGAAACACACCTCAAATTCAAAGACAGACACCTCCTAAGAATAAGAGGCTGGGAAAAGACTTTCCAATCAAATGGTCTTAAGAAGCAAGCTGGTGTAGCCATCCTAATATCCAGCAAAATAGACTTCAAACTAAAATCAATCAAAAGAGATGACGAAGGACATTACATACTCATGGCAGGAAAGATCCACCAAGATGAAGTCTCAATTTAGAACATTTATACCCCAAACACAAGGGCACCCACATATGTAAAAGAAACTTTACTAAAGATTAAATCACATATAAAACCCCACACATTAATAGTGAGAGACTTCAACAACCCACTTTCACCTATGGATAGGTCTGCCAAATTGAAACTTAACAGAGAAATAATGATCTTAACTGATGTTATGGCTCAAATGGACTTAATTGATATCTACAGAACATTCCCCCCGTACAAAAAAGAATATATATTTTTCTCAGCGCCCCATGGAACCTTCTCTACAATCAGCCATATACTGGGCCACAAAGCAAATCACAACAGATACAAAACAATTGGAATAACCTCCTGGGTTCTATTGGACCACCATGGTTTAAAGTTAGATTTCAACAACAGAAAAAACTACAGAAATCCTACAATCTCATGGAAACTGAATAATGCTCAACTGAATCACCAATGGATTAAGGAATAAATAAAGACAGAAATTAAAGACTTCCTAGAGATCAATGAAAATGAATACACCACATACCCAAACTTATTGGACACTATGAAAACAGTGCTAAGAGAGAAACTGATAGCACTAAATGCCCACATAAAGAAGCTGGAAAAATCTCACGCTAGTAACTTGAGAGCATACCTGAAAGCCCTTGCAAACTACAGACCAATCTCCCTCATGAACATCAATGCAAAAATTCTCAATAAAATACTGGCAAACCGACTCCAAGAACACATCAAAACAATTATCCACTATGATCAAGTAGGCTTCATCCCAGGGATGCAAGGGTGGTTCAAAATAAGAAAGTCCATCAATGTAATACACCATATAAACAAACTCAAAGAAAAAGAACCACATGATCATCTCACTAGATGGAGAAAAGGCATTTGACACAATCTAACACCCCTTCATGATAAAGGTCTTGGAGCAATCAGGAATACAGGGAACATACCTAAACATAATAAAGGTAATCTACAGCAAGCTAAAAGCCAACATCAAATTAAATGGAGAGAAACTCAAAGCAATACCACTAAAATCAGGAACAAGGCAAGGCTGTCCCCTCTCCACCTACTTATTCAATATAGTACTTGAAGTTCTAGCCTGATGTATAAAACAACATAAGGAGATTAAGGGGATACAAGTGGAAAGGCAGAAGTCAAGCTTTCCCTATTTGCAGATCACATGATAGTATACATGGAATGACCCCAAAAATTCAAACAAGGAACTGATACAACTAATTAAAAACCTTCAGCAACATAGCAGGATACAAAATCAACTAAAAAAAATCCAGTAGCCTTCCTATATACAATAGACAAACAGGCTGAGACGGAATTCAGAGATACATCACCATTTACAATAGCCACAAATGATATAAAATGCCTTGTGTTTACTCTAACTAAGCATGTGAAGGATCTGTATGACAAGAATTTTAAGTCCCTGAAAAAAGAAATTGAAGAAGATGTCAGAAAATGGAAAGATCTCCCATGCTCATGGATAGGCAGGATTAACATCATAAAAATGGCCATCTTACCAGAAGCAATCTACATATTCAATGCAATCCCCATCAAATTACAAACACAATTCTTCACAGATCTGGAAAGAATAATACTCAACTTCATATGGAAAAACAAAAAACCCAGGATAGCCAAAAGAATCCTGTACAATAAAACCACCTCTGGAGGCATCACAATCCCCGACCTCAAGCTCTACTATAGAGCTACCATAATAAAAACAGCTTAGTACTGGCATAAAAACGGACATGTAGACCAATGGAATCAAATTGAAGACCCTGACATTAACCCACAGACTTATGAGCATATAATTTCTGACAAAGAAGCCAAAAATGTACAATGGAAAAAAGAAAGCATCTTCAACAATGGTGCTGGCATAACTGGATGTCAATGTGTAGAAGGCTGCAAATAGATCCATATCTATCACCATGCACAAAACTTAAGTCCAAGTGGATCAAAGACCTCAACATAAATCCAGTTACTCTGAACCTGATAGAAGAGAAAGTAGGAAGTACTCTGAATGCATTGCCAGAGATGCATTTCTAAATATAACACCAGTAGCATAGACACTGAGAGAAACAATCAATCAATGGGACCTGTTGAAACTGAGAAGCTTTTGTAGAGCAAAGGACACAGTCAACAAGACAAAGCAACAGCCTACAGAATGGGAAAAGGTCTTCACCAACCCCATATCTGACAGAGGGCTGATATCCAGAATATATAAAGAACTCAAGAAATTAGACATCAAAATGCCCAACAGTGCAGTTAAGAAATGGGCTATAGATCTAAACAGAGGAATTCTCAACAGAGGAAGTTCAAATGGCTGAAAGACATGTAAGGAATTGCTCAACATCCCTAATTATCCAGGAAATGCAAATCAAAAACGACTCTGAGATACCACCTTACACCTGTCAGAATGGCTAAGATCAAAAGCACAGAAGACAGCTTATGCTGGAGAGGATGTGGAGCAAGGGGGAACTCTCCTGCATTGCTGGTGGGAAGGCAAGCTTGCATAGCCACTTTGGAAATCAATATGGTACCTCCTTAAAAAATTGGGAATCCATCTCCCCCAAGACCCAGCTGTAGCACTCTTGGGCATATACCCAAGGAATACTCAACCATACCAGGGTATTTGCTCAGCTATGTTCATATCAGTATTGTTTGTAGTAGCCAGAACCTGATAACAACCTAGATGCCCTTCAACTGAAGAATGGATAAAGAAAATGTGGTACATATACATTAATGGAGTTACTACTCAGCAGAAAAAACCAATGACATCATGAGGTTTGCAGGCAAATGGATGGATCTAGAAAAAAAATCATCCTGAGTGAGGTAACCCAGACTCAGAAGGACAAACATGGTATGTACTCACTCATAGGAGGATACTAGATGTAAAACAAAGATGACTAGACTGCAACACACCTCCAGGGAGGCTACCTAGAAAATGGGACCCTAGGAAAGACGCAGGGATCACCCAATGACAGAGAAATGGATGAGATCTACATGAACAACCTGGATGACAGTGGGAGTAAACGAAGGGCACGTTTGGAGGGGAAAGAAAGCTTAGGGAGCAGGAGATCAAGAACAGAAAGGGAGAACAAGGAATAATAGACCATGATAAATGAAGACCACATGAGAATAGGAATAGACAGAGTGCTCAAGAGGTCCCCAGAAATCCACAATGATATATCCTCTGTAGACTGCTGGCAATGGTCAAGAGAAAGCCTGATCTGACCTAGTCTGGTGATCAGATGGCCAAATACCCTAACAGTTGTGCTGGAACTCTCATCCAATGGACTGATGGAAGTGGATGCAGAGATCCTCAGCCAGGCCCTAGGTGGAGCTACAGGTGTCCATTTGTCGAGAAAGAAGAGAGACTGTAAGAGCATGAATTGTTTGAGACCAAGATTGGAAAATGCACAGGGACAAATAGCCAAACAAATGGAAACACATGAATTATGAACCAAAGGTCTGTGGAGGCCCCAGCTGGATCACGCCCTCTGGATAAGTGAGACAATTGAATAGCTTGAACTGTTTGGGAGGCATCCAGGCTTTGGGACTGGGACTTGTCCTTAGTGCATGAGCTGGCTGTTTTGGAACCTTGGGTTATTACAGGGGACACTTTCCTCAACCTAGAAGGAGGGCACTGATCCTGCCTGTACTGAATCCCCAGGTTTAAATTAATCCCCAGGGGAGTCTTGGCCCTGGAGGAGATGGGAATGGAGGGAAAGGTGGGGGCGGGGACAAGATGGGAGAGGATAGGGGTACACATGGCTGATGTGTAAAATTAAAACATAAATGTAATAATAATTATAATAATAATAAAAAGAAAAAAATGATACTGAAAATTGAGATATAAAATATATAAATCTTAATTCACCACTGTTTTAAAATAAATCTGAGTTAGCATGAACAAGGTGTGATATAAACTAGTCTTGTGTTATTTTTTGGATATCTTCATAATAACTTTAGGAAGAAATTTTATGGTTTTTAGTTTGGACTTGTTTCCATTTATGTAGTAATGAATTAATTCTTTTATGTATATAGCAATATATTTTAAATTTACTTTAGTAAGAATTTTGAATGTTTGGACTGTAGAAGCCATGATAGGTGATTAAGAAGATAAGTATAAAATTATCTCAATGGTGGTCATTACCTAATTTAACATGTATCCAAGGATTTCATTACTCCATATCATGTATTATTAGTATGTATCAATAAGCATAAACAAATGAATGAAGTGAAAAAAATAAATACAAAAATTGTAAAAATAAAGTTTAAAGGTTTCCTTTAATCCCATAGCCTAAACCTTGCCTTTGTATAAGATCACTATGAGTTTGGGTAACAGAAGTGGGTCCTATTTACTGAACATTGTCAACTCTAAAACACTTCAATGGCAATCATAAGAAACTATAAGACACATACATGCTGCTTTATCTAAAGTCTTGTAATAGCCTAATGGATAGCAAAGGTAGGATAAAAGCTTGACATATCTCCAATTATTTTGTTTGGGTTTGATTCTGTTTAACTTGAGACAATTGTTCCCCAACTCTGAGAATAAGTTTGAATGGTGGTCTATCCCAAATTTACACCTCTCTTCAATACTGAAGAAAAGATAATTTAACTAAAATGTTTCCAATTTTTTTCTTTTTCTGAGACAGTCTGTTCAACACAGGTAGTTCATTAGCTCCTTTTCTGTTTAATATTGGTGTTCTATTCAATAGTTCTAAAGACAAGCCTATCCAACACAATTATATTGATGAAATTCCTTTCCTATCTTTCACTATTGTGTTTACTGTTTGGTATCTGTGGAGATCAGTTATCCCTAATGTGTTGTGACTTTCTAAGGCCAGGCTCCTTTGGCATGCATTCCCTTAAAGTAACTAAGACAAAATATTCATTTTTCTTGTGTATTGTTCTTTACCATGTCATATTTTAATTTTATTTCACTTTTTTTTTTTTTGGTTTTTTGAGACAGGGTTTCTCTGTGTAGCTTTGCCCCTTTTCCTGGAACTCACTTGGTAGCCCAGGCTGGCCTCGAACTCACAGAGATCCAACTGGTTCTGTCTCCAGAGTGCTGGGATTAAAGGTGTGTTGCCCACCACCTGGCCTATTTCACCTATTAATTCACCTTTTTAAAGTTGTATTTATTTTATTTTGTGTATTTATAAGTGCTCTACCAGAAGAGGACATCAGATCCCATTATACATGATTGTAAATCACCATGTGTTTGCTAGGAATTAAACTCAAGATCTCTGGAAGAACAGCTGTGCTTTTAACCACTGAACCATCTCTCCAACCCCAAAACTTAACTTTAATATAATAGTATATGATATGCTCTGATGAAACTATTTTGTGTTCAAACTATATTGTTGGTTACTATGTCAAAGTTATTTACTTAACTACTTTGAAAGACAAATCTGTTATCATCCTTCCTTTCTCCTTCCGTACTTCCTTTTTCTTCTTTTCTTTTTTTCTTTTATTTCTGAGACAGGGTTTCTGTGTGTAGCCCTGGTTGTCCACTGTAGACCAGGCTGGCCTCGAACTCAAGAGACCACCTGCCTCTGCCTCCCAAGCGCTGTTAAGGAGGTTAAGGGACCTTAATGACATATTTCACTTCAGTATTTGAAGATTAGAGAAGCAAATAGAAGGACATATTTCACAGAATGTAGAGGTTGAGAGCAATGATATTTATCCAGGATTTGAGCCAGGCTTGTGCTTCTTTTCACACCTACCTCATGTGTGAAAACACTGGTTTCTACAGTGCAGGAGTTAGAAATTGAGGTGATGAATGTTAAGGTTGAAAGGCCTTTAAAGGTCATGCAGCTGACCTCTCCCACTGCAGGCAGAGGCTGAGGCCACATAGAGGCAGCAGCTCATGAGGGTCTTGGATGTCACAATTCAGGACCCCAAGCTCATGTCCTGCATAGTTATAACACACATTGATACTTCCGAAGCAGACTGTTAAGTCCACCCATGTAATGATTTTATTGGTTCCCCTTGCCAAAAAGTATTCCTAATTCTAACTTGGATTAAGAAAAGTTTCTTAGGGCCTGGCGAGATAGTGGTTAAGAGCACTGGCTGCTCTTCCAGAGGACCTGAGTTCAAGTCCCAGCAACCACATGGTGACTCATGACCATCTCTAATGGGATCTGATGCCCTCGTCTGGCATGCAATACATGCAAATAGAGCACTCATATGCATAAATTCATAAGTAAATAAATATTTTTAAAAGTTTCTTGGGGCTTAAGAGATGATGGCTCAGTGGGTAAAATGTGTAGTAAAACATCTGGGAAAACTGTCTTTGTGTCTGTCTGTCTGTCTGTCTGTGGATGTACAAGCAAACATGTGGCATGAACTCACATCAAAAACAGCCTGGCATGTTGGTTCCCATCTTCCACCTTGTTTGAAACACAGGCTCTTTGAAGTCCATGGCTATATATGTCAGGCTAGCTGGTCTTATCTCCATCTCTCATTTCCCTGTAGGAAGACTGGAATACAAAACTGTACTACTGCATCTAACTGTGTGGGGTGTGGGGATTTGAACTCAGGTCCTCATGCTGTGGGACAACCACTTTACCCACTGAGCTACCTCTCCAGGTCTGGAAAAGCTTTTCTAATCCTTCACATTGATAAACCCATTTGAGTCTAGTCACAGTGGTCTTTAAATACAGTTGAACTTAATTTATGTTGAAAAACAGAGAGGTTTTTAAACTGTCCACTTAAAATGAAAATCTCCTCATGGCATAGAACAATATAGTAGAGTCCACCACTTTCAAAACTGCACTTTTGAAAGTTTTTTCTAGTTATCTTGATCATGGAACTGGCCAAGAGACAGGCATATGACTTAGTGGAACAGCCAGTAAAATCCAGAGACTGACTCACAAGCATTGCATTTGGTCTTTCACAAAAGCAGCAGCTCAGGATGGCCTTTGATATCAATTACAAAGGTACAAAATTACCAAATGTGTTGCACAATTTAGACATCTAGTGTTCCCATGCTTGAGTAGCTTGCAAACAACACATTGAAGCGGATCCTCAGTGCACACTCTACACAAAAGTGGACTCAAAATGTGTTATGGATAGATCTCTGTTAAAGAAAACATTTAATGACTAAAATACACAACTTCTACCATGTGACATTTAATGCTCACATTAAAGATCTATCTAATCAACTGCTTAAAATCTTAAAAAAAATTAAGATGTAAAATTTGATGTGGATCTTATTTATAACTAACACAATTGCTTTTCATTTTGTTAATTTTAAATAATGTTCCTCAAATTGCAAGGCTAGACATAGAAATACTTGCCAATATCTACATCCGTGTTACATAAGTGTTCTTAGACAAAAAGATTTTTGTGTTTTTCGAGACAGGGTCTCACTATGTAGACCCAACTGGTCTTGAGCTCACAGAGATCCACCTGGCTCTGCCTCCTGAGGCTGAGATTAAAGGCCTGTGTGACCATGCTTGACCCAGACCAAAAGATTTTTTTTTTTTTTTTGAGACAGATTTCTCTGTATAGCTTTGGTGCCTGTCCTGGATCTCACTCTATAAATCAGGCTGACCTTGAACTCACAGAGATCTGCCTGGCTCTGACTCATGAGTGCTGGGATTAAAGGCTGTGCCACCACCACCGCCCGGCTGGAAAATTTCTTGAACTTTAGGAATTCCCTGGAAGAAAGTGTATTGTTTCCATGAGTGACTCTGAGACGCTGCCAGTACTGAATGCAGCCGCTAACAGTGCGACAACAATCCCAGGAAGCAGGAACAACCAGCTTCTTTTTATGGTGAAGAAAACGAGACACGCCTTTCACCTGTGCCAGGGCTCAGATCTAAGCAAGGGTTGTCTGTCTCCAGAGCTTATATTTACAAACAAAGTGTATGCAAAACAGCATCCTGCAGCTTCTCTGTGGTTAGATATTAAAAGAAATTCTGCTAAAACTGGCTGGAAACAGACAAGATTTGGACCTTTTCACATGACTGGGAAGTCAACCAAACTTCAGCCCGGTCTGAAATCAGTGACCTCACTGTCCACTGCTAACAGCAGTCTACCCAGTGAACTACCTCAGTCATGCCCAGATCCTTCCTCAGTCAGTTCTCCGAGGCCACTTCTTCTGGCTGTCATTTACCAAGAACAAATAACACAGGTTTAGACGCCAGGCCTGAACAGTTCCCTGTCCAACTGACATTTGTCCTCCAGGGCAAAGAGATTTAAAAGTTCAGAAACTACTTGCTAACAGTCTTCTTTGCTGCTGTCCTCATCTGCTGTCGCTTAAATAAAAGCCAAGAAAATGTTTGACTTCATCCTGGTGAATGGAAAGGAAACTGAATTCTATCTTGTGGTCTCTTGGTTTCTCGGGAATGGCATTCACATGAACAGCAACCTCAAGACTTTTTATCTGGATCTTGTCAGGCCACAAAGCATTCTTCTGGCTAGGTCAGGTTGGCCATGGAGGTGAACAGTCTGGATGCCATAGGAAAGAAGTACAAAGTAAAATTTAAGTGGGGAAAAAAATAGACGATGTCACTATTATCTATTTACAGAGGAGAAAGAAATGCTACCCTCTGGAATGTACGGGTGACAAGGGTGTGTGACTTAGTTAGTTTTCAGCTAACCTAAGATTCCGAGGGAAGCAGATTTAAAACAGCAATCTGCAAGCAATGGGGGGGGTGGAGAGGGCAGAGAAGCAAAGGACACACTACAAAGCCTGTTCCATGCCCCCCTGCAGTGTTCAAAATGGGCCAGCGCATGGAATGACCTGACCAAAGAACATCAGTCATGGCAGGAGCCAAAGAGGACAATTATCCGGCCAGCCATTGGGTGAGGGATATTTCACATGTTACCTCATGCCATCTGAACAACGATCCTGAGAAACAGGGTGTCATTTCCAAGGGATATTGGAAAATAACCCAACTATTAAAAAAGGCAATGCAAACTTGAAAAAAAAAGAGACAAATCTTTGTCTCTCTCTCTTCTCTGGTTGTGTGTGGTGTGTGTGGTGTTGTGTGTGTGTGTGTTGAATTGACTATATTATAGAAAGTAATGTAGAGATTATTGGTGCATTTTATTATGTACTGGGGAACTCAAAGATAAGCATGCACAAGCATTCTACTAAATAACAGAAAAATTCTTCATATGGAATGCTTTAGAACAATAAAAGTTCTTTTTACAGATTAGTCAGTTATCTACTTACTTGAGATAAGCTTCAACCAAAATTCACAGGAAAAATACACAACAAAGATCTCTGAGATGCACTTTAAACAGCTGTAATGAAACACAAGAGATCCCATTTAGACAACATATAGAGAACCTGTCTGTGTGTGGGAAGAATTTTGGTAAAGAGCTATGATTCAGGACCTTATCAGCTATTCCAACAGAATTAAGTTAGAGAAATACAAAAAAATCAACAGGAAAAGTAACTGTGAATTATCACTGCTAAATTACGTTGCTTTAATACCTGTCCCAATTTCCTCTATATCTAAAATGTTTTTAAAAATTGTTTCAGATACAATATTTTATCATTTGCCATTTGAAAATTGAAACTTAGAAACATTTCAGGTTCTTCATGTTCTTAAAAAAGGAGTTAGTCTTCAGATATATGTACGAAGATTTTCTAGCTGATCAACTTGAGGTAGGAATTGTTTTCACATATGTTAGAGTTCAATTCAGCAGTGGATCATCTGAAAGGAACATAGAACATGTAGCCCCATTTAGAAACACTGAGATCATGACACTGTTGTGTCTTGAGAGTTGTAGAAAAGTAAAAGTTCTTAGCTAAACTGTAATAATTTCTTATCACTAGAAAGCAAATAGAATCTCTAGGGAAATATTATTCCTTTTCATAATTGTTGATGTGGATTCATCTGAAATATCACTTAATCACACTGTTTCTAAAAGAATTTCTAAGTCATGTGGCACATCCTGGGCATCCACAAAGGAGAACCTTTCGGATATCCTCATGAAGACTGCATGTCTTAAGATAGCTAGTGTTGTAATAATTGCCATTTCTTACATACCAGGTTACTCAGCCTGATGATAATATACTACAATACATCATGAGAATTACTAATATTTTCCCAAGAATTAAATTATGTATTTTCTTAATTGTACAGTGCATAGAATTGGAGACAGCATTAAAGTTTTAAACAAATGTTCCAAAATACAAAATTTAGGAACTTTGAATAGAGACTCCAGTCATACATCCTGTGTTAATTACTTTTCTCATGGGTATCCCAAAAATATTAGATAAAAGTCAATATGAGAAAGGAAAGACTGATTTTAGCTCATGGTTTGCAGGTATAATCCAAGTGACAGCAAAAGCTTAGTTGCAGGATCACAAAATACTGGTCACAGTGTATCTACAATCAGAAAGCAGAAAATGACTACCTATATCACTGTAATGGTATTCTGGTAACCTTCTCCTTTTCTTCCCAGGATATAAATCCAGAAAAGTGTCACCAACATGCAGGTTTCATCTTCCTACTAAGGTCAATCCTGTCTGAAAATATCCTTAGAGACATACTCAAATAGTTTTTCTTAGTTGATATTAAATTTCACCAAATTAACAAGAAACATTGGCCATCTCAACTCTATGCCTTGACTACTA